>NC_133326.1:502684080-502991449 GCF_042186555.1 Aquarana catesbeiana | reverse complement strand
AGGTGGATTCGCCAGACTATTGTCCAGGCGTATGGATTAAAGCGCCGGGTTCCACCCCGGGATTTAAGAGCACACTCCACTAGAGGGGTTAGTGCATCATGGGCAGTACGCCAGCAGGTGTCTATGGCTCAGGTTTGCAAAGCAGCCGTTTGGTCTTCATTTCATACGTTCACCAGGTTTTACCAGGTGGATGTGAGATCTCAAAATGAGACTGTTTTTGGCCACAGCGTGTTGCAGGCTGCTTTATAATCTCAGGCCCGTTGGGCTTAGGGATAATGTGTTCCCCCACCTCAGATGCATTGCTTTAGGACATCCCACATAGTCATTATTATGGTGCTCTGTGTCCCGTGATGTACGATAAAGAAAAACGGATTTTTAAAACAGCTTACCTGTAAAATCCTTTTCTTGGAGTACATCACGGGACACAGAGGTCCCTCCCCTCTTTTTCTGGGATCGTCATTGCTTGCTACAAAACTGAGGCACTTCCTGTGTAGGAGGGGTTATATGGGAGGAACCGTCTTACTATTGGTTGCCAGTGTCCAATCACCTGAAAGTAAGCGTATAACCCACATAGTCATTATTATGGTGCTCTGTGTCCCGTGATGTACTCCAAGAAAAGGATTTTACAGGTAAGCTGTTTTAAAAATCCGTTTTTTCCAGGGCTGGTTTTTATTCCCAGTCCAGCCCTTATAGCCGGTAAGGCCACTCGTTAGTGGGGTGAGTTTAGTTGTTCAGGTCACCATCAAGGAGGGTTCTTCCTTCGTCAGAAAAGAGAAAAACGCTCCAGACTGACCAGGTCTTAGAGTATCGCTCCTGCTGGTGTCATGCTGAAAGAAGTAAGTCTTCCATTCTACTGATTTCCCTTACTTTATGAATCCACATCCCTATCGTCGGAGGTTGTGGGGATTTCCACTTAAGAGGGATGTATGCCTTAGCAGCGTCAAGGAGGTGGTGAATTATAGATTTTTTGTATATCTTCCCAGGTGTATTGGAAACGTGGAGGAGGTAGAAGGCTGGGTCCTCCGGTATTTTGCGCTCTGTGAATTTTTGGAGGATGCATTGAATCTCCGTCCAAAAGTGTTTTCATTTGGGGCAGGTCCAAAAAATATGTAAGATGGTGCCCTTGTCTCCCTGGCATCTCCAACATTGATCAGAAATGTCTGGAAAGATTTTCTTCAGTCTCACTGGTGTTCTGTACCACCTGGTGAGAATCTTAAAATTGGTTTCTTGTATTCTCGTGCAAATAGAAAATTTGTACGTAAACCTGAGGATGTGTTGTCGTTGTGTTGTAATGAAAGTTTTACCTAGGACACGTTCCCATTCCTGTACACCGTTCAAGAAGTGGGGTTCTGCAGGAGTGACTAGTAAGTTGGCAGAGAGTGCGGGCAGCGCCCCCGTTTCTGAGCAAAGTTCTTCGAAAGTGGTAAGGGGCCTGGCAAACAGTCCCAGACCGAGAGGGTTCTGAGGAAGTGAGTAATCTGGAGAGCACTCCAAAATCCTAGTCGGAAAGAACCCAACTGGTCCACCAACGCTGAGACTGTCGGCCACGCCCCTGCAATTATCTAGCGGGAGGCTTGTATGCAGCCTGAGCCTGACAGGCTCCGGAAGTTGGCATCACCAATTCCCAGAGGGAAAAGGGGGTTCCCCAAAATTGGGTACAAGGGTGAAGGGTGAAGTTGAGGAAATGGAGGTGGATGAGAGCATGACTGAGCAAAGTTTGGCTGTGTTGCCTATCCGAGGGTAGTCTTTCATCTTCCTTTGAAGGGAGGCAAAACACCAAGGGGCTCTACCAAGAGGAACAACCGATTGGGCTTGTTCCATGCGAACCCATATTTTAAAGTCTGCGTGTCTTTTCCAATCGATCAGCCTACTCAAATGTATAGCTTGGAAGTACTTGCGTATAACAACAAAGCCTGGGGAATGCCCAGGAAAAAACCCAAGCCTACTTACCAACCAGCTCGCAGACAACCGAATTAACCTGTCTAACAGTATGCGTTAAAAACAGGGGTTTAGTCCGCACACATTTGCAAATGCATGCGTAAGCCACAGAGCCTTGTCACGGCACCCTGGTATCTGTGGTCCTAACACTAAACTATGAGTGTCCCCACAGTGGAGGCACATGCATTCTGATGGATAAATGAGGGCAGGTGGGCTGAAGGAGAGCCCACCAAACACCCAGCAAATAGCACAATGGCTGCAAAGGTGTTGGTGCGCTGCCGGCCCAATAAAAACACCAATGTGCGTATGTCCGGTACTTCCAATCCACTGTATTGCTTAGGTAGCATCAACTGGTTACGTTGTAACCGTGGACGTTTATGAGCCCAAATGAAATCAAAGAATATTGTTTGGATCTGCTTGAAATAGATAGACGGGATATGGGTTGGCAGCGCCTGTAGAAGATAAAGAAACTTGGGGAGGATGCTCATTTTAATAATGTTGCAGCGACCAAACCAGGGGTGGAGGCCGGTGTTCCATTTGTCCAGGAGCTGCTTAACTTTTCGAAGTAGTGGGGGGAAGATTAGCTCAAAGATTTTGGCTATGTTGGAGGGGACCAATGTTTCCATGTACGTCAATGCTTTGTCAGTCCATTTGGATTTAAAATTGTTCTGAAGCTGTACGATAGATATTTGTGGAAAGTTAACCCGCATTGCTTCCGACTTGGAAAAGTTAATCTGGAGGTTTGAGAGAACTCCATATCTCTCAAACTCTTTCATCAAGTTAGGAAGTGAAATCAGAGGGTTCGTGAGGGAAAATAACATATCATTAGCGTAGGCCGAGATTTTGTGTTGAGTGTCTCCTATCTTTATTCCATTAATATTCAGGTTAAGTCGGACTGAGCAGAGAAATGGTTCCAGTGACAGGGCGAAAAGGAAGGGCGACAGTGGGCACCCCTGATGTGTCCCGTTAGTAATTTTAAAGGTGTCCGATAGAACACCGTTGACCCGAACTCGAGCTGCTGGTCGAGAGTAAATCATGGAAATCCATCTTAGCATTTTAGTGCTGAAGCCAACGTACCGTAAAAGTGCAAACATAAAATTCCAGTTCACCCTGTCAAAGGCCTTCTCCATGTCAGTACTGAGAAACACACAGTGTCTGTGATTTGTTGACTGCCTGAAGTAAATTCTATACTTTCGTAGTGTTGTCCCTAGCCTCCCGTTTAGGAACAAAGCCCACCTAATCCAAATGGATCAGGTTCGGGATAAGGTGTTAGATCCTGTTCGCCAGTATTTTTTTAAAGAGTTTGAGGTCCAAATTGAGCAATGAGATCGACTGATAACTTCCACAGGATGCTGGGTCCTTCCCCTCCTTAGGGATCACCAAGATGTGAGCCAATAGGATGTCAGCCGCGAATGTTGCAGTTGAGCCAAGTGCATTAAACAGCTTGACCATGTATGGGGCAAGAGAAGGAAGTAGGGCCTTATAATAGTGGGCCATAAGACCATCTGTGCCAGGTGCTTTACCCTGTTTAGTGGCACCAATGGCTCCCTGGAGTTCCTCTATAGTAATGGAGTCTTCTAAGATGTCTCTGTCTGCATCAGTTAGTCGGGGCATGAGTGATGATGATAGATAAGAATCTATCTGGTCTTGAGTGGGGGGGTTTGGTCGTCAGATTATATAAGGAATTGTAGAATTCCTGGAATTCTCTTGTTATCTCGTGGGGTTTCGTAACCTTAGGTCTGTTGGGGGGTACTAGATGTGGGATATAGGTTGCTAGTCTCTGTTCTCACAGGGTTCTGGCTAGTAGTTTCCCACACTTGTCTCCGGACTCATAAGAGAATTTCCTGCACTTGTAGTGCCGCTTTGGCTTTAAATTGTAGGAGGTCTGCGATTTGTGTATGTTTGACAAAGAGATCTCTCTCTAAAGAGGGGTACTGTGCCCGTTTATGACGGATCTCTAGAGCAGCAAGGTCTGCAAGTAGGGTCTTAAGCTGTTCGATTCGTATAATCAACACGCCGCGAATAACCGCTTTGTGTGCCTCCCAGATAATGCCAGGGTCACAGTCTGGGGTGTCATTGGTTCTAAAATAAAAGTCCAGTTCTCTAGTAATGTCTGCCAGAATGTCTTTGTCTTGTAGGAGACTTTCATTCAGTCTCCATTGGTCTGTCCTGGTAGTCATGGAGTCATGGAGAGCATAGGACAGGAAAATTGGGGCGTGATCGGACCAGGAAATGGAGCCTATGGTTGAGGCACGTACTGCATGTAGCTGTGCATGTGGGACAAGGAAATAATCAATGTGCGAGTATGTCTTGTGGGGGAGGGACTTAAACATAATTGGAAGCAAAAGTTACCCATTGCAACCTTGATTTGGACAATGAAATGCCTCCATCCCTAAATATATTTTAACAAGGTATAGGAAAGGAAAATGGAACATTAAATAAGGCATAACATTGTAGTTAGTAAAATTATGTATGAATATCTGAGAATTGTTTTGGATAAATTAAATTTGTTTTGGTGTGAAAATCCCCTAGGGGTAGTCCAAGATTTTTGTAAGCATAATAAAAGAGATAATAAATAATTTTTAATATAATCATAAGAAGAATATTAACATAATTGTAATAGTTGATTTCATGCAAACAATCAATGGACATAATTAATACAATAGATACAATTAAATGTATAAATAAAATTACAGATCATGGGTGAAAAAAAAATCACATAATAAGTATATAAACAGTAGATAATGATGATATTGAAATTCATGATTGAAATAAACTTGTATAGGCACCCTTAGTTGTATACCCAACACGTTTCATGGCTGACTGCCAATCATCAGGGGTAAGATGCATATGAATACTGGAAAATCAAATAAATAACTATTAATATACAAAGCCCTGGAATAAGAGGGAAATGTCAAATACATCTCCTTTCCTAGAGATACTTACGGAAAAGTCAGCAAGTAGGACCCAGCTCCAGTAAGGGAATGGCAAGGTGATCTGGTAACACCCACCCCCCCCGAAAGAAAATTGGAGAAAGGGCCAGGAGGAACAGCAGCCATGGAACACACCAGACAGTCACGTCACATGTCCAAAAGGTATCGTATATAAATATTTTACCCAAATCTGTGAAAAAACGTGAATAAAAACAAAAACTGAATAAACTGAAATAGGTGTGACTTAAAGACTTAAACATACACTCCTAATCCCAATATCCCAAAAAGTCCAATAATACTTAGCTCTGGTAGTTGAATGTCAACAGCTTACACTGGATATTTGGATAAACTGGAACAAGACAATGAGGTGTCTTGGCTGCATCTTTCCACAACTCCAAACAGACTTCCCTCCCCCCATGGCAGGGACTAAATTTTTATAGTCCAGTCTACCAGAGAACACCCACAGGATGTAATCATTCCTCTTGACCACTCACAGGTCGTTTTGTGAGTGATGTCAGCACAACCTGGTTGCACTTTCCCCAAAACCACACGGTCAATTGGATATGCTGCAGCCATCTTTAAGCACGCAACATCAAAGCTCATTAAACCGTCTGTGGGTGAGAGATATTATTACACGTGTATGGGGACATTTGTCATGAATCAGTTAAAAATATCCACAACTGATACATCAGGTCCCCCACCATTGCTCCTGGCCCCTCCCCCTCCCCCTGGCCCACACCTGCAGGCTCGCTCCCGAGACAGCTGTGTGTGTCCATAAGAGTGTGGCTGGGCCCTTCCCCCTACTCCCCCCCACTGGCTGTGATTGACAGCAGCAGGAGCCAATGGCTCCCGCTCTGTGTCTGAGCCAATAAGGAGAGAGAGAGCCGAGAGAGCCTCTGCTCTAGATCGAAATCAGGGTCAGATAATTTAAGGGTGGGGCGGGGAAGGGCCACTGCTTGCAGAAAGTATTTTACCCTAAGGTGGTTGTAAAACTTTACATATACTGTAGCCAGTGAACGGACTATCCTCCGGTGATACACAGAGATGAAACAAATACTCCTACATAAGTTGTATCTGTCTATCTGCAGACCTCTCTACATCTGTTCAAAGTCCAGAATTTGTTAGCTTGTCTGAGAGTTCAGAAAAAAGGAGGCGGAGAGCTGAAGCTACTCTGCAGAGCTCAGTGGAGGAGAGCTCTGAGAGCTGATTGGAAGGAAGGGACACACCCCCCTCCACACAGCTCACAAGAACAGAGCTAAGGCTGTCAGTCAGTTGGAGATCTCTCCCCTGTCACCATTTTCTATTGGTGTCAGGAAAAACTGTCAGAAGTGAGTCATGCTGATAACAAGAAACAAAACAGCAGACAGAAATTACACTTATGCCCTGTACAGGCGACCGGTTTTGCCGCCGGAATAAACTCTGAAGGTTTTTCCGACGGAATTCCGATGGAATTCCGCTCAAGCTGTCTTGCATACACACGGTCACACCAAATTCCGACCATCCAGAACGCGGTGATGTACAACACGTCCGACGGCACTAGAAAAAGGAAGTTCAATAGCCAGTGCGCCACCCTTTGGGATCCTCCTGCTAATCTCGTCGGAACAAGCATACAGATGAGCGTTTTTTCCGATAGTAATTTGTTCCATCGGAAAAATATAGAACATGTTCTCTATTTAAGTCCGTCTGAATTTTCAACAGAAAAAGTCTGATGGGGCATACACGCGGTCGGACTATACGATACTTTTTCTGACGGAAATTCCGACCGTGTGTACGCTGCATTAGTGCTTTTATATGAGACAAGTACACATTATAGAAGGATATGCTTTGTTCATACTTCAAAATGTTTCCGCACTCTTTTATACACTGAGCAAAATTATAAACGCAACACTTTAGTGTTTGCCCCTATTTATCATGAGCTAAACTCAAAGATCTATGACTTTTTCTATGTACACAAAACGCCTATTTCTCTCAAATATTGTTCACAAATCTGTCTAAATGTTAGTGAGCACTTCTCCTTTGCCAAGATAATCCATGCACCTCACACGTGTGGTATATCAAGATGCTGATTAGACAGCATGATTATTGCACAGGTGTGCCTTAGGCTGGCCACAATAAAAGGCCACTCTAAAATGTGCAGTTTTATTACACAGCACAATGCCACAGATGTCGCAAGTTTTGAGGGAGCGTGCTGTGGTCCCTAGGTTGGCACACCAGATACTTCTTAAGCATCACCCCACTGGCCTGCTCGGTCCCCGGCTTGGCACACAAAACTGCTTTGCAAGCGTCACCTCCGCTGGCTGGCTCCCTGGCTTGACAGCTGCTGAAGTTTCCCAATTCTATATCGTCCCCGGTTAGTGAGAATACTGCTCCAGTACTTGCTTCAGCTACTCACTGTGGTCCCTAGTAATAAGGTGGTTAGTCCCTTAGTGGCAACAGCTCCCTCTCTACCTCTGACCATTACAGGTTCTCTGGCTGGTAGAACCATTGTCACTTCTGGTTGGACTGTAAGCCGCAGTCCCAACCCTACGCTGCTCTTTTGCTTCTGGATAGGCCCTCAGACAGCCTAGCAGCCAGATGTCCAAACTCTGGCCCAGCAGCCCAGGCAATACAACACACGTCCACCCAGACAGCCGTCCAGGTGGCACAGAAAACACGATCACCTGACTCCACCAAAATATATAGGTTCTCCCAGCAGGCCAAGGGATTTAAGAAAACCCCCACCCATTGGCTGAGGTACCCCATATACTGCTAATCTGTCCTTGCTTTGCCCTTGTCTTATCTAATGTCACCAGGTACCCGGCCACCCAGCGGTAGAAGAGAGAAGTGCAGCAATTCCAGACTTAGGATGAACTCAATTGATCCCTAACAATGAGCCAATGAGCCTGGCAGGTAAATTTAGGAGCAACCCTGCCTAAACCCCAGGGTGCTACAAAAGCTTTTGCAAAAGTCTATCAACATGCCAATGTGCCTAGAGCTGTGTATTTTTTAAAACAAATCTATTATTATTATTCTATATAAAACACTATAAATTTGAAGCAGTCACCAAAGTGATATCATAATAATGAAAGGCGGGAAAGGATAGTCGGGCATGGTGTTGGCAACTACAATGATATGTTTTGAAATATGTATCTCAATAAACTGGGCAGGATTCAACCCTTTGATAACCAGGGATGTTTTGTGCCCTTTTGACTACAACAATTCCAGCTATAAAGTTCTGGTATCATGCCATCTCTCTCCATTTCATCGAAAGGAAGAGAGCAAGGAAAGTGGGACTTTAATTGAAGCACCTGGTAGCAAAGGATAATTTGATTGAACAAGAGGAATTTTATTGATATAATAATGTAAACATACATAAATCGTTATATATAGATATCAGGTACATAGTAACACAATAGTAGCAATAACCATAATGATAACAAAAATGTCTCAAAATGTAGCCGCTGGAGTGGGAGGTAGAAAAATAGACATAATAGAGAGCAGTAAACAGTTTAAATAGCAGTAATATCTCGATGGAGACCATAATAACATTCCATAGTTCAACTCAGACCAAATTGGATAAAATCATCATTGCGAGGTAATGCCTGCAGGACCTATGGCCTCACTAGACCTGTAGAGGTAGATATTGTATAGTAGCTTAAAATGGGTATAGATAGGTAAGGACATTGTAAGGACTGCATCAAATTGCTCTGCATGGCTGTCGTCCCAGAAGGAAGCCTCTACTAAAGATGATGCAAACGAAAGTCCGCAAAAAGTTTGCTGAAGACAAGCAGACTAAGAACATGCATTACTGGAACCATGTCCTGTGGTCTGATGAGAGCAAGATAAAATAATTTGGTTCACATGGTGTCAACCGTGTGTGGTGGCAACCAGGTGAGGAGAACAAAGACAAGTGTGCCTTACCTACAGTCAAGCATGGTGGTGGGAGTGTCATGGTCTGGAGTTGCATGAGTGCTGTCGGAACTGGGGATCTACAGTTCATTGAGGGGTTCATTGTAACATGTACTGTTACATACTGAAGCAGTGCCCCTTTGAAGACTGGGCCGCAGGGCAGTATTCCAACATGATAACGACCCCAAACACACCTCCAAGACGACCACTGTCTTGCTAAAGAAGCTGAGGGTAAAGGTGATGGACTGGCCAAACATGTCTCCAGACCTAAACCCTATTGAGCATCTGTGGGGCATCTTCAAATGGAAGATGGAGGAGCACAAGGTCTCTAACATCCACCAGCTCCGTGATGTCATCATGGAGGAGTGGAAGAGGACTCCAGTGGCAATCTGTGAAACTCTGGTAAACTCCATACCTAAGAGGGTTAAGACAGTGTTGGAAAATAATGGTGACGACACAAAATATTGACACTTTGGGCCTAATTTGGACATTTTCACTTAGGGGTGTACTCACTTTTGTTGCCAGCGGTTTAGACATTAATGGCTGTTTGTTGAGTTATTTTGAGGGGGCAACAAATTTACACCGTTATACAACTTGTACAATGACTACTTTACATTGTAGCAAAGTGCCATTTCTTCAGTGTTGCCCCATGAAAAGATACAATAAAATACCCCTTACAAAAATGTTAGGGGTGTACTCACTATCTATCTATCTATCTATCTATCTATCTATCTATCTATCTATCTATCTATCTATCTATCTATCTATCTATCTATCTATCTATCTATCTATCATATACAATTGCTACACAAGTCATATTGTAGTTAAGTGTTATTAAAAATGTCCTTTCCTTTTTAATCTGCAGCACTGTCATTTTCTGTAAAATGCAATGCAAAATGGCTACCTGGAGGAGTTCTGTACACAGATGGTGTTGAGAAAGTGCCCCAGATATGTCATTTCCTGCTTGTGTGATTGGCTCATTGATTTTTCCAGAAGTCTGCACTAAGATATAAGTCCGAATGTGGGCATACCCTACAAGAAAAATGTAAATTTTTGGTGAGGTACTCCCAATAGGAAATCACGTCTAAAGGGATGCAGACCTTGCAGCTTTCCTCATTAGAAAAGGAAGGGGAAAGAAATTGCGCTCGGTGTTCAATTTAAAAAGTGAAAAAGACGTGAAGTGAGTCCTGCAGCTAAAACACAATAACCCCAATACAAGGGCACACAAACTAAACAATATATAAAACAGTGTAGCGCTGGACTGATAAGAATACGCATATATTAGTGTATGCGAGTAGACCAGGACCCATAAATGTGTACAAAAATACAAAAGAAAACCATATACCACTTAATCTAGAACAATTCAGTGTCTATAAGCGTGTATTGTGACACTAAAAATTAATCAAGTGCACCTACATATATCTAAAAACAAAAATTGATATATATATATATATATATATATATATATATATATATACAAAAGTATACAAAAATGGTGAACTCAAAGTAAGTTATGTGGACCAATGTGGCAGCAAAAATTAAAATTGCATCGACATGTGATAAGGAACTCTGTTCACTTATGTATTGTTAGTTGATCCTTATACTTAGTGATCACGGTGAAAGTAAAAAATTGAAATAAATAAATTAGGACAGTCCCAAAAGTTATAAACAAAAGTCCCAAAACGTAGTGACACTCCAACACAAATTCTGGTTCAATATTCCACCGCAGCTGTTGCCCACCACCAAGGGATTAAAGTTGGAGGCTTACCGGACAGCCTGCGACCACCCTTATTCAGGGGGGTCAAAACAGGCTCAGTAGGGATGTATGAATCCAGAAGATGTCCTCGCCAATAATCTCCGGGTGTTCTCCAAGTGTTCTTATGGCAAGCCAAGAGGGGCTTCCAGACAGGGTACAGCAAGGATTTGGCCACTGTAGGTAAAAATGACCAAGCGGGGTTTACTACTGCTTCAAGGATGTGGCGGCCGTCTGCTCGTTAACAACCAGCTGAGCTGATCAACGCCAATACGCAGGGGGAAGGCAGAGTGGCTACAGCCTGCGCAAAGGATGCCATTGCAGTATAAGATAAGGATATGTGGCTGGATCTAAAGTAGCCAAAATCCAGAGCATTAGAAATATGGGCCGGATGAGCCAACAGGTGCTGCAGGAATTCCCACTGACTGGAGGTCACTCCAGTCAGTATGTGGTCAGCCCGACAACTGAAAAAGTATACTTGATAACTTCCTTCACAAAGATGTATACAAATCAATGGATCCAAACAGCAAACAGACACCAGGGATGTGACATCCCTGGTGTCTGTTTGCTGTTTGGATCCATTGATTTGTATACATCTTTGTAAAGGAAGTTATCAAGTATACTTTTTCAGTTGTCGGGCTGACCACATACTGACTGGAGTGACCTCCAGTCAGTGGGAATTCCTGCAGCACCTGTTGGCTCATCCGGCCCATATTTCTAATGCTCTGGATTTTGGCTACTTTAGATCCAGCCACATATCCTTATCTTATACTGCAATGGCATCCTTTGCGCAGGCTGTAGACACTCTGCCTTCCCCCTGCGTATTGGTGTTGATCAGCTCAGCTGGTTGTTAACGAGCAGACGGCCGCCACATCCTTGAAGCAGTAGTAAACCCCGCTTGGTCATTTTTACCTACAGTGGCCAAATCCTTGCTGTACCCTGTCTGGAAGCCCCTCTTGGCTTGCCATAAGAACACTTGGAGAACACCTGGAGATTATTGGCGAGGACATCTTCTGGATTCATACATCCCTACTGAGCCTGTTTTGACCCCCCTGAATAAGGGTGGTCGCAGGCTGTCCGGTAAGCCTCCAACTTTAATCCCTTGGTGGTGGGCAACAGCTGCGGTGGAATATTGAACCAGAATTTGTGTTGGAGTGTCACTACGTTTTGGGACTTTTGTTTATAACTTTTGGGACTGTCCTAATTTATTTATTTCAATTTTTTACTTTCACCGTGATCACTAAGTATAAGGATCAACTAACAATACATAAGTGAACAGAGTTCCTTATCACATGTTGATGCAATTTTAATTTTTGCTGCCACATTGGTCCACATAACTTACTTTGAGTTCACCATTTTTGTATACTTTTGTATATATATATATATATATATATATATATATATATATATATATATATATCAATTTTTGTTTTTAAATATATGTAGGTGCACTTGATTAATTTTTAGTGTCACAATACACGCTTATAGACACTGAATTGTTCTAGATTAAGTGGTATATGGTTTTCTTTTGTATTTTTGTACACATTTATGGGTCCTGGTCTACTCGCATACACTAATATATGCGTATTCTTATCAGTCCAGCGCTACACTGTTTTATATATTATTTCCTCATTAGAACCCTGCAAGTGCTGCAGCTGATTGATAATTATAAATTACTTGCATTCCCATTTATTTTGCATATGGCCACAGACAAACAAAGCGCTATTTCTTCAGAATAACAGAGGGTAGGAATCTGCAACAAAGTTTGTTAAAATCCCTGCAATGTAAATAGATCACCCAGAGGGGAAAGATTTTTTTCTTCTTAACCAAAGTTGTTACACTTTTAAGCACAACTAGCATACATACCCGCAGTTGTCATCCCTTGCACATCAGCACTTAGACTGGGAGATGGAGAGACAGCACTTAGTAAGGCCAGCCATACATGATTCGAATGTACCAAGTTGATCGATCAACTTGGGTACAACCATCCTGGCAGATTCTCTTGCGATTACCTCTAGCAACTGCTATACCAGCTAGCAGTAATCACTGTCTTCTCCCAGTGGGGAAGGCTTCCCCCGCCCTGAGAAGACAACGGCCTGCCAGGAGGGATTCCCACATCAACAAGGTCTGTGTTGATGGGGGAATCAAGCAAATTTCTTTCCTGCAACCCTTGGTTGCAGGAAAGAAATTTGCTCCGTGTATGGCCGGCCTAAGAAGAGCAGATTACTTTTTAGAATGTTATTGCTCCTGCATTTTCCAATTAGTAGGCTGCAGATGAGGAGATGACCCCTTTGTATTCCTTATCTCTATCATAATGTGGTGCTACCCTTCTGACTGTGCTGTCTATCACAGGTGCATACATCACAAAAATGGCTGGACAGAATTACAAACCCTGTGGCAGATACGACAAATGCTGTTCAAATTCAGTTTTGTATTTAGCTGTTTGTTTGCAGTTCAGCTTTAAAAAAAATTCAAAATCCCATTGACTGCCTTTGAAATGTAAAGGATTTACTTTCTAATAAAGCAACATGATAAATTAATTAAAAAAAACAGCATTTTCAAGAGGCAATGGCATCCTTTACAGGAAACAGTAAAGAGTATCTATTTTGCTGTATATAATCTAGCATGGATGGAGGAATCTGTCTTTTTTTCACTCTGCATCTAAGAGGAAACAAATAAAAATCGAATAGTGTATGACCAGCTTTAGTCCATAGAGGTCAGAGCTTAAGAGAGTTATTGGAGTTTTTGACTCAGATACGAAATCAAGACTCAGTCCTCACCTCAAATGAGAGTCTAATCGAAATGTCCATATACCATAGAAGCAATTAAATACAACCATTAAGGAAACACAGGTATTTTTCTTAACATACTTGAATAATAATGGGCATTGTTAGGGCTTGTGCTTACTTGCGGCAGCCCTTGCCACTCCTTTGAAAGCGATCTATGATGAATCACCAGAGGAAGTTTGATATGCAGTGAGGTGGTGATATGTCACCTGCCCACTGCCTGTTTTAACCCTAAAGAGGCTGAACCAATGCACTGCAACCACACAACCCTATACATTTAAATGGGTCATGTGCAGCAACAGTACCACCCTTCAAATGCGTTATGCATTCATGCGTTTAATTTTTCCCATGGCCTCAAAACAATATCCATCTATTTATCTTGGCTATGACTAAGGCTACACGCCAAAACGCGTAAGCCCTGTATTATTCTGTACCACACCTGGATCAATAAATGTATTCATATCGGAAGATCGAGCTGCCAGCTTTCTTATCTACATCTATCTATCTATCTTTTTTTTCTATTGAAAATTATTTATACTTAGACAGTAGTTAAACATGAAAACTAAAAATTGTTCTCTCACAAAGCCCTTTAGCGACTGTCCACCATTGGATGGGTTGGGGTATTTATTTATTTATTTATTTGGAAATAAATGTGCATTCACCTTTTAAATCCTATACGTAGTTCATCTTCATTTGGTAGTATAAAACTGATAAAACTTTCCAGTGTCAACAGTATTTAGGATTACGTAGCCTTTGGCCATACAAAGGTTTCTTTAGCTATTGATAGCTAATAACTTGCAGATTCTTTTGTTTGACATTACTGCTTAGACAAGATGAGAATGTTTGTAAATGTGGAAACTCCAATTTAGAATTACAAACAGGTTTAGCTGGGCCTGGGATTTCCCCCATCAGCCTAGAGAGAATAGCTTTACAAAACCTTCAGACTGAAGTCGACAAACCAAACCCGCAGTGGCAGAGGACAAGAGGAAAGATCTGACAGTTCTCTTCAATTTATCTATTCCAGAATTGATTTTGGCATTTAACTGTTTGTTACAAAAAAAGTAACAATTTATTTTTTAAAATAAGGCAGCCTTAGTTATTAGATAACACATGATCAATCTTTTTATAACTACCGATACGCACATTGCCCTAGCTTGCACAGAAGATCCCCTATTACCAGGAGTATTTTGGGTGAATAATAACTAATCTAAAATTGTTCCTAAGGATTTTCCCCTGGGAATAATTAGTGTTGAAGAATTAAAGTGACACTAAACTCTGGTTTAAAAAAAAATGATATTCAAGTATGTATTAACTCAAAAAAGACCTTCTAATGTTCTCAGCCTCCTGCAAATCGAAAAATTCAGTTTTATTTTTTTTACTGTTGTGATTTGATTTATAGGTTGGCTATGTTTGTTCTCCAACTTCTCCATGATCCTGATGTAAGTAGGAATCCTTTCTTGTTGGCTAACGAGATGGATTAGTGACTATAGACTACAAGGTTTGTAGTGTGCATAGAGCATTGCACGTGACCCCCAACTAATGAGTGCTGCTTGTTCCAAACAAACAGAAGTGAGGGGGGAAAACAAAAAGGGAGAGGTTGGAGATTCTCATGAAGTACAATACAAGCAGGGAAAAAACATAGAAAGAAACTATTTGAGGTAAAATAGATTACTTGGCCATTAAGTCAAGGGTGTGTACGGATTTGTTTGTTATTTTTGGAGAATTTGTTTGTCCCTTTAGGAACAAATAACATTACCAGTTCTGTAGGTAAAAAGATACCCATACATATACAAAAAGTGATATTTTATATTTTATGCATTCATTCCATCCAAAAGTGATATTTTAGTTATAGGTGGAACCTTGCTTGCTGAGTTAGCCCGTTTTCTTTTACATCATAAATACCCCAACAATGATATTTCCCTGTCATAATTTCCCACCCTGTTCCTGTCCATCTGGGAGTTTTGGATGTTCTCACCCACCTTTGCGTTCCAGTTCTTCCTATTAGATTTTCTATATTATAAATTAAATACATCTAGCAGATAGAGTGGGAACCTTTCATAATGACCATAGCAGGTTTGCAGACCCAGAAGGTCAAGCGCAGCTTTCTTACTAAAAAAGTTCCTGAGATAAAAGTAACTGACAAGTGGTTAATTGCTCTAGAATCTACCAAAAACTGAAATACTGGTATTTGGGGGGGGGGGGGGAGATACCCTCTTTTTAGGGGTATCCAGCTCCCACTTCCTCCCAGGAGCCGGAAGGAAGTTCACCTCTCCCCCCTCCCTCCCTGCAATCTTCTGGGACACGTCACAGGTTCCAGAAGATTGCCCGGCCAATCATAGTGCACAGCGCGGCTTGCACATGCGCAGTGTGTGCCCGGGTGTGAAGCCACAGCCGGGCACCCACAGTCACAATGTGTGGCGTGCCCCCAGGAGAGGAGGGGGAGAGGATCGGGGCTTTGTTCGCCCCCATTGCTGGACAGTGGGACAGGTGAGTGTCCGATTATTAAAAGTCAGCAGCTACACTTTTTTTTTTTTAAGGACAGCCTTAGGTAGTTTCAAGTTTAATTGGCAGACTCCGAAACTTCGACAGGAGGACAGCCATGCAGGGAAAGGCATTCAGCAAGACCGCCACATCTGCATGTGCAGGAATGCTGTATTCTATGGCAACAGCCTAACAGTTCTTAACACAAAACGTAACAGTTCCTTTCTATTTCACTACAACCTCTCCTTGTAGTTCTTCAGCCCACTGAGCTCCCGGTCTTTCACTAGACCTGCTGATTCACTGCCACTGAATCCCTTGAGCTCCTCCAATCTTCACAGTGGTATCTTCCTCAAGCGTCACCCCCGCTTCTCTTCTGGGTCCCTAGCTTGGCACTCAAGATACCTCTCAAGCTTCACCCCACTGGCCTGCTTGGTCCCTGGCTTGACACACAAGGCTGCTCTGCAAGCGTCACCTCCGCTGGCTGGGTCCCTGGCTTGATACCCACTGAAGTTTCCTGATTCTTCACTGTCCCCGGTTGGTGAGAATACTGCTCCGGTACTTGCTTCAGTTACTCACTGTGTTCGCTGGTAATAAGGTGGTTGGTCCTTTAGTGGCGACAGCTTCCCTTCTACCGCTGACCACAACAGGTTCCCTGGCCGACAGAACCGTCACTTTTGGTTGGACTGTAAGCCGCAGTCCGAACCCTGCGCTGCTCTCTTGCTTCTGGAAAAGCCCTCAGACCACCTAGCAGCCAGATGTGCCCGGGATGGACTCAATCTCTGGCCTAGCAGCCCTGGCAATACAACACACGTCCACCCAGATAGCCGTCCAGGTGGCATAGAACATAGATGACCTGACTCCAACTGAATATATAGGCTCTCCCAGCAGGCCAAGGGATTCAAGAAAACCCCTGCCCATTGGCTGAGATACCCCATATACCCATAACCGGACCTTGTGTTGCCCTTCTCATATCTAGTATCACCAATTCCCCGGCCACCTAGTGGTAGAAGAGAAAAGTGCAACAAAGCCAAAATCAATAGATCTCTAACAATCAACCAGGACAACTACTCCGGGTAAGTAAATTTGTGAGAAGCAACCCTGCCAAACTTCAGGGTGCTACAACAGTTTGAAGCTTGATTACATTTTTATAGTTCTGAGTCTCCATTGTGGAAGTTTACTCTATCTTTCTGTCCCAGAGGCATCACTTGGAATAGAAATCTCCCCTGAGTGAGGGAAAACCCCATCTTTGACAACTGTCAACAGGCACCCCCAATAGCAGATTTCCTCTTTACTTTTGTGCCAGTTACAACCCTAAATGTAGGATTTCCCTTGCTGAAAATGACCACCAGATAGACAGTGAGTAGGGATCATGCAGACAAGGACTCCTTTCCAATGCTATCCAAACCAAGGAAAATTGGTCTGGAATAGTATGTTAGGGGAAGGCTACATCTTATATTTTCTTCTGAGCTATAACCGAGCTCTGTTTTTTCATATGACTAAGAATTCAACTGAGAGATTTGTGTTTGGCATTTTTGAAAATAGATCTAATTTTTTCAACACTTGTGTGGCACTAGATTGGCGATCCCTCTTCCTGGCATTAGTGGTGATCCCTCTTCCTGGCACTAGAGTGGCAATCCCTCTTCCTGGCACAAGAGTGGCCACCCCTCTTCATGGCACTAGATTGGCCACCCTTGTTCATAGCACTAGAGTGGCAACCCCTCTTAATGGCCATAGAGCAGCCATTTCTCTTCATGGTACTAGAGCCGCCATTCCTCTTCATGGCACTAGAGCCGCCATCCCTCTTCAGGGCACTAGAGCCGCCATCCCTCTTTTTTTCCTAGGCTGTAAGGATTTAAAAAAAACAAAAACACTGGGTTTCAAAATGTTTGCATGCTATTAACTTTAACATGACCACTGTCAAATTACTGCAAGCAAATTCTAAAATTTGTGTGCACACAATTTAAGCCATGGCTCATTGATCTAAATCTCACTTTACCATGTTAGTGTTTATGAATAGATACATTTGTATTAAAGTTGGAAATGAGTAAGCTGAACTCCTACACTGTAAAGCAGTGGTAGGCAACCTTTTGAACACAGTGTGCCGAAAAATGTTTTCAAAGAAAATGAGCATGCCGATTTTATAACAAAAAAATGTCAACTTCACACTCTCAGGCCGGGTTCACACTAGTGCGACAAACGCTCCGACATTGGGAGCTCATGTCGCATGACGTGTGAAAATCAATGTTTCCCTATGGGAGCCGTCCTAACTGGTCCGACACAAGTCGGTCCAACTTTGAAAATGCTCCCTGTACTACTTTGGTCCGACTTTGATCCTACTTCAGCCCATTGACTATTATTGAAGTCGGATCAAAGTCGGATCGTCATCTTGCATTATCCGACTTTGGCATGCGACTTGTGCTCAGATGATCTTGAGGGGGAACTCTGCGACAAATTTTAAATAAAAAACCGGCATGGGTTCCCCCTCCAAGAGCATACCAGGCCCTTGGGTCTGGTATGGATTTTAAGAGGAACCCCCTACGCCGAAAAAATGGTGTGGGGGTCCCCCCCAAATCCATACAAGACCCTTATCCGAGCACGCAGTCCGGCCGGTCAGGAAAAGGGGTGGGGACGAGCGAGCAGCCCCCCCTTCCTGAACCGTACCAGGCCGCATGCCCTCAACATGGGGGGTGTACTTTGGGGCAGGGGGGCACCCTGTGGCCCCCCCACCCCAAAGCACCTTGTCCCCAAGTTGATGAGGACAAGGGCCTCTTCCTGACAACCCTGGCCGTTGGTTGTCGGGGTCTGCGGACAGGGGGCTTATCGGAATCCGGGACCCCCCTTTAATAAGGGGGCCCTCAGATCCTGGCCCCCCACCCTTTGTGAATGAGTATGGGGTACATCGTATCCCTACCCATTCACCTAGGAAAAAAGTGTCAATAAAAAACACACTAGACAGGTTTTTAAAGTAATTTATTAGGCAGCTCCGGGGGTCTTCTTCCGACTTCAGGGGTCTCTTCGTTCTTCTCCGTGCTCTCCGGCCTCTTCTCCTGGTCTCCAGTTCTTCTCCCGCTCTCTGGTTCTTCTGCCGAGCTCCTCTGCTATCTGACTCCGCCCATTATGACGTCACCACCCAGGGCATGATGGGACGGTGACGTCAGAATGAGCGGAGGCACCGAATGACATCACCCGGTGACCACGCCCCATACCTATATAAGTCGTTGCACACCTCGCACATGGCATTACAGCGGGAGAGAACGTTGTGTCAGCATTGGAAGAAGACCGGAGGGAAGAAGACGACGGAGAAGACCGGCCTACGGCTAGCAAAAGAGCAGAAGATAGCGGAGGAGCCCGGCAGTAGAACCGGAGAGCGGTAGAAGAACTGGAGACCGGGAGAAGAGGCCGGAGAGCGCGGAGGAGTCGGAAGAGACCCCCGAAGTCGGAAGAAGACCCCCGGAGCTGCCTAATAAATTACTTTAAAAACCTGTATAGTGTGTTTTTTTATTGACACTTTTTTCCCCAGGTGAATGGGTAGGGGTACGATGTACCCCATACTCATTCACATAGGGGGAGGGACCAGGATCTGGGGGTCCCCTAATTAGAGGGGGCTCCCGGATTCCGATAAGCCCCCTGCCCGCAGACCCCGACAACCAATGGCCAGGGTTGTTGGGAAGAGGCCCTTGACCTCATCAACATGGGGACAAGGTGCTTTGGGGTGGGGGGCCGCAGGGCGCCCCCCGCCCCAAAGCACCCACCCCCCCATGTTGAGGGCATGCGGCCTGGTAAGGTTCAGGAGGGGGGGGCACTCGCTCGTCCCCACCCCTTTTCCTGACCGGCCGGGCTGCGTGCTCGGATAAGGGTCTGTATGGATTTGGGGGGACCCCCACTCCGTTTTTTCAGCGTAGGGGGTTCCCCTTAAAATCCATACCAGACCCAAGGGCCTGGTATGCTCTGGGAGGGGGAACCCCTGCCGGTTTTTTATTTAAAATTTGGCATGGAGTTCCAATTCTTGCCAAACACAGTGCCTGATATAGGCGGGGATCCAAGTCGGATCCCCGTTCATTGAAAGTCAGACATATGTTGGCTTCAAGTCACAGGGCAAAGTCGGATCCAAAGTAGGACAGCTGTTGTGTTGCACCAGTGTGAACCAGGCCTCAATCACAAAAAGGATTTTTTATAAAGTAAATGCTGTAAACTACTTTAGTAGTGAGAAATTAACATCCTGCACTCTCACGCCTCAGATCAGCCCCAATTCATGCACCTTCACACCTCAGATCACTGTCCCCCCTGCAAATCTGTTTCACCACTGAACCCCCCTGCTAATCTGTCCCACCACTGTACTACCCTGCACATCTGCTCCACCACTGTACTTCCCTGCACATCTGCCCCACCACTGTACCCCCCTGCACATCTGCCCCACCACTGTACTCCCCTGCACATCTGGCCCACCACTCTACCCCCCCTGCTCATCTGCCCCACCACCATACCCCCCTGCTCATCTGCCCCACCACTGTACCCCCTTGTTCATCTGCCCCACCACTTTAACCCCCTGCTCATCTGCCCCACCACTGTAACCCCCTGCTCATTTGCCCCACCACATTAACCCCCTGCTCATTTGCCCCACCACATTAACCCCCTGTACATCTGCCCTACCAATGTACCCCCTTTCTCATCTGCCCCACCAATTTACCCCCTTTCTCATCTGCCCCACCATTGTAACCCCCTGCACATCTGCTCCACCACTGTAACCCCCTGCTCATCTTCCCCACCACTGTAACCCCCTGCTCATCTGCCCCACCACTATAACCCCCTGCTCATCTGCCCCACCACTGTAACCCCCTGTACATCTGACCCACCAATGTACCCCCTTTCTCATCTGCCCTACCAATGTACCCCCTTTCACATCTGCCCCACCAATGTACCCCCTTTCTCATCTGCCCCACCAATGTACCCCCTTTCTCATCTGCCCCACCAATGTATCCCCTTTCTCATCTGCCCCACCACTGCAACCCCCTGCACATCTGCCCCACCACTGTAACCCTCTGCATGTCTGCCCCACCACTGTAACCCCTGCTCTTCTGTCCCACCACTGTACCACCCTTCTCTTCTGTCCCACCACTGTAACCCCCTGCTCATCTGCCCCACCACTGTACCCCCATGCCCGCTGAACCATCTTCTCATTTGTCCTAACACTGAACTTAGCTGCTCATCTGCCCCACCACTGTACCCCCTGCTCTTCTGCCCCACCACTGTACCCCCTGCTCCTCTGCCCCACCACTGTAACACCATGCTCATGTGTTCCACCAATGTACCTCCTTTCTCCTCTGCACCCCTCTGCACATCTGCCCCACTTCTGTACCTCCCTGCTCAATCAAAAAAATCAAAAAATCACGGAGGTGGGATAAGCAGGTTTATTTTAAAGTTAATGCATAAACCTGCTTATCCTACTTCCGTGATTTTTTGATTTTTTTTTCTTCCTTCCATTAAAATTCCTATCAACAATATTTTTTAATGACAGATATTTTTAGAGTTGTAATTTCTTTCATTGGAATTTAGTCTCTTTCTTTTCTTATTTTAGCACCACTCCCTGCATTTAACATCGTGCAGGTAGTTTAAAGTCGCTTTTGATCCTATGCGCCCATAAACACATTACCTTAAGTAAGTATTCATTACTTGAGACATTTGTCCCCTTCTTACATCCATTTTAATCTGATACTTCTTTCAGATTAATGAATAATCAGATGATTTTTTGTTCCATAGTCTCGCCTTTCTGTCCTCTATGACTACAAACTTGACCATCTCCATTGTCCTTGGGGGTCTCTAGAGCAGTGTTTCTCAAATCCAGTCCTCAAGGCGCCCCAACAGGTCATGTTTTCTGGCTCTCCATTATTTTGCACAAGTGATTTGATCAATTTAACTGCCTTAGTAATTACCACAGCCGTTTCATCTGAGGGAAATCCTGAAACCATGACCTGTTGGGGCGCCTTGAGGACTGGAGTTGAGAAACACTGCTCTAGAGGACTGTTGAATCCGGCCTTCGTTTGTTTTTGGTGGCAACTTTTTGTAGGGTGAGTGTTCTAATCTGTGGTGTCTATTTTAAAGATCATGCTCTCCTAAAATGTATTTTCATTTTTTGATAATTAATGTAGTAATAACTTTTTGTTATAATAATTTTTTGTCTCTATATTTGTTTAGTTCTTTACGTCAATTTTGTTCTGAATTGCACATCCCCTGAAGAAGCAATCAGCGAAACATGTTGGGCTAGTGTGCAATGTATCCATTTTGCTTGAACCTACCAATCATTGTGACCACTATACTACTGCTATTACTGTGAACAATTATTTTGTACTTTTTAACTTTGTAATAATAAAATATATTCCTTATATTTTTAAGTCATTGTTTTCCTCTTGTACTCTCGTTGGCACCGCAAAAATCCCCGTAACCCCCTAGTTCTGTTTCTTTATTATTTGGGATGAGGTGCCTTTCTGATAGGGTGTTGTACCGTTAATCAGACCAACCCTTTGTCCATTATTTTTTTTTATTTGCTATTTTTTCCCCCACGAAAGTGGAGTTACCCTTTAAATGCTCGTCTTGGGTAACTTAAGAAAAAAAAAGCATTTTACTTATCTTACTTCACGCTGTTAGGGCTCCATAATTGCTTCTCTTTGACACTTCGTCTGTCAGTTGCACTCTTACATCATGACATACAATGCAGGACCAGGAGTCTTGCATTGTAAGTGAAGACGCTGGGGGACCAGCCACAGCCCAGAGTTTCGATAGGAAGAGAAACTGTGCTGGCACAATAGAAGCTAAGGGGTATCCTTTCCAATATGAGGAGAAATCCCACCTCAAGCAATTGTAACGTGAACAGGTGTCTCAATGCGAGGTTTTCCCCTCAGCCCCTGTTCCTGTAACAACTCTAAAATGTTGGATTTCCCATTGCTTTCTGCACCAAGACTAATAGGAGGAAGTAATACAAATCTGACAGGGTTTTCACATTTTTTTACTCATAAACTTAAAAAGTTTGGGATTTCATATAAACTGTATAATGTGAACTGGGGGGTATTTCTTAGCTCAATGGTATGCATAATAGTGAGTTCAGTCCATATAGCAGCAGCCACTGTACCTTAAAATGTTCAAAATTAGGTGCAATGTCCATCTCTGAAGCTGTCTTCCATATGGGTAACCATCTTCAGATTTCCCTAGAGATGTTTAATACAGATAGCCATCTTTGGATTTCTTTAGAGATGCTCCATACAGGTAGCCATCTTCCTGATTTATCTAGAGTTGCTCAATACAGGTAGCCATCTTCAGATTTCTGTAAAGATGTTTCATACAGGTAGCCATCTTCCAGGTTTCTCTAGAGATACTCCATACAGATAGCCATTTTCCAGGTTTCCCTAGAGATGCTCAATGCAGGTAGCCATCTTCAGATTTTTCTGGAGATGCTCCATACAGGTAGCCATCTTCCAGGTTTCTCTAGAGATACTCCATACAGATAGCCATCTTCTAGGTTTCCCTAGAGATGCTCAATACAGGTAGCCATCTTCAGATTTTTCTAGAGATGCTCCATACAGGTAGCCATTTTCAGATTTCTGTAGAGATGTTTCATACAGGTAGCCATCTTCCAGGTTTCTCTAGAGATACTCCATACAGATAGCCATTTTCCAGGTTTCCCTAGAGATGCTCAATACAGGTAGCCATCTTCCGATTTTTCTAGAGATGCTCGATACAGGTAGCCATCTTCCAGGTTTCTCTAGAGATACTCCATACAGATAGCCATCTTCCAGGTTTCCCTAGAAATGCTCAATACAGGTAGCCATCTTTAGATTTTTCTAGAGATGCTCCATACAAGTAGCCATCTTCAGATTTCTCTAGAGATGCTTCATACAGGTAACCATCTTCCAGGTTTCTCTAGAGATGCTCCATACAGGTAGCCATCTTAAAGTGCATTAATACAATTCAATATACTGCAGTAAAAGTATACTAGCAGACTTCAATATACTGCAGTAAAAGTGCACTAATGCACTTCAATATACTGCCGTAAAAGTGCACTAATGAACTTCAATATACTGTAGTAACCGTGTACTAATGCACTTCAATATACTGCAGTAAAAGTTCACTAACGCAGTTCAATATACTGCAGTAAATGTGCACTAACACACTTCAATATACTGTAGTAAAAGTGCACTAACCTAACTTAATATACTGCAGTAAAAGTGCACTAACGCACTTTAATATACTGCCCATAAAAGTGCACTAAAGCACTTCAATATAATGCAGTAAAACTGCACTAATGCACTTCAATATACTGTAGTAACCTTGCACTAACACACTTCAATATACTGCAGTAGAAGTGCACTAACCTAATTTAATATACTGCAGTAAAAGTGCACTAACGCACTTTAATATACTACCTGTAAAAGTGCACTAAAGCACTTCAATATAATGCAGTAAAACTGCGCTAACGCACCTCAATATACTGCAGTAAACGTGCACTAACACACTTCGATATACTGCAGTAAAAGTGCCCTGATGCACTACCATACTGCAGTAAAACTGTCCTGACCCTACACAGACACACCTCAAAATACTGCAGTAAACATGCCCTGAAACACTAAACTGACACTAAAGTAAAAATAAATGGTTGCACTACACTCACGCTGCACTATTACTATATTCACATTACACTTATGCAGCGTACACACGAGCAGACTTTTGGACGGACTGAACTCCGAAGGACTTTTCGACTGAGTTCCGACGGAGTTCCAATGAAACAGACTTGCCTACACACGATCACACCAAAGTCCGACTGATTTGAATGTGATGACGTACGACTGGACTAGAATAAGGAAGTTCATAGCCAGTAGCCAATAGCTGCCCTTGCGTCGTTTTTGGTCTGTCAGACTAGCATACAGACGAACTGATTTTTCGATAGGACTCGAGTCCGTCGGAAAGATTTCAAACATGTTCTATTTCTAAAGTCCATCAGATTTTTCGACAGAAAAGGTCAGATGAAGCCCACACACTATCGAATTGTCCAACGGATTAGTTCCGTTGGACCTTTGCTGTCGAAACTTCCGGTCGTGTGTACACGGCATTCAGCATTACACTCACAATAGAATCACAATAGCACACTAACTTGCTAGTAACAATGAACAGAGTCCTAATCTATCTATCTCCACTCCAATATCACTTGGCAAATGGCTGCTCTGGGAGGGATCCTCATATAGTGGGGGGTGGGTCTATGAGACCCACACACTTCAATATACTGCAGTAAAAGTGCCCTGATGCACTACTATACTGCAGTAAAACTGCCCTGTCACTCTACACTGAAACACCTCAATATACTGCAGTAAACCTGCCCTGGGTGGGTCTATGAGCAATGAGCCATGATTGGGCACAGTCATCATTACTTTCTCCAATCATGGCTCTGAAAGTATTCTGTGCCCTGATTGGGCAAGCCCTTCATTGCTTCAGCCAATCAGGGCTTCCAATACACTGTATGGCATGCAGTGCATTGTGGGGTGCTTGGCGGGCCGAACAGACAATTGAACGCTTCGACAATTTAGGTGTTCGTCGAATGGATGAACAGCCAATATTCAGCCCGAATTCATGCTCGGGCCAAACCGTTCGCCCAACACTAGTAGCCATCTTCAGATTTCTCTAGAGATGCTCCATACAGGTAGCCAACTTCCTGATTCCTCTCCTTTTACTCCTGATTTTTTTAAAGATGTTTCATACAGGTAGCCATCTTCCATATCAAATTTTTTCCTCTTGTCTCTTCTAAAGATACTCCATATAGGTAGCCATCTTCTAGATTTCTCTACAGATGCTCCATAAAGGTAGCCATCTTCCATATTTTTCTACGGATGCTCCAAATAGGTTGCTATCTCTTTCTCCACCTCCTTCTGGATGTACCATCTAGGAAGGGAATGTAAGTTTCTTAGGCCTTAGCACAAGCTGCTAGATGGGGCAATATCCAAGAAAAAAAACAAACCATCAATAGTTGAGTAAGGCAGATAAATATTCATAACTCATACAATGGTATAATTTTTTTCTATAGTTTATTCATTCAAAAAACCCTGAAGAGAGGGTTGGGAGCACGGAATACCCAAAAATACATGTAGCAACAATATCTCAGGTCTTCTAGGCAGCAGTTAATAATGTTGGTGGCCCTTTAATAGCAACTTTTATGTAGTAATTGGCCCTTATGAGCAGAATATATATAACAGCAGCCACTGTATCTTAAAATGTTAAAAAAAATACAGTAGGTGCAATGTCAATGGCAGCAGCTTCTACTAAGTTCTCTAGGACACTCTTTAGACTTCTCTAAAGCTGGTCCAAACAGATAGCCGCCTTTATTAGCCTATGATTTGCGGTGTGCAGGGCCGGCTTCCTGGCGGGTTCGAACCGAATGCGCCTGAGCCCATTCTTACTGATAATTTGGGCACTGATTATCAGTGTCTTGATTATCAGTGCAGTCCCAACAGTGCCCACCAGTGCTGCCAATCTGTGTCCACCAATCCTGCCAATCAGTGCCTATCAGTGCTGCCAATCAGTGCCCATCAGTGCCTCCTCATCAGTATCAGTGTCCCCTATCAGTGCTGCCTATCATTGCACATCATTGCCACCTATCAGTGCCGCCTATCAGGGCAGCCTCATCAGTGCCTCCTCATTAGTTCCCACCAGCGTCGCCTCATCAGTGCAACCTATCAGTGCCCATCAATGCCACCTCTTTAGTGCCACCTCATCAGTGTCCCCTATCAGTGCTGCCTATCATTGCCACCTATCAGTGCCCATCATTGCCGCCTATCCGTGCAGCCTTATCAGTGCCTCCTCATTAGTGCCCATCAATGCCACCTCATCAGTGCCCATCAATGCCCAACAGTGCCACCTCATCAGTGTCCATCAGTGCAGCAATATCAGCGTACATCAGTGAAGGAGAACAAATACCTGTTTGTAAAATTTTATAACAAACTATGAAAAGGGGCTTTTTGTTCAAATTTTTTTTGGTAATTTTTTCTTTATTTAGCAAAAATAAAAAAGCCAGTAATGATTAAATACCACCAAAAGAAAGCTCTATTTGTGCGAAAGATAAAAAATGTGTACAGTATTGCATGACCACGCAATTGTCAGTCAACGTGCAACAGCACTGAAAGCTGAAAATTGGCCTGGGCAGGAGGGAGGTAAAAGTGCCGGGTAGGCAAGTGGTTAAATAACACTTCATTCCTCTTTATGCACTGCAGCAATCTGCGATGCGGTGTAGTATGTAGCAACACATTGCTCTGAAAAAAAAAAAAAAACTGAGGAGAGTACAACATGTCCTACGTTTTCAGTGCAACTCCTCCAAGCTGTTTTTATGACACTTTCATTTCTATGAGTTGCCCTTCTCCTCACACAAAACAGGCTGAAGACATTCCATATGAAATTCTCAGTCACTGATCTGCTCTGAGATCACAGCTGAGGGGCGTGTCCTCCTGCTGATTGGCTGTCACACTCTGCTTCCTCATTGACGAGACTGACCAATCAGCGTGCACACGGGAATCCCCCAGCAATAGGAAGCTGTAATATGATGAGTAGCAGATTGCATTGTATTGTTTATGGATTTTGTAAGTTTTGTAACACAGATCTACTAGGGAAGGAGACAAGGAGAAGCTGAGGATCCCACAGGAGGAGGTAATGTCACTGACTCCTTGCTTTTTCAGCCCTTGTCCATACTTTAGAGGGGATCTGCAAAGCATTGTGGTCCTTGTCTGTACTGCTGTCATTTTCTGTCTGCTCTTTGTATATAGTGGATTGTTGTGCTAGGTCCTTTATAGCTGATCACATGGCACAGACATAAACAGGAGGGTACAGCTGTGTATGATTTATAGAGGATGCAGAGCGTCACATGTCTGATGATCCAGCCTGTCCATCCAAAACTGATTATTATTATTATTATACAGGATTTATATAGTGCCAACAGTTTACACAGTGCTTTACAATAACAGGGCAGACAATCAGTGTAATCAGGGGGCTCTGCTCATTGGAGTTTACAGTCTAATTATGCCCGATCTGTACAAAGGGGTCCGGCTTTTGGAAAACCTTTCAGGTATATATTACTGGGGTTTCAGCAGGAGTAGGGAGACTCCATGCAGGAGGGTGCAACTATGGTAATCTAGCTGCTGCTGGCACTTGGATCTAGTAACCCTTTGGGTGATTGAACCCACCACCAGGGTGGATAACAATCAATGATTTTTCTTTTAAAAATCAGATTTTTTTGATTTAAATAAATGTATTTATTTTTTTATCAAATTTATTTTAATAAAATGCTTATGGAGTAAAAATCTAACTAAAGATAGTTTTCTATTTAAGACACATTAATCATTTAGTTTATTCAGCATAAAATGGAGCTTAGTTATGTAGCATTAGGCTGTATTATTATTATTTATTATTATTATTATTATACAGGATTTATATAGTGCCAACAGTTTACACAGCGCTTTACAATAACAGGGCAGACAGTACAGTTACTATACAATTGAATACAGTAGTAATCAGGGGGTTCTGCTCATTGGAGTATACAATCTAATTATGCCCGAAGGGGTCCGGCTTTTGGAAAACCTTTCAAGTATATATTACTGGGGTTGCAGCAGGAGTAGGGAGACTCCATGCAGGAGGGTGCAACTACTGGTAATCTAGCTGCTGCTGGCACTTAGGTCTAGTAACCCTTTGGGTGATTGAACCCACCACAAGGGTGGATAAAAATCAATGAATGTTTTTTAAAAAAAAATCTAAATCAATTTTATTTTATTTTTTTATCAAATTTATTTTAATAAAATGCTTTTGGAGTAAAAATCTAAAGATAGTTTTCTATTCAAGATACAATAATAATTTAGTTTATTCAGCATGAAATTGAGCTTAGTTATGTAGCATTAGGCTGTATTATTGTTATTATTATCATATAGGATTTATATAGTGCCAACAGTTTGCGCAGCACTTTACAACATGAGGGCAGACATTACAGTTACTATACAATTCAATACAGGAGGAATCAGAGGGCCCTGCTGTATGATTGAATCGGTTCTGATATCACTGTTTTACTAACCTCACAGCTTATTATTCTTAATAGGAAACCTTCATTTTGTTTGCAAATATTAAAGATTCTAACCACCATCAAGAATGAGTCCTTGCATTTAAAGAGCACCTGTCATTTCAGATCCATCATGGCAGCGCCTGTTAGTGGGCATCCGCTCACCTTCTGCTGTCCCTCACCTTGTTGTGTCACTGCCGTATCACCAGCCGCCCATTAAAGTGAATGGGACTGTCGGTGAGTCAACAGCGGGTCAGAGGAGGAGCTACTGTGGGACAGAAATTACAGTTGCTCTTTAAAATATGATTTAAATCGACTTGATTTAAATCAAATCCACCCTGCCCACCACTGTTACTGGAATATCAGAGTTTGGTTGATCGTTTCGGTGAGTTGTACCACCTTAATGGGTTTTCAAATAATTCTTGCTAATTAATTTTTTTTTTTTTAAACTTGTGTATTGCAGCTTTTTTAAATAGAAATGGGGCAACCCTTCACTGCAAGGGTTAAATGGTTGTTCAATCTAGGGGTGCAGGGATGAGCTGTAATGCTTACCCCATTCCTGGCTCCAGCAGGCTTTCTTTATCCATGCGATCAGTCAGCCATGGTGGCATGCTTGCCATCCCAATATAAAACGCAGGCTTAATAGCCCTGCATAGTACGTGATGAAGCTACAGATGAGAGCAGCATTGGAGTCTGCTGCATTGAGGATAGGGTAAGTGCTACATATTTTAGCTGCACCCCTAGTCTAAACAAGCATTTGACCCTTGGAGTGTGTGGGGGGGGGCTGCTGCAAGGGCAAATTTGGTCTAAATCTGGGGTCTCCAAACTTTCTAAACAAAGAGCCAGTTTACTTTAGACTTAAGGGGGTGCCAGAGTGTGGCCATTGGGATTAGAAAAGGCCCTGAGGTTAGTTTGAATAAACAATGCCCCATCTTTGGTGTCAGTGGGAGGAATTGTGTCAATATGAGGAATTGTGCCCCATCTTTGGTGTCAGTGGGAGGAATAGCGCCCCATCATTAGTGTGAGTGGGAGAAATAGTGCCCCATCTATGGTGTCAGTGGGAGGAATAGTGCCCCATCTATGGTGTCAGTGGGAGGAATAGTGCCCCATCTATGGTGTCAGTGGGAGGACTAGTGCCCCATCTATGGTGTCAGTGGGAGGACTAGTGCCCCATCTATGGTGTCAGTGGGAGGACTAGTGCCCCATCTATGGTGTCAGTGGGAGGACTAGTGCCCCATCTATGGTGTCAGTGGGAGGACTAGTGCCCCATCTATGGTGTCAGTGGGAGGACTAGTGCCCCATCTATGGTGTCAGTGGGAGGACTAGTGCCCCATCTATGGTGTCAGTGGGAGGACTAGTGCCCCATCTATGGTGTCAGTGGGAGGACTAGTGCCCCATCTATGGTGTCAGTGGGAGGACTAGTGCCCCATCTATGGTGTCAGTGGGAGGACTAGTGCCCCATCTATGGTGTCAGTGGGAGGACTAGTGCCCCATCTATGGTGTCAGTGGGAGGACTAGTGCCCCATCTATGGTGTCAGTGGGAGGACTAGTGCCCCATCTATGGTGTCAGTGGGAGGACTAGTGCCCCATCTATGGTGTCAGTGGGAGGACTAGTGCCCCATCTATGGTGTCAGTGGGAGGACTAGTGCCCCATCTATGGTGTCAGTGGGAGGAATAGTGCCCCATCTATGGTGTCAGTGGGAAGAATAGCGTCTCATCGTTGGCGTCATTGGGAGGATTTGTTCCCCATTGTTGGTGTCACTGGGAGGAATTGTTCCCCATTGTTGGTGTCACTGGGAGGAATTGTTCCCCATTGTTGGTGTCACTGGGAGGAATTGTTCCCCATTGTTGGTGTCACTGGGAGGAATTGTTCCCCATTGTTGGTGTCACTGGGAGGAATTGTTCCCCATTGTTGGTGTCACTGGGAGGAATTGTTCCCCATTGTTGGTGTCACTGGGAGGAATTGTTCCCCATCGTTGGTGTCACTGGGAGGAATAGTTCCCCATCGTTGGTGTCACTGGGAGGAATAGTTCCCCATCGTTGGTGTCACTGGGAGGAATAGTTCCCCATCGTTGGTGTCACTGGGAGGAATTGTTCCCCATCGTTGGTGTCACTGGGAGGAATTGTTCCCCATCGTTGGTGTCACTGGGAGGAATTGTTCCCCATCGTTGGTGTCACTGGGAGGAATTGTTCCCCATCGTTGGTGTCACTGGGAGGAATTGTTCCCCATCGTTGGTGTCACTGGGAGGAATTGTTCCCCATCGTTGGTGTCATTGGGAGCAATTGTGCCCTTTCATTGGTGTTAGTGGGGGGGAATGGTCTTATTGTTGGTATCAGTGGATAAAAATAGTGCCCCAATGGCCAGATAAAAGCAAGCACAGGGCCGCATCTGGCCCCCCAACCCCAATTTGGGGACCACTGGAGTTTAGCTTTAAAGCCCAACTCCTGGGAAACCTAAAAATGATCACAGTGGGACTGTGCCTGCACTTCAAGGGATAATCGCTCATGTAGGTCTGAATACATAAAAAAGAAGATTTACTTACCCAATCGTCCATACCTCAGCTCTGCTAGACTGGTCCCCATATTGTTTTCTCCCCCATGCTCTAACCATCTATGGTCCTGACATCATCAAGACCGATACAGGGTCTATAGCCCTGCATTGGGTGTGTTGACACAGAGGGACAGTCCACTGGCAGAAAAGGGGGGGGGTGCCCTATCTTCTGGTAGAGTAGAGGATTGGGTAACCTAAAGTGCTTTTGCTCTCTTCTAGATGAGCAGTTAACCCTTGCAGTGGGGGGACAGCCCAATTTCCCAATATACCATGTGTTGTGGTGCACTGCGGTTTGTTGCGTTTGGCTTCTACTGTATAAGACATTGGGGTGCCATTCACAATGAATGACGCCCAACATAGAGCAGGTGTGTTGCCATGGGTTGTGGCAGTGCATGTTAACATGTGGGTTTTCATTCCACGATTCCACCACGCATAAGTGTGAATGGGCCCTTTGAGGTATTCCACCATACAAGAAAGTCCCTGTGACTAATTAAAGGAAACCTATCATTGCAGAAATATGTAGGCTGCCATTGCTGACCTCCTGAAATGCTAGTCGTCTGTCTGTGTTCCTGTCCCCCTGATATAAATACTTAGTCACTCATCTCAAATAAGTATGAAGATGCAGTTCTGGCTTGGCTGACCGCGTGATTCTTCTGGATCATTATCATTGAAAGTTTTAAGCTCAATATACACATTACAATTTTTGTGCAATCAACTTCAGATTTACCAAAATATGTAATAGGGGGACCTACCTAAACCATACAATCAGTATCCAAGCAGACAGTTCCCTGCAATACATAGGTGATGGTAGATCCAAGGGCACTTTCACACTGGTGCGCATCGAAACTGCCTGTAAAACGCCTATGCGTTAATGGAGCATTTTGCGGCACTTTTGCAGCATTTGCGGTGCATTTTTTAAAGAGCATGTGACTCAAAGGCTGCACTAAAAACACTTAGCGTGTGCGTTTTTGATGCGGTTCCCATTCCTTTCATTGGAGAGGAGCATTTTTAGTGCTTGGTTTTTTTTTTTTTTTTTTTTTTTTTTCTTTACACCCCCCTGAACATGCTCCAAAAATGTGTCAGGCAGGATTTTTTACACTGCAACGGAAGTGCACCGCCCCAGTGTGAAGAAATACATGGAATTTAAAGGGAAGCATTTTTCTTGAGCTTTTCAGGTGCTTTTTTTAAACGCAAAAGCGCTTGAAAGACTCCACAGTGTAATAGCAGCCTAAGGTTAAGCCTAAGTTACCCTAAAAAAAAGCACCTGGAAAGCTCAAGAAAAAAACGCTTCTCTTTAAAATCAATTCATGTGTTCACACTGGGGCGGTGCGCTTCCGTTGCGGTGTAAAAAATCCTGCTTGCAGCATTTTTGAAGCATGTTAAAGAAAATCCTCACCAAAAAATGAAAGCAATGGAAAATGCAGCACGTGCGTTTTTTAAATCGCATGTCCTTTTAAAAAAACAAATGTGGTAATATTGCAGCAAAAATGCATTTGCAGTGGATCAGTGTGAAAATCGCCTAAGCCCAGGTTCACACTGACAGCAGGAATGAAATGGTGCGAGTTCAGCTGTTCAATTTCAATCCCGCATGTCAGTCCCGACTTCGGGGTCGATTTCAGAGACATCTGTGTGGGTTTCTGCACTGATGTCTATTGAAATCGCACCCTGATTTCAGAAACTACTTTTGGGAATCGTTGCAGCGTCGCACCGATTCGGACGGTGCAATTGCTGCAGATTTGGCATGCGATTTGACATGTCAAACCTCATGCCAAATCGCTCCAATGTGAACCTAGGCTTAAGGAGATTGTACAGTCAGATGGGTGGTGACTTCTAAAAGCAGAGGATCAATAGAACAGCCAGTTAGAAGGTGTCGTATCTTTGTACTTCATGAAATATGTGGCCACCTGTGATTACCCATATTGGCATGGGATGTTGTGTTTTGTTTTTTTGATGATAGCATGATAGAGATATTTGTTTTGGTTTGGTTTTGTATCAAGGTATGTGGCTAGAAGGATGCAAAGCAGCAGGAAGGTTGCCTTGGTAGCCGATTTAGAAGGTTGCAAACTATAGATAAACAGGGCAAAACAAAATTCTACCCATTTTACATTTTTACCGCTTCTGTTTTTCGCTTTCATAAAGGTCCTCGGATTCATTCCAAGTTACAGGGAGGATTAACAAACGTAAAGAAATTTATTTATAAAAAAGAACCCACAGTTTTGTCTGAAATAACTTTAAATTGATCAGCATTCTTCATTGTTTGTTCTATATTTAATAAAAATTAGCCTTGAGTTTCGATTCAACAGAATGTTTAACCCCTTAGCGCTTCAAGCCTAAAGTACACACGATAAGAATATCGGGCGGATGATCCCTTTTTTTTTTTTTTTTTGCATGCTAGTCTCATGTCGAAAACCAATAGAATACTAAAGTTCAGAAAATTCCTGTACGACTGAATACAACGTCAAAAGTGATGTATTGTAATGTATTCTTTCATTTCTGAGCATGCGTGGTCTTCGAGCTTGTCCCTTCGGATATTTTCACACGAACTGTCGCGATCGGCTGTGGAAAGCTGTGTACTAACGATTGGATTATCCGATGATCACTCCCAAAGCGGTATTTTCCATCCCATTTTTCTCATCGTGTGTATTACGCATTAGGGTAAAACAAATGTTAATGCCTAAGCACAATTTTGCAACTTTGACACGTGTTAGACAAACTATACATATCATCACAACTATTTTGTGCATCCAGGTGTATTATACCTTATTTTTTCAGGACAAATTGGGCTTTCATTTGGTGGTAAATGGTAATTAATATCTCCTGATTTTTTTTTTATTATTATTATAATCAAAGGAAAACTGGCCCACAATAGTGCATTTCTTTTTTTTTTAAATGTAGATGTATATTTCTTGCTACTACCATAATGTACCACCAAAGAACAACCCAAAATAAATTCTCCTTCCTCCGACGATCATAGCGATACTTTATATGTGCATGTTAGTTGTTTTTTGTACCCATAGTACAGCCCAGAAACAATAGTGCACATTTTGCTTTTTTTTTTTTATCCTATCTAAAACACACTGATACTAATTTAACCACTTGCCGCCCGCCATATAGTAACATGACGTCAGCAAAGTGGTTCTGTTATCCTGACCGGACGTGATCAGGATAACAGAGCCGGCGCGCGCCGATCGGAGGTGCTGTGTGTCAGTCTGGAGCTTCTGACAGAGGCTTCTTACCACGTGATCAGCTGTAACCAATCACAGATGATCATCGCGTGAACCAAGAAGTGCCGGTAAACAGCTTTTCTTGGTTCGCGCTGATCGGCGGCTCTCCCTGTTGGGGGGGTCTGCGCTGATAGTCAGCACGTTGATTATCAGCACAGCCCCCATCACATGTGCCCATCAGCTGCCAGTTACTACCCATCAGCCGCCAGCCTGTTCCCGATAAAAAAACGCCTGTCAGTGCCCATAAATGTGCCAATCTGCCCCATCAGTGATGGCTGTCAGTGCCCTTCAAATGCCACTCAGTAATGCCTGTCAGCAGCTCCTCATCTGTGCTGCCTATCAGTGTCACCTATTAGTACCCATCAGTGCTGCCTATCAGTGGCCATCAGTTTTTTTTTTTCAAAAATTTTGGTCTTTTTTAGTTTGTTTAGCAAAAAATAAAAACCTCAGAGGTGATCAAATACCACCAAAAGAAAGCTCTATTTGTGGGAAGAAAATGATAAAAATTTTTGTTACAGCGTAGCATGACCGCGCAATTGTCATTCAAAGTGCGACAGCGCTGAAAGCTGAAAATTGTCGTGGACAGGAAGGCGAAAGAGTGCCCAGTATTGAAGTGGTTAAAAATGCTTTTTAAAAAAAAAATAAAATACTGCCCAAAATATACTGACCCTAACCTTTGACCCAAACACTAATCCTGGCACTGATCTAGATCAAATCTTGATCTAGGTAGTTTTTCTTAATTTTTTTTTTTAATTCTTTCTTATTTTTTTGTTATACACAGTTTTGTTTTAATTTTCACCCTGCAAGGAGAGAGCGATACAATGTGTCTCTCTTCCATTTAGAGAGAGAGAGAGAAAACACAGAGGTGGGCTACACAGTGACTGATCACTGCAGTAGCCAATCAGAGGTTATCACAGCGATCAGGTGACCCAGAACCAGGAGTTTGGGGTCCCGATTGTTCGTATGGGACCCCGGGGTCCTGGTGAGACCCTGGTCGCTGTGCTGGGACTGCGCTGTGTGGCACGTTCCCAGCACAAAGACAGATATTCTTCTGTACCGATCTTCCTAGACAACTGCAATGTGAAAGCCCTCGGCTATAGCACCTGTAAAGGACCTCAGTGTGAAAGTAGCCTAAGGCAGGCTATACATGGGTCGAATTTAGAAAGAATTTTCTTTAGAATTTTCGTTCGTATTTCGCACCATTAGTGGGCTGCAGCAACAGCCGATTTTCGTGTGGCCATCAAATTTGAGTAATCAGACATGTTGGAAATTTTTTGAAAAACTAACGATTTTCTAATCAATGATGGGAAAATCGTGCAAGAAATGTAATCGAAAAAGAAATGCGCACGTGCAAGAAAAGAAAATTCCCGGAAAGAAAAGAAGATTCCCAGCCACAAATTCTTTTCTGTAGCAACATGAGGTGAAATTGAAGGCTTGGATGGCTGAATTTCGAAATCAATGGTGGCATCATCGGATCATGAAACACACAAATTTTCTGGTTTTCAAAAGAAAATTCTTTCGAAATCCGACCATGTATGGCCTGCCTTAGAAACAAAACAAACTGTAAACCCTCTGTACTTCTTTAGTTTTGAAACACCTGGAATGTATTTAGCTGATTTAAAGCAGAGGTTTGCTGAAAAAAATACTGCAGCTGCTGACTTTTAATATATGGACACTTACCTGTCCAGGGAGCCCGCGGTGTCAGCAGCCGAAGCCGATCCGTTCTTCGGCTCTTGGCTGCTACCGCCGCCATCCTCGGTAAGGGAATAAGGAAGTGAAGCCGTGCGGCTTCACTTCCTGGTTCCCTACTGCGCATGCGCGAGTCACGCTGCGCGTCCTCTCAGGTCCCTGCTGTATTCTGTGTCTCACAGAATACAGCGGGGGAGGACGGGGTAGGCGGCGGAAGTGGCGTAGGTCACCGCAATCACCGCAGTGATCTATGCCAGGAAGTGGGAGTAAATACCTGTATTAGACAGATATCTGCTCCCTCCTCCCCCCTGAAAGGTGCCAAATGTGACACCGAAGGGGGGGAGGATTCCAAAAAGTGGAAGTTCCATTTTTGGGTGGAACTCCACTTTAAACTGATAGGTCAGTTGGGCTTTAACCACTTCAGCGCTCACACCTATACACGGGGTATTACACCCCCTATGGACCAGAGCAGTTTTTATATTGGGCCTATTGATTTGGCAATAACTTTGCCAAAAGAAAAATGACAGCAAAAAAAATAGAAAAGTATGTTGATCTTGTACAATGAAAAATATAACAATCATTGTATAAACCCAAGGTGGCAACTCATGTATTCCTCACTTGAAACCATACACATCAGGCCAGAGTGGGACAGTCCGATATTAGCCCACACACCATGGCCATTGGCGTGGCTGGAATATGTTCTTCTGGGTGTCACTTCTGCAGATGAAACCTTCTCTAGTAATTTCATACATCGTGGCCTTCACAGCAGTGGCAGCTGGTGGTAGATTTTTTTGTGGGGGATGGCAAACAATCCCCATTGAAGTCCATACGCCCGGCGCCCCGCATGTACATTAGGGGGCTACATTCATGGATTAGGGGGGCCGTGCCCCTGAGCCCTGCATTACGGGCCGCCACTGGTTCACAGACTCCTGGCTGCACCTCATGGTAGATGTGGTGCAGACTATGTAAAGATGGGGATTTGGGCGACGGGTGGCATCTTTAGAAGTTAATCGGCAGCACTTCCGCAGTCGCTTTTCTCATTTTCAAGCGATATATACTGTATATATCATAGCACCCCCATGAAATTTAAGGATACCAATGAAATGTGCAGAGGAGAAAAATGTGTGAGTTGCCACTTAGGGTTTTATATGGTAGTGGTTAGCGCTTCTGCCTGGCAACACTAGGGTTGTACCTCTGGGTACTCCGGTTTCCTCCCACACTCCAAATATGCTGGTAGGTAAATTGGTCCTAGTATGTGTATAATTGTGAGTTAGGCACCTTAGATTGTAAATAAAAAGAATAAGCTATTGCGCTGACTAGAACCCAACCGTCTTTAAATGGGGCACATAAGAGGGCCAGGTGAGTGGTAGGATTTACCAGGTAAAATGGATGCACCTTCTCTCTAATTAGGTCTTGAGATCCTAATGCACATATAAAAAACAAATGCAAGAGGGCGCCTCCACCTAGGTGTAGTGATTTATTTAAAAAAGCATAAAAGACAATAAAAATGCACTCGCTAGTTAAAAGTAGATGAGGCTTGTCATAGACTCATATAGACCTCCATAGGATCATCATGAGCAGGCACGTCGCTGGTTGAAGCAGGGTTCTTGATGGAAGTGCAGCTGTCAAGCTTGAGGCTGGAACATGTGGCTTAATCTGAGTGCATTTTTATTGTATTTTATGCTTTTTTAATAAATCGCTACACCTAGATGGAGGCGCCGTCTTGTGTTTATTTTTCACCTTAGATTGTAAGCTCCTTGAGAGCAGGGACTGATGTGAATGTGCCATATATATATATATGTATATATATTGCTCCTGAAAAGTGATGACAGCCGCAAGTGTACACAAGCATGCATTTTGAATGCTTGGTATTTTACTGATGATATCATTGCAATCATCTCTAGGGAGTAATTTGTAGAATTGTTAAATTTCCAGAGTAGAATAAGCCCTTAATTAATGGCATTACCTGTAATAAATATATATATATATATATCTCTATCTCAGTTGTGCTGATAAGTTTACAGACCCTGGCAGAATTTATGATTTCTTGGCCATTTTTCAGAGAATATGAATGATAACACAAAAACTTTTCTTTTACTCGTGATTAGTGTTTGGCTGAAGCCATTTACTATCAATCAACAGTGTTTACTCTTTTTAAATCATAATGAAACAGAAACTACACAAATGACCCTGATCAAAAGTTTACATACCCTGGTGATTTTAGCCTGATTACATGCACACAAGTTGACACAACAAAGGGTTTTGAATGCCTATTAAAGGTAACCATCCTCACCTGTGATCTGTTTTTGTGTAATTAGCGTGTGTGTGTATAAAAGGTCAATGAGTAAGGATGCGCTCCGGCGTGTTTGCACACTCCACGTGCAGAGCCTGCCAGGAAGTTGGCGCGGCACGGCGCTGATCACAGGCAGCGAGACATTTCCCGATCTCTGCAGCCGCACATCAGGACAATGTGATAATCACACGAAAACAGATCACAGGTGAGGATGGTTACCTTTTAATAGGCATTCGAAACCCTTTTCGAATATACTGGAGGAACATTTGCATTCATCAGCCAGGAAGCTGAGCATGGGACGTACTTGGACATTCCAATATGACAATGATCCAAAACACAAAGCCAAGTCGACCTGTCATTGGCTACAGCAGAATAAAGTGAACGTTCTGGAGTGGCCATCTCAGTCTCCTGACCTCAATATCATTGATCTACTCTGGGGAGATCTCAAACGTGCAGTTCATGCAAGACAGCCCAAGAATTTACAGGAACTGGAGGCTTTTTGCCAGAAGTAATGGGCAGCTTTACCATCTGAGAAGATAAAGAGCCTCATCCACAAAAGACTTCAAGCTGTCATTGATGTTAAAGGGGGTAATGCACAGTTTTAAGAACTGGGGTATGTAAACTTTTTTTGATCAGGGTCATTTGGGTAGTTTCTGTTGTCATTATGATTTTAAAAGAGTAAACACAGTTGATTGATAATAAATGGCTTCAGCCAAACATTAACCATGAGTGAAAGAAATGTTTTTGTGTTATCATTCATATTCTCTGAAAAATGGCCAAGAAATCATAAATTCTGCCAGGGAATGTAAACTTATGAGCACAACTGTATGTATATGTGATGTGTGTGTCTATCTATCTATCTAGATCCTTTTACTGCTGTTTATGTGCTTTGTCCATCTTTTTGCTCTTTATTTATACAGCAGACCTCCCTGTTTGTAGCTTTAAATGCTTGCCCTTTGGCTTAGTTTACCAGGTGGCTGGGGAGGGGGTTAGTAAAAATGGTTGAGCCACAATTTTACCACCACCCCAACTGAACATGGTCATTGGCGATCATGGAGCTGCATGGTAAAAATCATACCACAGTTCACATTCAGCAAGTAGAACTGCCGACAAATGCGATTGAGGCAGTGCCACAACTGCACTGCAATCACACGCATCGTGCTGTGGGCTTTCAAGGGCTAAAAACAGGGGTTCAGGCAGCAACATAAATCCAAGCTGCCTGTCAAATGCCTCTGAAAAATCTATACACTGAGGATTGCTTTTCAGAGGGGAGGCAATGAACACCGCAAGTATAAACAAGCCCTTCTAAAGCTAAAAAGACAGTGAGTATGCATTTTGAATGCTTGGTACTTTACTGATGATATCATTGCAATCACCTAGGGAATCATTTGTAGAATTGTGACATTTCCAGGGTGGAAAGTGCCCTGCTTAAAAATAGTCTATGCGTCAATTGTTCTGTAGTCATTTAGCTAGTTGCAGGCGGCAAATCATTTTTAAAGTTATTACAGTTTGTAGTGAATTAAGGGATTTTTTTTATATTTGTTTTAGACTTGACCCAATCTAATTGTAATACGACCCTTATATCTCTAAGCATCCCATCCTCTGCTTGACATTCTCAGTCCATGGAGATCTCAGAGCATCCTGCCTTGCCTCTTCCCTAGTAGATGGTAGTCCACGAGGCACTGAGAATCTGACTGCAGGTCCTGGGACTTTTTAATGTTGGGAAAGAATGCAAGCAAACTTTTTTTAATAGTATCAAATATTAATTATAAAAAAATCATATTTACCATTAGCATCCAGCTGGTAGCAATCGCCAAAAACAAGTAGGCTTTCTGAAGGCTCAAAGAACAAGTGTTTTGTAAAATTGACCCGAGGAGCAGGATAGATCAGGACACACACAGATCTGATCTACTCAGAGGAGGGATTCTCTCTCTCTCTCGCCAATAGCTCTGGATCTGATTAAGCATATCATTTTCACTGACGGTAACCTATGACGTTATCTTTATGTACGGTCAGTTTGAACCTCCTAGCTTTGTAGCAGGTTTAGATATAGACCATACAAGGCTCTGAGTATTAGGCCTCATTTACATTAGGCCTTATTTACACCTCATTTCCATTTACTGCGTCCCCCTAGAGTGCAACACGAAACTTTCTTTCTCGGACATCACGGGACACAGAGCCACAGTAATAACTGATGGGTTATGTAGGTACCTTTAGGTATTGGACACTGGTCACACCCTAATTAAGAAGTTCAACCCCCTGTATAATCCCTCCCCTTACAGGGATACCTCAGTTTTTATGCCAGTGTCTTAGGTGATGGACGTGTAAAGATGTCCTGTGCTGAAGCTCCAAAGGGAATAAACTGATATCCTATACTGGGGCAAGCCAGGCGAACTGGATCCATTCAAAGTGTCTTTTCATGGCCGAATTGGATGGTACCCGCCGGGCCTCGTGTCCGAAGAAACAAGGTTTTACCTGTAATGCTCCTCTTTTTAGAGAGCTGGACCCCGCAGATCAGAAAATGGCTTTAAACCTCCTAATTTCTGGCTGGGTGCTTTACAGGTCCAGAACTGCAGGATCCCCCTATTCGTAGGGGGCCCCAGTCTCTGGCGTTTTTTTTTAAATGGAGCCCACCGTGAGAGGTGAAGATTGGGTCTGTGTATACAGCACCCTGCGGCTGGATAAGGTAAGAGGAGATTGCACAGAATTTTGAATTCTAGTAGGTTTTCTTCTTTAAGGTAGATGCATGCTATGCCTAGTGTGACAACCGGGGGCTGCCAAGAGCACATACCTTCTCATGCTGTTTCTGTCTCAGTGTTCCACGCTGCACAGCTCTTCCGACCGGCTCCAGGTAGGATGGGATGGGGGGATTTCTCCTTAGGAATGTTCCCCCTAGGCCAAGGGGAGGCCGCAGGTGGGCTGTAAGGCGGTTTTTATACTGCACTGTCGCCGCCATTGCATCTATGCAGGTCCCATCGCTGCCGGCCTCTCTCCTTCGTCCTCCACCCCCAGCCTTCCTCCATGCTTACTCCGGAAGGGCGAGGCTCGCGCGGGAAGCGCTCGTTTTTGAAAAAACGAAGGGGGGGGGCGTCAGCACAGCGTCAGCATGCTCAGACGCCCACAGTGCCAGAAGCATGGCTACTTAAAGCACACTCTACAGGTGCTCTGAGCCTTGGAGGGACACAGAGCAGACAGTCGCATGTAAGGTGGGACACAGGCATTCTCCTAGGCTGCATTTACTAAAGTAACACTGGACTGGGCATTTGGTAGCAAGGCTTTTGCCAGACTACATCGCTCAGCAGTCAGTGTTCATTTTGGATACCTCACACCTTGTTGCTTTGCACTATGAGTAGAAGAGGTTCAAGTACCCCCAGAACCAGAGACACTAGGGGATCTCGTTCAGGTTCTGAGGACCCCCTGTCTGCTACATCCTCCCCCCCTGAGGGGCCAGGGACGGCTGGACAGGGAGAGCCGTTGGGGTCTGGGGCTATACCTGCTTCCGGCACTTCAGCCCCTGTATACATTACACAAGAGGTTTTTTTCCTCAACCATTACTGGGTTAGAGGAAAGATTAATGGCTGTGATTACAGCTTCACTCAGTGGAAGAAAACGTACTAGGCCTTCCTCTGTTTCCCAAGACCCTCAAGCAGAGGAGCTCTGGGATAAAGGAGATGAATCCCTTTCAGAGGATCAGGATGGGACAGATGATTCCTCTTCTGAGGAATCAGGTGGAGAGGGATCCTCTGCGACTTCCCAAGAGGAGAAAGTCCTAGTTCAGATCCTTACTGGATTGGTCCGCTCCACATTTAAGTTGCCCGTACCTGAACCTGTTAAAGAATCCTCTTCTGCTTTGGGGTCACTGAAACCTTCCCAAGCAGCACATGCTTTTCCTGTTCATAATTTGCTTGAAAAGCTCCTTTTATTCTGAGTGGGATCACCCAGATAAGCGATTTCTTCCGCCGAAAAAGTTTTCTAAACTTTATCCTATGGAAGAAAAATTTATTAAGATGTGGGGAATGCCGGCCATTGATGCGGCCATTTCCTCTATAAATAGTAGTCTGACTTGTCCTGTAGACAAAGCTCAGATGCTCAGGGATCCTGTGGATAAAAAGACGGAATCCTTATTAAAGGATGTTTTTTCCTTAGCAGGATCAGTGGCCCAACCTGCAGTAACAGCGATTGGAGTCTGTCAATACTTAAGAGACCATGTTAAGCAGGTCATCAAAGTATTACCTGAACAACAGGCCCAGGGGTTTGCTAACCTTCCAGTGGCCTTATGTTATGTTGTTGACACCATCAGAGATTCTATCATGCAAACCTCTCGCCTTTCACTTGGGTTGGTGCATATGCGTAGAATCTTATGGTTGAAAAATTGGTCAGCCGAAGCACCATGTAAGAAGCTCTTGGCTGGGTTTCCTTTTCGTGGTGCAAGGTTGTTTGGAGAAGACTTGGATAACTATATCAAGAGAATCTCTTGTGAGAAACGCACTCTCTTACCTGTTAAGAAGAAGAGTAAGCGTCCCTCTTTCAAACTGACTCTTTCCCCAGCGCCAGGGGCTTCAGCCTCAAGGCAGTCACGACGGCCTCCTCCATCTGGGGTAAGAAACAAACAAGAGTCAACCCCAGGAACAAAAGAAGTCCTGGGGGAAGAAGTCTTCTAGACAGGACACTAAGACCTCTTCATGAAGGGGCGCCCCCGCTCGCTCGAGTGGGGGGAAGACTGCTACAGTTCTCAAAACTCTGGCAGGAGGACTTCCAGGACAGATGGGTAATCTCCACGGTAACCTTAGGGTACAAGCTGGAGTTCCAAGAATTTCCCTCTCCTCGTTTCCTCAGATCAAGTGTTCCCAGAGACGAAGCAGTCGCTCCTTCTAGCGTTAGATCGACTTTTGTCGCAAGAGGTCATTATGGTGGTTCCCACAAAGGATCAAGGATTGGGCTTCTATTCCAACCTTTTTACGGTCCAAAAACCAAATGGGGATGTCAGTCCCATTCTGGATTCAAGGGATCTGAATCGATTCCTAAGGATTCCATCCTTCCGCATGGAATCAATTCGGACAGTAGTCTCCATCCTGCAGGGAGGAGAATTTTTGGCATCGATAGACATCAGAGATGCATATCTACATGTGCCAATTTTTCCAGCTCATCAGAAGTTTCTACGCTTCGAGATAGGAGGGCGCCATTTCCAGTTCGTGGCTCTGCCTTTCGGGATAGCCACTGCACCTCATGTGTTCACAAAGGTCTTGGCCCCTCCTCTGGCCAGATTAAGGGCTCAGGGTATAACTGTCATAGCATACCTAGACGACCTGCTCTTGATAGACCGGTCGGTGGCTTCCTTGAACGAGAACTTGAGGACCACAGTCAAGTATCTGGAACATCTAGGTTGGATCCTCAACCTAGAAAAATCTTTCCTAAAACCAGTAAGAAGACTGGAGTATTTGGATCTGCTCATAGATACAAGCCAGGAGAAGGTATTTCTTCCTCAGGCAAAGATCACTGCTTTAAGGGAGCTGATTCTGACAGTCAGGGTCCTTCTTGTATGAGGCTGCTGGGAAAGATGGTGTCTTCATTCGAAGCAGTTCCCTATGCTCAGTTCCATTCAAGACTACTGCAACACCGTATTCTGTCAGCCTGGAACAAGAAGGTTCAGGCATTATACTTTCCGATGCACCTGTCACATGCGGTGCGTCAGAGCCTCAATTGGTGGCTCATACCCGAAAACCTGCAGAAGGGGAAATCCTTTCTACCGGTTACCTGGACGGTGGTAACAACAGATGCCAGTCTGTCAGGTTGGGGAGCAGTTCTGGAACAGTCTGCGATCCAGGGGCTATGGTCCAAGATCGAGAGGACCTTACCCATCAACATTCTGGAGATCCGGGAGGTATACCTAGCCCTAAGAGCCTGGACTATCAGGCTACAGGGTTGCCCGGTCAGGATCCAGTCCGACAATGCCACAGCAGTGGCTTATGTCAATCTTTAGGGAGGCACCCGGAGCCGAGCTGCTCAAAAGGAGGTGAACCAGATCTTAGTCTGGGCAGAGATGCATGTGCCATGCATATCGGCAGTTTTCATTCCAGGGATAGAGAACTGGCAGGCGGACTATCTAAGTCGCCAGCAATTACTCCCGGGGGAATGGTCTCTGCATCCTGACGTCTTTTTGGCCATATGCTAAAGATGGGGGATCCCAGATGTAGATCTCTTTGCATCCCGATTCAACAAAAAGATAGATTTGTGGCAAGGACGAGGGATCCTCTTGCATGCGGGATTACGTGGCATCGGTTCTCACTGATTTATGCATTCCCGCCTATTCTGCTACTGCCACGACTCCTTCGCAGGATCAGGCAGGAAAGGAAGTCAGTACTTCTGGTGGCCCCCGCTTGGCCCAGAAGAAGGACTTGGTATGCAGAAATAGTAAGGATGACGGGTTCCCCGTGGACCCTACCGGTACGCCCAGACCTGTTATCTCAAGGTCCAGTGTTCCATCCTGCCTTACAAATGCTAAATTTGATGGTTTGGCTATTGAGACCCACGTTCTGAAGAGTCGTGGGCTTTCAGGTCCTGTCATATCTACCTTGATCAGTGCAAGGAAGCCAGCTTCCAGAATGATTTATCATAGAGTCTGGAAAGCTTCTGTATCCTGGTGTGAATCCAGGGGTTGGCATCCCAGAAAATATGTCATGGGTAGAATTCTTGATTTTCTACAATTAGGATTAGAGATGAAGCTGGCCTTGAGTACCATCAAGGCCCAGGTCTCGGCTTTATCAGTATTGTTTCAACGGCCACTTGCTTCGCATTCTTTGGTCCGAAACTTTATGCAGGGGGTGATGCGTCTTAATCCTCCGGTTAAGGCACCTCTAAACCCCTGGGACTTGAACTTGGTTCTGTCAGTGTTACAGAAACAACCTTTTGAACCAATACGTTAGATTCCTTTGGTCTTGCTGACAAGAAAACAAATTTTTCTGGTAGCCATTTCTTCTGCTAGAAGAGTATCAGAATTGGCAGCTCTTTCCTGTAAAGAGCCTTATTTGATAATACACAAGGATAGAGTGGTATTGTGCCCTCATCCTAGTTTTTTACCGAAGGTGGTTTCAGATTTTCATCTAAACCAAGACATTGTTCTGCCTTCCTTTTTTTCCAGATCCCTGTTCTTCGGATGAGAGGTCACTACATTCTTTGGATGTAGTAAGAGCAGTCAAGACCTATCTGGAAGCAACTGCTCAAATTCGCAAAACGGATGTTTTGTTCGTGCTGCCAGAGGGTCCCAGTAGAGGACAGGCAGCGTCAAAAGCTACCATTTCTAAATGTATTAGACAATTGATTATTCAGGCTTACGGTTTGAAACAGAAGATTCCTCCGTTTCAGATCAAGGCACATTCCACAAGGGCTATTAGTGCTTCTTGGGCAGTGCATCATCAGGCCTCTATGGCTCAAATCTGTAAGGCCGCAACCTGGTCTTCAGTCCATACATTCACCAGATTTTATCAGGTGGATGTGAGAAGGCATGAGGATATCGCCTTTGGGCGTAGTGTGCTGCAGACAGCGGTACAGGGTCCTCAGGTCTGATTGCACCCTACTTTGTTGTGATTTTCCCCCCCCCCCGCCCCCTCAGTTGGCATTGCTTTTGGGACATCCCATCAGTTATTACTGTGTCTCTATGTCCCGTGATGTCTGAGAAAGAAAAGGACTTTACAGGTAAGCTGTTATAAAAAATCCTATTTTTTGTGGCTCCATTGACTAAACCAATGGTTGTCAACTTGCAAGGTAGCAGGGATCTCAAAATGTGGCCCCTAATATCTCCAAAGGGCCGGATATAAAATGTAGTGTGTGTGTATATATATATATATATATATATATATATATATATATATATATATATATTGCTACAGAAAACTGTCACAGACTGAAGACTTCCGAGAGGAAATAGATATCTTTCTACGGGAATCATTGGAGACTGTCATGCTATAGGAGATCGTCACACTAGGAACATGTTGAGTTAAATTTGGTAGACTTTACTACTATTAAGGGACCCTTTTCGAATCAATGGTTCCTCTACTGACTGCTGGGGCCCAAAGGCTGCGCTTCAAACACCAGAGGCCCGCGTGTGCTGCTTGGGCCACAAGTTGGGCACCAGAGACATAAACAAATGACTGGCTTATGCTGTATGGGTCACAACACTTCTGTGAATGAAGCGTTACAGTTACTTGACGTCAATAATGGCTGTCCCTGCTTCCCTTACATACAGTGATGTGGTCTCTGTGAAAAATAAAAAAACAATGCGGTTTAATAAATGTTACTGCCACATTGCTGCGTTCTGAAGTAAACCAGTAAATAAGACCTAATCCCATGAGAGATCTGGTGAGGAGAACCACATGCAGCAGCCACACACGTCACACAGCTGTCACAGTATTCAAGGAAGCCATGTAAGACAGGTGTTGTGGTCATACGACCACGAGGAGGTCGGATGCTTTTATGTGTTTGCATAATAAGAAGAGGAACCTCTGTCTAGCCTGCTGCATCTTCAAATGCAGTCACTCTTGAGTCGAGTCTCCCAGTGATACATCTCTGTTCATGTCATACTACAACCTGAGTAATAACTCGCTGTCGTCAGTCATGCGAATTGTACTGTAACCCGTTTTGTTAGAAAAACAATAGTGGGGAAAATGGCAGGTATTTTTAATGTACTCATTTTAAATTCTAGTTTTGTAATGCTTCCTTGATATAATTTTTTTACAGAATCTTTAGATATTTACAAGCTTGTTTGGGGAATTTATCACGCAGATGCAGAAAAGATCTAGTATAGTGTAACTCTACCACCGCCCTACCTCTCAAGGGAAATGTAATCGCTGACAGCCAACAATTTACTGGTAGGAAATGTATCATTACATTTTCATCATTTTGTAAGTAAAGTGTATATATAGCCAAACTTTTTTCCTTGTTTTGTTTTGGATAGAGTTGGGTTAGGCTTAGAACCACTGCTAAAGCCAGCCATACATGGAAAATGTAGGGACCGGATGAATTTCAGTCCACGTGTGGGCACTGTGGTTCTACAGTAATCTTCTGTAGACTTCTGTACAACTGTCCTGTCTGATTTTTTTTCCCCACTCGATCAGTGCTGCAGGCTATAGCAGCTCAGCAGGGAGGATTCCCCCATCCACACACTAAACAAAAAAATTGAACTAAAGGCTTAATACTCACGTGTCCAGTGGCCAGTATTGGTCTTCAGTGTTGATCTTCAGGCCTCTTTATTGGCTGTTTGGGAAGACATCACTCTTGCACAGTGCCTGGAGCTATGTAATCCCGGCACTCGGAGATCGGCCCAGCGCTGTAAGCTGAGCTACTCATGCTCAGCTCAGTGTACAGCGAGCATGGAGGAAGGGGCATTTTGTTGTAGAAGAGACAGCGTATGTCTCTTCTGCAAAAAAAAAGACTGCCTGCTTGCTGTACTGAAGTGCCGCTTTTAATGCTGCTGCTATTTTGCTACTGGGCACTTTCCTATAATCTTCATCCTCAAAACAATTAATAGCTCATGAACTTGGGCACTTTTGGGCGTACAGTGTAAATTGTGGATGTATCTCTGTACCCAGGATATGCAGCTGCTACGTATAGCTGACCATAGTAATAAATGGCTGTAGGCGAGTTTGTACTTTATGGTCGTACAACCCTGGGTACATCCATTTATTATGAACCCATGGTTTGTATGTGAGCCGCTCAGGCTGCTAGGAAATGTAGTCCTGTGCCTGCTTCTGCGAGTGCTGGCTGGAAAGGAGACCGTCCACGCTCCAAACAATGATTAATAAGAGCACAAGATCCCAGAAGACTCCAGGAGCTGCACATCAGAATAGAGCCTGCTGTGTGTAGACAAGTGGCAGTCTCAGCCTGGACCCCCGCCAGGCCACGCCTCCATGAGTAAGGAGGGGACCCTATGAGTAAGCTCCAGTGGGCGGAGTGAAACGCGTTGGGAGCGTGGCCTGTTGGGGGGTCCAGGCTGAGTCCGCCACTTGTCTACACACAGCAAGCCCTATTCTGATGTGCAGCACCTGGAGTCTTCTGCTCTTACATACATTTATTACTATGTGGTCAGCTGTATGCAGTAGTTGTGTATCCAGGGTGCAGAAATACACCCGCAATTTACATTATATGTCAAAAAACACCTATCCGAATTGTAGTGATTCCGCCAATGAGTCCTTCCATGTTTTTGCATTACTTAAACCCTGAAGAAGGGGGTTATCCCCCGAATTTCATTGGATTTTTTATATTGTCTGTCATCGATGGCCTGTTTTTCGGCAGGGTTCTTCACATGCACCAATAATAAACTTTCCTGGGCTCTCAGTTAATTGGTCTGCTGCACTTTTTAGACTTGTATGCATGATTTCTAAACTTCAGGTCCTCCGCTTTAATGGGCACCCTGTTTTGAGAGAAGCCTCACCAGCAGGGTTGCCAACAGTAAATTTACTAACAGTTGACAACCCTGCTCACCACAGCCATTGCACCCCATATGAATTTGTTTGAACCTCCCTAATCCGGATCCATTGGTGAGACAAATTCAGCTCCTCTGTTACACATATGTTCAAGCAGTGTGAGGCTCGACACAGAGAGGACGAGGCTGATTTACTAAAGGAGTTGGAAATAAATTGTGTGCAAATTTTCTTCAATCATCCATTCACGTGAAAAACTATTCCTATTTGGTTTGAATACCCAATCACGTACAGATGCAATAAGTAAACAGGAATATTATGTTCACATGACTGAATAACTGAAATGAAAATTTACACAATCTAGGGTGTGACAATTCTAAACTCCTTTGGTAAATCAGCCTCACCCTTTCTATATATCCTGGAGACCATTGTCACCCAGACAGAAAGTGATAGGACATCCTAAATTTTAGAATAAGGATTGAGGGGACACTTGTTCCAATGAAAACTTTCCCTCATTCTTTAGTGATCTCCCTATCTGTATTTCAATAGATGTCCTGGCTGATTAGCTGCTGCAAGATAAGTAAATGTCTATCACCGCTTCTGTGCTTGCATGCAGAGAAAAGCAAAGTGCCAGCAGTAAGGCTGCATTCACGCTACAGCGATTTGATGCAAATCTGCCCGTGATTTGACAACGCCGATGTGTGAATGACAAATCGCAGGACTCGCATTTGAGATGCCATTCATTTGAATGACACCTCAAATTGCAGTTCGGGTCTGCCGCAATTATTGCTCTGCAATTGCGGCAATCTGCATCGCGATGCGGATTGCCATGATTGCAGCGCAAATTATCCCCTAAAATCGTGGCAGACCCACACCGTGATTTGAGGTGTCAAATCAGGGGCAGATTTGTCTCAAAACGCTGTAGATCTGCCCCCGATTTGACAGCATCGATGTGTGAATGACAAATCCTGGGACTCGCATTTGAGATGCCATTCATTTGAATGACACCTCAAATCACGGTGCGGGATTGTCGTGGGATAATTCACACTGCAATCGCCGCAATCCGCAGCGTGGGAAACATGTCACCCAAAAAACGTTCAGGAGCTACTTTAGGGCATCATGTTTCCTGCGAAGCAGATTGCCGCGATTGCAGAGCGAATTATCGTGCGACAATCGCGGCAGACCTGCACTGCGATTTGAGGTGTCATTCAAATGAAAGGCATCTCAAATGCGAGTCCCCCCACCGCCAGATAATAGAGATAAGGCAAGGTGAATGTGCATTGTAGCCTAAAGCCAGGTACACACTACAGATTTTTTTTTTTTTTTGGGGGGGGGTTACACGAAAAATCTGACAGCCATGCGAGCTGTCACCTGCTGAGCTGTTGTGTTCTGACAGGGAGGTACCCCCCCGCCAGTACACTCCGATCAGCACTCTTTGCTATTGGCTGAGATTGTTGATCGGGAGTCGGTCAGCTGCTGGTTTTCCAGCATGCACGCCCGAGAGACTGTCATACACACGAGCCGAATGTTGCCCCATATTTTTTTTTTTTTTTAAACTGCCCATTGTCTCCCGACGTTCGGCCTGTGTGTACGGGGCTTAAATCAGGAGCAATCAACTTAAGGAGACAACGCTGCTCCCCATAGATGCAGTGAATGAGTGCACCAAATACAAATGAAAGTGTTACTAAACCCAGAACCCTGCATTCACTATATCTGGTCTCCCACAGAACATGGAAATGCAATTATTTTAGTAAATATAAACTGCTAAATACCTTTTCTCATCAGCAGTATATACTAGCAGTCTTGTGACTTCTATCAACGTCTGGTTAAAGCTTGTAAGAGGAGTTTTCTTTCTGCTCTAACTGTCCTTTGAGGCTGCAGGATCCCTGATCCTCTGTCTGGACGGTGCTGATTGGCCCTGTGCTGATCACATGCATCCTCCCAAGAACAAAAAAAAAAACTCTAGCAATACACACTGAACTGAGCATGTGCAACCTGACTCCAAGGCTCCTCACTATCAGCAGATGGATTGGGGAAAGTGGAAGACCGGTAGGATCAGAGAAGACAGGATCAAACCACCTTTCTACATAATGCAGAGGATTAACCCCTTAGGTTCCACAGTGAGTATAAAAAGCATGCTTTACTGCATATACAGACTGATTTTACTGTTGTGGGTTTAGTAACACTTTAAGGAAAATAAGGCTGAAAAAAAGATGAATGCAGCCACCACATCTAATTATTGAAGAGCTGCAAGATATTACATTTTGTTCTTGGGTGTACTTTTATACTGGAGGCGCTCGGTTGAAGTAAATGGACGCCATGTGCACCTATTACTTTTCGTTAAGTAAAACCTTAAACTCTTCTGGCACACAATCTATATATACAGAGATCGCAAAGTGAAAGCAGATAAGAAGTGGGACTGGGAATTTCCAGCATCTCTTTGCTTACAGTTTCACAGTACTGTTATCTGTGATCCATAACAGCCAACTAATATATCTTGTGAAAGGAGATTTCCAGTCTCATGCAATACGATTTGGAGGACATCACTTTTATTCCAAATGCCCTGATTAGTCTGCCAGCTCTGCGGGCGAGAACCCCACTTAAAAACAGGCGATCGATGCAGAAGTGAAACTTGAGGTGTGAGACAGCCTTGGACGCTCATTATCTTGTTTGATCCTATTTGGAGGTAACGTGATATGCAAGAAAGGGAAACTGTACTGAAAAATAGGTTTTATTACGACTATAACTATTTATATCGTTTGTGTAACTTCCATGCATAGAATAAATATAGCTTACCATCTGTAAGTTTAAATGCACTGGAATTCCCTATCATCACGCTGACCTCAGCGACTGTGTGAATGCATCTTTCTTGTTTAAAGCTGAACTAGGGATAAACTATTAAATAGACAGCTACAGGCTTATAATACTGTCTATCCAGTCGTGAGATTTACACAGCTTTGCCACACAGTATGCCCCCTGCCTGGTGGTGAAGGGGACCTGATCTTTGTTTGCTACAGTTTCACTTTCACTTAAAGGATGTTTACATGTTACATTCCTATTTAGGGTGTAAAATGTAACATTCTCCAGCTCCTGCTCCCTTTCTGTTTGTGACATTCGCTCCTCTCCCCCACAGCCACTGTCACATTTAAAATTGGCGCAGCTGCTCCTATACAATTGATTACTTCCTATGGTGCCCCTAGAAGGATAGACCTTTAATACAGTCACCTACGTTATCACATTCTCTGTGTAGCACCCTGGAGTTTAGGCAGGGTTGCTCCTCACAAATTTACTTGCCAGGAGTAGTTATCCTGGTTGATTGTTAGAGATCCATTGATTTCTCCCTAAGTTTGGCCTTGTTGCACTTTTCTCTTCTACCCCTAGGTGGCTGGGTACTTGGTGGTATTGGATATGAGAAGGACAACCCAAGGTCAGGTTACGGGTATATGGGGTATCTCAGCCAATGGGCAGGGGTTTTCTTGAATCCCTTGGCCTGCTGAGAGAACCTATATATTCGGGTGGAGTCAGGTGATCTGTGTTCTGTGCCACCTGGGCATCTGTCTGGGTGGACATGTGTCGTGTGCCCCGGGCTGCTAGGCTGCTGGGGGCGTCTGGCTGCTAGGCTGTCTGAGGGCCTATCCAGAAGCAAGAGAGCAGCGCAGGGTTGGGATTGCGGCTTGCTGTCCAACCAGAAGTCACGGTTCTGCCGGCTGGAGAAACTGTCGGAGGTAGTAGGGAAGCTGTCGCCACTAAGGGACCAACCACCTTATTACCAGGGACCACAGTGAGTGGAGGTTCTCATTAGACTGAAGGAGGCCAGAGACCTTGCTACATTTGGCTCTCTGGGACCGCTTGTAGTCCAACTCTCTGCTGAGATCTGCATTCACCCCATTAGCACATATATTTCATAATCCTAATTTCTCTCCGGGTATGGACATTAAAGCTTTTAAATGGTGGACAGACAAAGGTCTGTATAGCGTCCGCCATTTTTTCACGCACCATGGGCCCTTTACCCTATCTTATTGTCGTTCGGTCTTAGAGATGCCTCAGTCGGAGCAGGTTTAGTTTTTTCCAAATATTTTTTTTTTACATTCTATCTGGCCCTCTGGAGAAACCCCCTCAATGACAGTTTACGAACAATGGTGCACTAAAGACCAGGGCACCAGAGGTGGTATTTCTATGGTGTACGGGTCGCTGCTCACCCCGGTTCAGAAACAACCATACATGCTGGCTTGGGAGAGGGACCTTAATGTTGAGGTTGATCTGGACTCCTGGTCATCCAGACTCCAGATTTCCTATAAAGGCATTCTGAATGTGTCATTGATAGAAGCTAGCCTTAAAGTTATGACTAGATGGTATTTGGTCCCTAATTGCCTTGCCAGGATGTATCCCACAACTTCTGCAGAATGTTTTTGAAATTGCAAACTGAGAGACTCTATGCTGCATATATGGTGGGAATGCCCTAAACTTAGGAATTTCTGGAACAGGGTGTTTTCTATGCTTCAGAAGCTGACTGGCCTGTCTATTGAAAAACAGCTGGTTTAGCGCTACTTAACGAGTTTCCTTCTGAGTGGCCTTGTCCTTTTAAAGCAGCTGGTGTACATTGTTATACTAGCTGCTAAGATCATTTTTGCAGGGGCATGGAAGTCATCCTCCGTATCATTTAGAAGGTTGAAACGTAACATTTTGTGGATTATGATACATGAAAAGGTTGCAAGTATTGTCAATGGCTGTCAGCTCCTTTTTGAACGCACTTGGGAACCTTGGGCAAATTCTCTTCATGTTCCCCTCCCTCAGGTTTACAGTGCGGTAAGGTGTACAGGTTCCACTTCCCCTTCATTGTCCCCCCTCACTTCCTAGATCTCCCTTCTTTCTCTGGTCTTCCCCCCCTCTCTCTGACTCCCTTTGCTCCCTCTCCCAATTTCTTTTATCTTCTATGTATTTTTATTATACTTGGTTTATTTTTTGTTTACTCTTTCTGTTTATGTGATGTTGGCACTTGAGTGCTGGTGATTTTATTTCCATGCAACACCCGCTGTCTACTGGTATCTGCGTGAGATGTTATTTTCTTTAATAGGGTTTTCTGTTACTCAAAGTCACAGATCTCTCACTCTATTTGTTGCCACATCTCATTTTAGTTGTAGAGTTTTTTTTTTTTTTTTTTTTTTTTGTTTTACATAATGAGATTTCTTGACTGCAATTAATCTATGATGATTTATTGTATGATGCTGCAAATTTGTATTTTGTACTATGTTACCTGGCACGGTGATGCCCACTGGTTGTTATCTTATTTTACTTTATTATAAATAAAAAAACTCCTTGAAAGTTAAAATTGGCGCAGCTGTGCAGGGTTCCGCACGCCACAAGGGATCTGTGAATGAGTAAACTACAAGTCCTGTCTCCCACTGTGACAGACTGACTTGTAGTTCTAACTGGACTAGGTGTGCGCTGATCAGTGTGCTTATAGTCCATTCACTCTTCCTCCAGCTACAGAGGTACAGGCAGGAAGCTGGAGGGAGAGTAGTGTGCAGGATGCTGACACTGTGTCTGCAATCCAATGATCGCGTGTGTAATTTTTGCAGGCTCCTGTAGAGAAAAATAATACATGCAATTTTTTTTACCTGCAAAAATATTTATTATCTTTTTTTCTATTAGGTGATGTTAGCCTTAAATAGTCTCCTTTCTGAAAGGAAAAGTAGCAATAATGAGATCTTCTTTCTGTCACTTTTGATTTCACCTCCCATTAGATTGCTTCTTGCACACGTGATTGGCTCATTGTGCTGCTTCTCTCTCACAGTATGCTGTACATGGGATTACAAGAGGCTGATGTCAAGCCAAATTTCAATTACCTAAACTGACCGCGCAAAAAATTTCACTTGTTCAGTCTGTCTACATGGATGGACAAATACCCCGCTGCTGACTATTGTATTCTAACAACTGGCACTTGCAGCTGTCCAAATACCTGAACCTGCTAGTTCTTTTTTTGGAACTTGCTTTTATAGTTCAGGCTCTGTTTAAATGACACATTCCTCCCATTTAGTTGTCACGCATTCAGGTTAGACTGGGGGTTACCAAGTAAATGCTTAGTCAGTGTGACTCATGTCAGGGTATCCTCTGGAATAAATACGGTACTTTGTGATTTATATTTTCCTTTGTGTCCTTTGAGAAGAAACCCAAACTTCTGCCTACGAGCCACAGCAATTATAACGTATGCTTATGAGCCATATAATAGTTTACTGATCTGTTATAACCCATCCATATAGGCAGTGCTTTTCAGATGTGGTCACCCCCACACTTTGGACATTTCCACATTTTGCAGTGTTGCAAACTGGAATTAAAATGGATAAAGTTGGACTTTTTTGACATTGATGTATACAAAATAGTCCATAATGATGGAGACATTGAAATGGTGTTCAATAGTTGAATAATGTTTAAAATGATTTACATTTGTAAAACTGAAAAGTATTGATTGCAGCAGCGGCCCGTCCATAGAGGGCGCACGGGCGCCGCCTCCCCCATCCATGCGTCTGGCCCCCTGATCTACATATCAGTGGCGCGGACCATGGATTTCAATGGGGGTGGGTGTTTTCTTAAGCACCTGATTAGAGCCAGAGGCTCTAATAGGCTTAAAAAAAGGGTGGCCTTGGAGCGCAGAGCATTGCACTCTGAGGCCACCCAGTTGTGTGACCATAGCGAATGAATTTTTGCTATTTTCACAATAAAGATCCTCCCCGCCAATCAGGAGGCAGGTCTGTGAGACCTGTTTCCCGATTGGCCAAAGCGTCAGGTGATCCTATTGTATGCCTATCGCTTTGGCGAAAGAGGAGACACATTGGGGGAGGAAGCTGGAGGAGCGGACACCTGAGCTGCTGAGGCCGCTGCCCGCACTCGAGAGAGGACACCACAGCCCCGCATGTAAGTGCCGGACCACCTGGAGGGGGGGGGGGGCTGCCCCCATATTGCAGGGGTTAAATGCTCAGTTATGTCTAGGGGACAGGCAAAGCAGTTTTATCTTCTGCTCACTGACAGATGGTGCTCCCCTGTGTTTTTGTGGTGGACTGTTCCTCGTTGTCCTCACGTTTATTCATGTCAGAGGGTATTTTACCACCAGACAATAGGGGAGAAGAGGCTACGGGGAATGCTCTTGCAGAACAGAAGAGCTTGCAGGAGAGGAGAATTAGGAAAGTAAAACTTTTTTTCTGGTACTCTAGATATAAACGGGCATTTAATCCTTGGAGTGTGAAGCGTGAATCCTGCCCGAATGGAAAGGGAGGATTTTTACTTAAAGGAGTTGTAAAGCCTTAGTGTTTTTCACCTTAATGCATTCTGTGCTGCAGCAGCCCCCCCCCAGAGATCTCCTTTTTCTTACCCGAGCAGATCTTCCCTGGGGACGAGCACAGCAACTCCAGCTGCTGTCTTGGGTCCTCATTGGATAGATTGATAGCAGCAGGAGCCATTGGCTCTCACTGCTGTCAATCAAATCCAGAGACATGGGAGAGGGGGGCAGGGGCAAGTCCTACTGTCTGTCAATGCACACAGCAGCAGGACTCAGGAGAAAGCCCACATGAGTGCCCCCATAGAATGTGGCTCTCCGTGGGGGCACTCGAGAAGAGGAGGAGCCAGGAGTGCCACTGGGGGACCCCAGAAGAGGAGGATCTGGGCCACTCTGTGCAAAACCCTTGCACAGAGGAGGTATGTATAACATTTTTGTTATTTAAAAAAAAAATGAACCTTTAGTATCACTTTAATCTATATAGATAGAGAGAGAGTTTTTTCAAATATATTTATTATGTTTTATTTGTTGTGTTTCATTTATTTTTTGATATATTATAAAGAGACTGAGTATAGGACTATGGTGGAGAACTTTGTCACATGGTGTGAGGTTAATCATCTGTAACTAAATGTGACAAAGGAGCTGGTTGTGGATTTCAGAAAGAGGAAGCCACCAGTGACCCCCATCTCTATTCGAGATTATTATTATTATTATACAGTATTTATATAGCGCCAACAGTTTACGTAGCGCTTTACAACTTGAGGGTAGACAGTACAAGTACAATACAATTTGATACAGTAGGAATCAGAGGGCCCTGCTCCTTAGAGCTTACAATCTAAGAGATGTGGATGTAGTAGAGAGTTACAAGTATCTGGGGGTGCACATAGATAATAAGCTGGACTGGAGCAAGAACACTGAGGTGCTCTATAGGAAGGGCCAGAGCCACCTCTATTTTTTGAGGAGACTGAGGTCCTTTAACATCTCCCGGACGATGCTGAAGATGTTTTATGAGTCTGTGGTGGCCAGTGCTCTCCTGTATGCAGTGGCATGCTGGGGAAGCAGGCTTAGACCCCACACACACTGTTACATTTTCTGCAGATTTTTGTCTTCAGATTTACCAAAACCATATAATATGAGGTCAAACCTTAAGAGTTTCAATTTGCATTCAATCAGGCAGGCCCTTGCACTACATGATTTTGGTAAATCTGAAGACAAAAATCTGCAGAAAATCTAATAGTGTGTATGGGGTTTTAGGGTGTCCGACACCAACAGACTCAACAAACTAATTTGCAAGGCCAGTGATGTTGTTGGATTGGAATTGGAGTCTTTTACAACAGTGTTGGAGAGGAGAATGTTGTTCAAGTTACGTTCTATCTTGGACAACTCCTCCCACCCACTCCACAATACACTGGTCAGTCTGTGGAGTACCATCAGTGACAGATTGTTACACCCACGATGTACCACAGAGCGACACAGGAAATAATTTTTGCCTGTGGCGATCAATATATATAATTCTTTTCTGGGAGGGCTGGAATTGAAGATTTAATTCTGGCTTATGATCAGGATTTTGTGTTGTTTTTATAGTATGTTGGTATTGTATTGGTTATCATTTAGGGTGGTGTTAAAGAAAATGGTGTATTTGTTTTTGGTAGTTTGACTGTCTGTTATTTGAATCTGTTATTTATTCTATGTTGTATTTAAATTGTATTGATGTTTTATTTGTAGTGTAGTTTTAATTTTGTTATTTGGTGTTAATGGCTGTTATTGGTCATTTTTGTTGTGTTTTTGCATCTTGTTCAGTTCATTGTTGTGATCTTGTGTTGTCTTTGTTAAGCATGTCTGTGTGTCTGCGTATTAACAATTTCCCTTTTGGGATTAATAACTTATTCTATAAAATTATATATAATTGATTTCCAAGGGGCTCAGCTTTAACTTTTGAAAACATAATATATATGAAACCCTGCGAGCCACTTACGGATAAATGCCTACAAAATAATAAGTGAACAGTGGAGACCAGCTGCAAACACTCAGTCACGTTCCATATTCGTGCAAAGTATTAAAATAAAAAAACAATGTGTCTGCGCTAGAAAAAATCGCTGCACTCAAAGTGCAGTACCCCTAGGTGCTAAAGTATAAAGTGCACAGTGCTATGTGAAACACAGCAAATGAGTGATCAAACAAAACAACATATCCATTAAAATATCAAAATAAAATACAAGGGGATATAACAAACAGTGAATAAATGAAGTCCAAAAACGTGTATATCCAATGATATAAAAGTGCCCAAATAAATTAGTCCAAAAATTTGGTGAATTTCACATATCCTATCTTCCAAACTGTGCCACCAAAAAACATGCTATGGTGTCTTCCAGCCGCCCCCACAGGTGTATATGCTCACCTTCCTGTGTGTGACACAGCGATTAGACTATGTCAAACAAAGCCTTGGAGCCACTCCTTAGGGGTTAGTTACTATATATGCTGCCGCCGACATCATCTAGCTGTGACCGGCAGCACCTGCGCGCATGCACAGGAGTGACATCATCGCGGCTCCGGCCAATCACAGCGCCGGAGCCCATGAACTTGGAAGTAACGGAAAGATGTCGACCGTGGGAGCGGAGTGCAGGCAGCACTGCAGGGCATCGTTCTAAGGTAAGTATTTCATAATAAGCTAGTATGTGATGCAGTTTTTTTTTTTTTTTTTTTTTTTTATTTGGGGGGGGGGGGGGGGTTCGGAGGTTTACAACCTCTTTTAAGAAATAAGTATTTTTTTTTTACTATGATTGCCAACTCCATCTATTGGCCATAATGCTGTATTTTACCCAAACCACTCACTTTTTTTGATGAATGAATAGGATCCTTGTAAAAGGAGAAAATATACGGTATTTTGATACGTTTGCAGAAAACAAATGTATCAACAGGTTCACTAGCAATTCACTACATGATTTTTTATCTTACACCCCTAAATGTCATCCAGTTAGAGTTTTTATGTTTAACCTGTTTATTAAAGTTTCAGAACATACAGGCCAAAGGCAGTATTCGTATGCAATACAACCAAGTATACAATGCAACAGAACAGGCATGAAAATGTACAGTAGCACATCACATTTAGAGGGACTGTCCCTGATTTGGAAAAATTTCCCTTTTTTCCCTCCTCATTTGTCCCTCATTCCTCCTCATTTGTCCCTAATTTTGCTCTGATCTATATAGTTGTATATAAAATGCACTATGTATCTTTCAAAAAGTGTTAAACCTTTCATCCCATTTTTAAAAGCTAGTATAAAGGAATTAAAGTGGTAAAAAAAAAGCACTTGCTGGTTTAACTAAACTTCTTTCTTTTCTGTAGAATTCTCCTTTAAGGGGGGCGTGTCAGGAGGTGTGTCCTATGCCTACATACTTTTTGCTAATAGGTGTCCCTTGTTCCCATCTCAAAAAGTTGGGAGCTATGAGTTTGCATGTTCTATCTGTGCTTGCATAGGTCTCCTCTGGGTACTCCAGTTTCTTCCCACACAAACATGCTGGTGGGTCAATTGGCCCCAGTATGTGTGTACAGATTGGCTATGCATGTGTGTTATTACATTCTGCATGTAAGTGCAAAACCCCATGCAAACAGGGAGGGTTGAGTTAGAACTTGGTGACCTATGTCGTGTGTTGTTATGGAAAGGCCCATTCCAATTGCTGTAAAAGGAAACAAATGAACCACGCTCATATATCATAAATTACGCTTATTGCGATTTTTTTTTTTTTTTTTTCTGTTATTTCTTTTTACCATAAAAATGTGGAAGAATATATATTGGCCTAAACAGAGGAATAAATCTTTTTTATTTATTTATTTTTTTTGTTTGGGGGGGGGGGGGGATATTTATTATAGCAAAAAGTAAAAAATAATGCTTTTTTTTTTTTTTTTTTTTTTTCAAAGTTGTCACACTTTTTTGTTTATAGTGCAAAAAATAAAAACCGTAGAGGTGGTCAAATACCACCAAAAGAAAGCTCTATTTGTGGGGGGAAAAGGACACCAATTCTGTTTGGGTACAGTGGCGCGCGACCGCGTAATTGTCAGTTAAAGCGACGCAGTGCTATGTCGCAAAAAATTGCTCTACAGAGAGTTATTTCCTCTCCCTCTCTGTATGGGAATACTGGAGCTTTAAATATGAAATATATATACATATATATATATATATTACACACACAGTATCTCATAAAAGTGAGTACACCTCTCGCATTTTTGTAAATATTTTATTATATCTTTTCATGTGACAACACTGAAGAAATAAATTACACTTTGCTACAATGTAAAGTAGTGAGTGTACAGCTTGTATAACTGTAAATTTGCTGTCCCCTCAAAATAACTCTCTGCACAGCCATTAATGTCTAAACGGCTGGCAACAAAAGTGAGGACACCCCTAAGTGAAAATGTCCAAATTGGGCCCAATTAGCCATTTTCCCTCCCCGGTGTCATGTGACTCGTTAGTGTTACAAGGTCTCAGGTGTGAATGGGGAGCAGGTGTGTTAAATTTGGTGTTATCGCTCTCACTCTCTCATTCTGTTCACTGGAATTTTAACATGGCACCTCATGGCAAAGAACTCTCTCAGGATCTGAAAAAAAGAATTGTTGCTCTTCATAAAGATGGCCGAGGCTATAAGGAGATTGCCAAGACCCTGAAACTGAGCTGCAGCATGGTGGCCAAGACCATACAGCGGTTTAACAGGACAGGTTCCACTCCGAACAGGCCTCACCATGGTTGACCAAAGAAGTTGAGTGCATGTGCTCAGCATCATATCCAGAGGTTGTCTTTGGGAAATAGACGTATGAGTGCTGCCAGCATTGCTGCAGAGGTTGAAAGGGTGAGGGGTCAGCCTGTCGGTGCTCAGACCATATGCCACACACTGCATCAAATTGGTCTGCATGGCTGTCATTCCAGAAGGAAGCCTCTTCTAAAGATGATGCACAAGAAATCCTGCAAACAGTTTTCTGAAGACAAACTGACTTAGGACATGAATTACTGGAACCATGTCCTGTGGTCTGATGAGACCAAGATAAAATTATTTGGTTCAGATGGTGTCAAGCATGTGTGGCGGCAACCAGGTGAGAAGTACAAAGACAAGTGTGACCCCAAACACCCCTCCAAGATGACCACTGCTTTGCTAAAGAAGCTGAGGGTAAAGGTGACGGACTGACCAAAAATGTCTCCAGACCTAAACCTTATTGAGCATCTGTGGGGCATCCTCAAACAGATGGTGGAGGAGAGCAAGGTCTCTAACATCCACCAGCTCTGTGATGTCGTCACGGAACAGTGGAAGAGGACTCCAGTGGCAACCAGTGAAGCTCTGGTGAACTCCATGCCCAGGAGGGTTAAGGCAGTGCTGGAAAATAATGGTGGTCACACAAAATATTGACACTTTTGGGCCCATTTTGGACATTTTCACTTATGGGTGTGCTCACTTTTGTTGCCAGCGGTTTAGACATTAAAGAGGGAGTCCCGCGAAAAAAAAAAAAAATATAAGTCAGCATCTACAAATACTGCAGCTGCTGACTTTTAAAATATGTACACTTACCTGTCACAGGGTCCAGCGATGTCGGCACCCGAGGCCGAACCGCCCCTCGGTCCTCGGATGCTGCCGCTGCCATCTTCGTTATGGGAATCAGGAAATGAAGCGTTGCGGCTTCACTTCCCGGTTCCCTATTGCGCATGTGCGAGACGCGCAGCGCAGTCTGAATGGTCCGTGCTGTCTCTTGGACCCGTGTGTGTCCCAGCAGACAGCGCGGCGGGACAGGAAGAGGCAAAGACTCCCGTGGGAGTCTATGCCCGGAAGTGGGTGCAAATACCTGTCGTATGTATGTGTGTGTGTGTGTGTGTGTGTGTGTGTATCTATCTATCATATATATATATATATATATATACACTGAATGGATGACAGCAGCGGTTTGAATTCATTCCTGTGACCTCATGTACAACTTCTTGGGATTTTCCCATATGTGCAATTTGACTCCCTGTAATAGGGATCAATTAAGTCTGGTGCATTGTGTGTCTGCATGCTGGTGGAGAGGAATCTTTCCTATACTCGCTGAGGACGCTACTCACGTTTTGAGATTTATATATGGACTTCACAAAATCATTTTTTTTACTTTTTTTATAATTCAAATGAAGATGTATTTGTTTATTCACTATGGTGATGTGTAATTTATGATATATGAGCGCGGTTCATTTGTTTCCTTTCAAGTTTTAGGTGTTTTCACACTTTACAAAATGCAGATCTTTGTTGTAGTTTATGTGTTTTTGCTGATTGATTTAATTTGTGCGGGTTTGGAACCTATTGATTCCTTTGTTTTTCTCCATTCCAATTGCTGTCGGTTACCGGTCTTTACGAAGTCTTTACTTATTTTTGCATATTTTGCCAGAAAATATCTAGCATTCTGTCACCTACACTTCCCTTATGTTTTGTGGTTTATAGCGCTTGGCACCAAAACTCCCCATGCTAGTGTTTGCGTGACAAGACTCAAAATATGAGATGAGTTTTAATTGGTTTAGAGAGGAAGAGAATTTTTTTTTTTTTTTTTTTTTACCACAAGCCAGGTTTTTTTTTTACATACATCTAAATATGTGCTAACTGTATTTGGGCAGAAAGATGCACTCTGTACATTCTAATTCTGTCATACACGGGGCATAGCAAATAGCCCTGCCAATAAAATTATTACTAAATAAGGGCGCCCTGGTCGCCACTCCCTGATGTCTTAGAAAGACAAGTGAACTCCTTATTTTATAGAGGACATCCTTTCCTTTCATGTATCTATCTCTCAATTAGTGAACTGGTAACTCCAGCCTGAACGTTCATGCAGCTGGGCTGTATAATTAAATTCTAGTTACGCCTTTTTTAAAATCTCCTTAAAATCTTGTGCCTGCATATTATGATTTGTCACAGATTTTTGCATGGAAATTGTAAAATACCGATTTCTCTTAGGCCTTATTCACACAGACACACCGATCCGTATACCCGTGCAAAGGGGCGGTCTTCACCTGCGCTGGATCTCGGGTGTTTCCTGCAGGCAGCCTGTTTAAATCAATGACGAGTGGCTGGCTGCATGGATCGGCACAGATCTCCATGTACATTCCAGGGTATACATTCATGTGGGTCCAATACATGGAGGATAATGCACACAGACTGTGTTCTAATCTGTGCATTGGACCTGCAAGGATGTACACCATGGGATGCTCCATTATTGGATAATGATGGAGCAGCAGCAGACTGATTACTCATCTCTCTGTTCTCTCCTCCTCTCAGAATATGTATTATGTATGCTGCACACCTGATTGCCTCCTAGTGCTGCCCCTCCTTATCTTATTCAGTGTGATTCTATACTAGAGAATACAATACATTCCAAATTTGAGACTCCAGCAGCAGCTTTGCTCCAGACACTTAAAGTGATATTAAAGCTTCCTATTTTTTTAAATTAAAATAACAAACATGTTATACTGACCTGCTCTGTGCAATGGTTTTGCACAGAGCAGCCCCGATCCTCCTCTTATCAGGTCCCCCGACAAGTGCCCCATTGAAAGTCAGTTTCAATAAGGGCACTTGTTCATGCTCCCTGCCAAGCCTCGCTGTCTGCATTTATTGACACAGACAAAACTATATGTTTTCTTTTAATTCAATTAAAATGTGTACATTTTCAGCCTTGATTGTATGTCTTGGCTCAGATAGAGAGGAAGGCTGTTAGAAACTTTACAGTGCTGAAGTTCACAGGCTACCAGAAAGGAGAGAATTTCAGGGAGATAGGATAAGACATTATCCTTGTAACTCTTTTGTGTCTCCCTGGCAGCAGAGTTTGTCCTGTTACCTCTTCTGCTTTTCTTTTCTCTCTCCCTAACCCGTGTTCCCTCAGTATAGTCTGTGCCATTCCTGTAGCTTTTTTCCCCTTCAGCAACAGTAAATCTTAAAGCTGCCAGCAGATCAGCCTCTAGCGGCTCTGATTTTAGGCATAGTGCCAATAATAGAGAGCAAATGAGCATGTGCAGAACAGGGTGAGACAGTGCCTATGCTGTTTAAAATCCAGTAATACGCTAATTTCTAATGTTTTACATAGCTATACCTGCAAAAGGGGCCAGCATGAAGTGATCTAGCAGGACTTTGTTTTCTGACTAAAGCTCCACTTTAATATAAATGACCTAGGAACACAGATGGTAAAAATAAGCAAACCCTGCGGGATGCATTAAAATAAATGGCCAATGCATAGGTTCCCCGTGATTGTACAGTCTTTTTAAAAAAAAATAAAGATAACAAACCTGTTATACTTACCTGCTCTGTGCAGTGGATTTGCACAGAGCAGCCCAGATCCTCCTCTTCTCGGGTCCCGCTTCTGTGCTCCTGGCCCTTCTCTCCTGCTGAGTGCCCCCACAGCAAGCAGCTTGGTATGGGGGCACCGGAGCCGAGTCACAGCTCCCCGTGTCTATTCAGACACGGAGCTCCGGTCCCGCCCTGTCCCCCCTCTCCTGATTGGCTGACTGAGTTTGACAGCAGCAGGCACCAATGCTGTGTCTCAGCCACTCGGCTGAGAGACTCGTTGACCACGCTGGATAGAGATGGGGCTCAGGTAAGTATTAGGGGGGCTGCTGCACAGAGAAGGCCTTTTATATTCATTGTGATTTGCTCTAACCTGCATATTTTACCCATGTTAATTGTAAAGGATAAATGTTTTTAAAATGTTATGTTTGGATGCACATTATGTTGTACTTATATATATATATTTTTTTTTTTTTTTAGACCTGCTGGATCACTTTTAGTTGGATGTCTAACTGATTAATGGAAGGCAGAAGTCCCTACAGAATATATGATCCAGGAGGCACTGCCCCAAACAGACTGCCCACACAGAGGCAAAACATGGATGGAATCTTGAGTTTAGGTAAAATAAAAAACATTACTGTTGCGGTATTCCTACCATCTGCACATTTACTATATGCTTTTTTTATGATATTAACTAGAAAGCCAGTGATAAAATAAAGTTGTGGTCTCCAAACTGTAGCCGAGGGCCGGATGTGGCCCTTTGCTTTCCTTTATCGGCCTATAGGGCACTTTTCTTCCCACTGACACCAACAATGGGGCATAATTCCTGTTACTGGCATCAACAACAGGGCGCTATTTCTCCAATTGACACCAATGATGGGGCACTATTCCTCCCCCTAATGCCAAAGATGCACTGTTTAGTCCTACTGACGCCAGGACAATTTCTACTTCCAATGGCCAGACTCCGACTTCTTAAACTCTAAAGGACAGTAAACTGGCCCTTTGTTTAGAAAAACCCCTAATATAAAGCATACTTACCAGCATGTGAGTCCAAGTCCCTGGGACACTGTCACCCTCGTCTACATGTGACATGCGCCATGCGCTCTTTCCAGTGGCCATGCCCAAACCATGCCTTTTTTAATGGCAGGTCTGGACCCTGCAATCTCCTCAGTTTTCACCCTATTTTGAGTGAGCGCACATGCTCAGTAACTCAAATAAGGGTGATACTCTGATTCTAAGGCCTAGGATAGTGATCGTGAACTTTGGCACCACAGATGTTTTGGAACTACATTTCCCATGATGCTCATGCACTCTGCAGTGTAGTTGAGCATCATGGGAAATGTAGTTCCAAAACAGCTGGGGCGCCAAGATTCGCCATCACTGGCCTAGGACATGGCATCATCAATTAGGACACACCATCATCTCTCCGGACAGAGGTCTGAGATGCAGGAATGTCCTGCCAAATCTGGGACAGTTGGCATCTATGATAGAGCAACTCAAATGGCTATTGGTTATGGAGAGTGCAAGATATTGGGATTCATTAGTAAAGGTGGTGAATTATGTATTTATAACCCTGAAAAGTACATTCTGTTGCTATCTGTCTCCTTCAAATCTCGAAATTGTCTAAATGCAATTTTTTTTTTTTTTTTGTGCTGTGATCTGATTTCCTGTTGGAGGATGGCTACATTTGTTCTCTATAGTCTCTACAGTTTCATTGTATGTAGAAATGTAGCCACCCTCTCTTGCTCACTTCTCAGATAGACTAGGGACTATGGGCATTGAGCAGTACACTTGACCACAACTATTGTGCACTGTTCGTTCCAAACAAACAGAAGGGAGGGGGAAAAGGAAAGGTTCAGCAGCTTGGCAAAAAAATGCTATAAGGAAGCAGAAAAACACAAAAGAAGTGTGAAACCATATCATGATAAATAGATTACAGGGTCATTAAGTAGAGGATGTGTATGGATTATTCTTTTAGTGTCACTATATCTGGTCTCCCACAGTACACAGAAATGCAATAGTTTTAGTAAAAATAAACGGCTAAATACCTTTTCTCATCAGCAGTTAGAGCAGTCTTGTGATTTCTACCAGTGTCTGGTTAAAGCTTGTAGGAAGAGTTTTCATTCTCCTACAATTATCCTTCCTGTCTGGACAGTGCTGATTTGCCCTGTGCTGATCACATGCACCCTCCCAAGAAAAAAAAAAAGCAATACACACCAAACTGAGCATGTGCAGCTTGTCCCTTAGCCTCTGTTCTATCAGGAGATGGATTGGGGACAGTGGAAGAAGGGTGAGCAAAGAAGGCAGGGTGAAATAGAATTTTTACACAATGCAGAGGATTACCCCTTAGGTTCACAATGAGTATAACAAGCGTGCTTTACTGCATCTACAGACTGATTTTACTGTTGTGGGTTTAGTAACACTTTTTAAACACGGTTATTGGTTATTGTCACTTTTAGTTAGTGAATTAGGTGAATCTAGGTGAAAATTGAAAGTGTTACTAAACCCACAACAGTAAAATCAGTCTGTATAATGCAGTAAAGCATGATTGTTGTACTCACTGTGAAACCTAAGGGGTTAATCCTCCGCAGTGTGTAAAAAGGCTGTTTGATCTTGTATGCACAGACCCTCCCCTTCTTTTACTGACTCCAAAACATGTCTGCATAAGACAGTTACTGGAGTCAGGCTGCACATGCTCAGTTTGGTGTGTGTTGCTAGAGAGTTTTTTTTTTTTTTTTGTTCTTGGGAGAGTGCATGTGATCAGCACAGGGCCAATCAGCACTATCTAGACATAAACTCAGGGGTCCTGCAGCCTCATAGGACAGTCTTGCATTCAAATGTTCTGTGTACTGTAGGAGACCGGATAAGGTAAATGCAGGGTCCTGGGTTTAGTAATACTTTAATTTTAAGGCCCCTTTCACACCAAGGCGTCGGCGGTAAAGCTATTTTTACTTTACCGTCATTTTTGCGGAGGTTTTCGGCCGCTAGCGGGGCACTTTTAACCCCTGCTAGTGCCGAAAAAGGGTTAAAACCACCTGCAAAGCGCCGCTGCAGTGGCGCTTTGCCGGCGGTTCGGGGGCGCTGCCCATTCATTTCAATGGGCAGGAGCGGTATATACACCGCTCCTTCACCGCTCCAAAGCTGCTGCTTGCAAGAGGTTTTTTAACGTCCTGCCAGCGCATCACCGCAGTATGAAAGCACTCTGGCTTTCACACTGAGACTGCAGGGGAACCGTTTTTCAGGCGCTTTACAGGCGCTATTTTTAGCCCAAGAGCGCCTGAAAAACGCCTCAGTGTGAAAAGGGTCTAACACATTAACTTTGGGTTTAGTAACACTTTAACTTTGGGTTTAGTAACACTTTAACTTTGCAAAGAATACCCAATCATGGGCAAGGAAAATTTTAAAAAGCGTATTTTGGATGATGGAAGTCAGCAAAACTTCACCTCATTCGCTGAGCACAGTGACAGTTCACATGTGCTAATCCTTTAGTAAATTGACCCCATTCTGTCCAAAATGAAATTTTACTTTTTAGTGAAATTACAAAAATGTTTCCCTTCTGGATTCAGTTTACTTACATGTCCTGTGCACCAAAAATGGTTTGTAAATGGGCATGTTTAGTCTGGTAAGTTAGCAATTTTTACACAAACGCTATTTTGTTAATAATGTGATATAAAAATCTAGGAAGATTTTATAACCTTATTTTTATCACAGCAAATAGTAATAAAACATGGCTTGGATGTTTCCTAATCCCTCTATCTGTTCACATATGACCCATGTAGTTTCTTTTCTCCGTCATCTGTTTCTGTTTCTGTTCTTTTCCTGTTACTAATATGCTGCATGACACTGAGGCCTCCTACTCTATATCTCAGGTGAATTGTTGGAGGAGTCTCAGAATGTGGCTTTCACTCTCCGACAGAAAGCAGAGGCTCTGACCAAAGACAACCAGGATTCACAGCCTTCTTCGTGCTCAGCCACTCGATCGTCTCACCTTGGACCAATGGATACAGGTAAGTCTCTGCTCCAGAGCTGTAAAGCCTTGTTAATCAAAGCCATGAATATTGTCCCAGAATTCATTTGAGGGTCTTCTGTTATGTCAATCTACCATGTATGCAGTTTATGGGATTTAAAGTAGACCTATCACACCTTTAACCACTTTATCTCTGGAAGATTTACCCCGCTTTCATGACCAGGTCATTTTTTTGCAATATGGCAGTACATTATTTTTAACTGCGTGGTCATGCAATGCTGCACCCAAATAAATTGTACGTTCTCCCCCCCCAAATAGAACTTTCTTTTGGTGGTATTTGACCATCTCTGCGTTTTTTTGCGCAACAAACAAACAAAAAAAAGGCAATTTTGAAAAAAACTTTTTTTACTTTCTGCTATAAAACATATCAAATTAAAAAAAAAAATGTAAAAAAATCTAATTTCTTCATCAGTTTAGGCCAATATGTATTCTGCTACATATTTTTGGCAGAAAAATCCCAATAATCGTTTATTTGATTGGTTTGTGCAAAAGTTATAGTGTCTACAGACTTTGATATTTTTATTTTACAATTGTCCGTAGGCAACGTTTCAAAAAAGTTAAACATGAGCTATGGCACTAAAATTATTGTTCTTATTCTGACATTCACAGCAATACCTCACATGTATGGTGCAATTACCATTTACGTATTCACGCTGGACCTATGTGCGTGTGAGCATGGGGTGGGGGGTGGGGTACGGGAAGGAAACAGTCAAGGCTGGTCCAAGAGACAGCACGGACCATTCAGACTGCACTGCGCGTCTCGCACATGCGCAATAGGGAACCGGGAAGTGAAGCTGCAACGCTTCATTTCCTGATTCCCATAACGAAGATGGCAGCATCCGAGGACCGAGGGGCGGTTCGGTATGTGTGTGTGTAATGTTTTTTTTTTTTTCTCTTTCTTGCTATTACAAAGGAGTGAACAAGCCCCCTTTTGATAGTTTTGGGCAGTGACAGGTTTTCTTTATGGTGACATAATAGACCCCCTAGTGTCTCCCCTCCAAGGCAGCTGATCAAACATAGATCGTGTTTGATCAGCTGCTTCCCTGGGTGTAACAGTCAGAGAAAGACAGCTTTGAAACTGTAAAGCAGTCCATAGATGGATTGCATCTCGACCAGTTTAGTAGGGATCGACTTCAGTACATCCAGCCTGTCTAATTTTTTTTTTTTTTATGCGATCACTGACGGTGGTTATGGCCGCCAGCAGTGATCATTGTGTTCTGCCGGCAGAGAAGGCAGCTGCAGCCATGATCCTTGTATAACCCTTTGCTGCGCAGGACATTTTTATATACATACACTGAGCCACAAGCAGTTAAGATTCTGTGTTTCGGATAGTGTCTGGTGTCTCCCAGAAAATCTGCTTTTGAGATCACTGTATACGTTCTGCTTTCGGTGGGTATTACAAGCAGGGCTTTTTGGATTTTTTTTATATAAATAATACCAGCAACACAGCCAACTTGAGCAAGACTTGTGCAGCAGAGTGAATGAGACTCCAGAGTGGGAAGAGGCACAGCTGGAAAGTCTGCTCATGAGATCTCATTGCTGGAGCTCAGTGTGATAGAAGAATGCAGGAGCAAACTGACAATGCCACACATACCCAAAAATATAAAGTTCTATATAAAATACATCAGTACCGCACCAAATATGTAGCAGATCGCATTGGAAGATACATTTCTTAATGTTTCTGCCAATCTTGGGTAGTTTGAACATCCAGGATGCCATGAGAACCAAACCTTATTTTTATAACTGTACAATGAAAATTGCAAATGATGACAATGTATGTTTGTCCATATTCCTCAAATCTGAAATATAATCCAAAAATAATATGAAAATTAAATATCAGCTGTGAATGGACTGATCTATTAATTCTTTGTAATCTGTTTCAGAAAAAGAGCATGTGGATGACTTTCTGCATGTACAGATGGAGAAAACGAGTGTGGAATCAAATACTACTCTTAAAACTAACCAGAAATCTCCAACAAGTGTGAGTAGCCCAGAATGTTACAAATCTCTTTAAAGGGTAACTCCACTTTCGTGGGAAAAATAGCAAATAAAAAATACTATGACGTATACAATTGCAACTCAAGTCCTATTGAATGTTCTTTAAAATTACCATTCCTTTTCAATCTGCAGTGCTGTAATTTTCTGTAAAATGCAATGCAATATGGCTACCTGGAGGTGTTCTGTACAATGATTGTGTACAGAACACCCCCTGAAAATGTAATTTCCTGATTGTGTGATTGGCTCACTGATTTTCCCAGAAGTCCGCACTAAGATACAAGTCAGATTATTGGTATCCCCTGCAACAAAAATGTCATTTTTGGTGAGATGCTCCCAATAGGAAATCCAAGTCTAAAGGGATGCAGACTCTGTAACTTTTTTCAATAGAGTTCAGCAGGTGCAGCAGCTGATTAATAATTATAAAACCACTCCCATACAGAGTCACTCAGGACATGAACACAGACAAACAAGCAGCTATTTCTTCAGAATAACAAAAGGTCGGAATCTGCAACAAAAGTTTGTTAAAATTCTTGCAATGTACATACAGTGCATCCAGGAAGTATTCACAGCGCTTCACTTTTTCCACATTTTGTTTTGTTACAGTCTTATTTCAAAATGGATTAAATTATTTCCTCAAAAGTCTACAAACAATACCCTATAATGACAATGTGAAAGAAGTTTGTTTGAAATTTTTCAAATTTATTAAAATAAAAAAAAATGAAAAATCCCATGTACATAAGTATTAGGGATGAGCCGAACACCCCCCTGTTCGGTTCGCACCAGAACATGCGAACAGGCAAAAAATTTGTTCGAACACGCGAACACCGTTAAAGTCTATGGGACACAAACATGAATAATAAATAGTGCCAATTTTAAAGGCTTATATGCAAGTTATTGTCATAAAAAGTGTTTGGGGACCTGGGTCCTGCCCCAGGGGACATGGATCAATGCAGAAAAAAGTTTTAAAAACGGCCGTTTTTTTCGGGAGCAGTGATTTTAATAATGCTTAAAGTGAAACAATAAAAGTGTAATATCCATTTAAATTTCATACCTGGAGGGTGTCTATAGTATGCCTGTAAAGGGGCGCATGTTTCCCGTGATTAGAACAGTCTGACAGCACAATTACATTTCAAAGGAAAAAAAGTCATTTAAAACTACTCGCGGCTATTAATGCATTGCCGGTCCGACAATACACATAGAAGTTCATTGATAAAAACGGCATGGGAATTCCCCACAGGGGAACCCCAAACCAAAATTAAAAAAAAAAAAATGACGGGGGTCCCTCTAAATTCCATACCAGGCCCTTCAGGTCTGGTATGGATATTAAGGGGAACCCCGGCCAAAATTTTTTAAAAAATGGCGTGGGGTCCCCTCAAAAATCCATACCAGACCCTTATCCGAGCACGCAACCTGGCAGGCCGCAGGAAAAGATGGGGGGACGAGAGAGCACCCCCCCTCCTGAACCGTACCAGGCCACATGCCCTCAACATTGGGAGGGTGCTTTGGGGTAGCCCCCCAAAACACCTTGTCCCCATGTTGATGAGGACAAGGGCCTCATCCCCACAACCCTGGCCGGTGGTTGTGGGGGTCTGCGGGCGGGGGGCTTATCGGAATCTGGAAGCCCCCTTTAACAAGGGGACCCCCAGATCCCGGCCCTCCCCCCTGTGTGAAATGGTAAGCCTACCATTTCACTAAAAAACTGTCAAAAATGTTAAAAATGACAAGAGACAGTTTTTGACAATTCCTTTATTTAAATGCTTCTTCTTTCTTCTTTCTTCTTTCTTCTATCTTCTATCTTCCTTCGGTTTCTTCTTCCATCTTCTTCTTCTGGTTCTGCAGTCAGTTTTTTCTTTAAAGCCCGGACACTTCCACCATGGCCTCAGTTGTAGTGTTTCACCCAGAGGGGGAATGTTTTTTTTTTTTCTCAACAAAAGTGGAGTTACTCTTTAAATGTTAAGATCTATTTAAAGTATACTGTCTGACCCATTTATAGTCATCTTTTCTGCACTGCCCACCCCCACTGACTAGTTGCTCTGTTGGAGCTGCCACAAAATACACAGCACTTTTGGGTATGAGCGAGCATGATCAGACACCATGTGATGTATTCTTCACTCCCTTATGTAAAAGGCTGCAGTATCCAGGGCCCATTTGTAGAAAGATAATAACCTTGGAGGAGTATTTAGGCCTGTGGATTTTTTTTTTTAAATCCATGATAATAATTCTTTTTTATTATATGTTTAACTAAGTGACCTGTAGATTTACTTTAGGATAGCTTACCTTTAGATTTAATTTACTTAGTTTGGTGCTCCTAATAATTAAAGTGTCACTAAACTCACATCATAAAAATCTCTCAATAAATGATGTATTACATGCTGGTAATACTCAGTCACTATGAGATTCGATTTCTGTATTCTGTAAAAAACCTGGTTGATCCTGCTGCTCTCTATCTCCACTTTCTGTCCATGCCCCCAATTCAGCTAGAGATTTTGCAGGTGTGGTGGCAACTCTGCACATGCTCAGTTTTCAGTGAGTGTCTGTGCTGAGCATTTCCTCCCTATCACATCTGAGCAGCCCATGGGACTATAAAGTCTCACATGTGGGTGTATACACAGTGGTAAATGACAGCTCACTCCCTCCCTCCATGCCCACTATTCTAAGACACAGGCTGGAGGGGTGTGACTGGCAGAAATCCACCCACACCATGTTATTTCCACAAAATAATAAAGATTTCATTTCAAATATGTATTTATATGCCAATTTAAAATAGTTTTATTGATTTTATTTATTTTTACTCTGTATTCCAAAGGCTATTTTTTTTACATGTGACCAGCAGCAGAGGACTAGAAGCTCCTACTGCTTATGTTTCCATGCAGACAGGCTGGGAGAGAGCTGGGTCATGTACAGCTGTATATAGATTAGGAACAAGGTACTTTTAAAGTTTTTTTTTTTTTTTTTTTTTTAATTAAAATAATTACAGTGCCATCATCCCCATACAGAAATAGAAGGGACAATATAAATTAAACAGTGTATGTTTAGTATCCCTTTAAAATTCACAGGATATATAACACCGCTTTGTATACATTTCCTTTGTTGTATTTGAGTCCTATTGCAGTGTTTCCATTCTTCCTGCATGTGAGTGGTCAAGCAGGTGATACAGAGCAACTTCATCCAACAGAGAATCCGTAAAACAAACTCACAAAAAAGTATTTTACCTTAGAAAATATCATGATAATAGTAATAGAAAACAGCATAGTCTGAGCTGTAATTTTCTGTTCTAAATCAGTGTCTCTCTTCTATAGGGATCATCTTCTGAATTTGAAATCCTGGACCATAAAGAAAGAAAAAAGCCTCTTGAAGTCAGATTATCGGTGAGTGGATAGATGTGTTATAAGATAACCTACCAGTGGACCACATTGTCCTGGAGACAGCATTAAAGTCAGAATACAATCTAAACTGTTTTCTTTGTTGGTTGGAGAAGGCTTAAATCCTCAGTAAGATTTTAAATGCTGCGTATGTCCAGATGAATATGCTTTTTGGGCTGGTTTAAAGTTTATAGTCCCCTATTCTGCTGCCTATTCCTCAGATCATTGCTCTTTTGCAGATCAACAACCTCTTGACATATGACTTGCCTCTAATTCTTGATGGCGTAATGGGGATTTTTTTTTTTCATTTTGGATAAAATGAAGATGTTTTTAAAAGGTTACTTCACTTTCGTGGGAAATTAAAATTAGTAAATGAAAAAAAAAATTATATAGCATATACATTTGCTACACAAGTCATATTGCAATTGAATATGATTAAAATTAACTTTCCTTTTTCAATCTGCAGACCTGTAATCTTCTGTAAAATGCAATGCAATATGGCTACCTGGAGGTGTTCTGTACACAGATGGTGTATGGAACATCCTCCACATATGTCATTTCCTGCTTGTGTTGTTGGCTTGCTGATTTTCCCAGAAGTCTGCACTAGGATACAAGTCAGATTTTGGGCATACCCTGCAACAAAAATCTCATTGGTGAGATACTCCTAAAGGGAAATCAGGTCTAAGGCCTGATTCACATCTATGCAGGTTGCAGTTTTCATATCGCAGGTGCATTTTGCGTTTTTCAATACATTCTTTTGATCCATTGAAGTCTATGGAACCAAAAACCAGAAAAAAGTCCCTGGCCCTTTTCATAAAATGCACAGATGTGAATTACATCCATAGGAAACCATGTTAAATGGACTGTAGTGTGTTTCTGCAAAACTAAAAATACACTAAAAAATGCATAGGTGTGATCCAGGCCTAAAGGGAAGCAGACCCTGACATTTTCCTCATTAGAACCCTGCAAGTGCCGCAGCTGACTGATAATTATAAAATCACCCCTATTCACATTCAGTTCGCACATGAACATAGACAAACAGCTATTTATTCAGAATACTAAAAGAAAGGAATCTGCCACAAAGATTGTTAAAATCCCTGTATTGTACATACAGTAGATCACCCAGAGGGGAATGTTTTTTTTTTCTCAACAAAAGTGGAGTTGCTCTTTAACCACTTGCCTACAGTGGTTGTACTAGGGTGATGCCTGCAGCTGCAAGCGCCTTCATGGTGCCATTTTTTAAAAATCTAAAGTGTTCCAAAAACGCAGATCTGGGTGTTTTGGATGCTTTCAAGTGCAAAGGAGGATATTGGGGTCTTATAAACCGCAGATCCCTCCATAAAGAGTATACTTGTCACATGCCCATTGCTGACACAAGGATGTTTACAATCCTTGTGACAGCAATAACAGTGATCAAAAAAAAAACTTAAAACAACAGTGTAAAAAGTAAATTAATAATTAAATTTCTTTTTTTTTAAGTGGCCCTGTCCCCCAGTGCTAACGCACAAAGGTGAACGCATGCGTTGGTCCCTCACACAAGCAAACCATGATCGTCCCACATACGAGCGTCGGATCGTGGGTAGTAATTCTAGCACTAGATCTCCTCTGTACATCTAAAGTGGTAACCTGTAAAGGCTTTTAAAGTGTAGCCTATGGATAGTAAAATTTACGTTGTTTTTTGCTGTTGTGCGGACGTGTGCGATTTTAAAGCATGACCTGTTTGGTATCTATTTACTTGACATGACGTCATCTTTTATATTTTACAAAAAATGGCTTATGCATTGTGTTTTTTTGCATTTCCAATTTTAAAAAGTGTATTTTTTTTTTTTTCCCCAAAAATTGTGTTTGAAAAACCGCTGCGCAAATACCGTGTGACATCAAAAATTGCAAAACCCACCAATTTATTCTCTAGAATGCATTAAGATAAAAAACCTTCTGACTTTACAACCCCTTTTGAGGGCTGGTTCACACCAGATGCAGTCCAGTGTGTTTTTATTCTGCATTAAAAAGGCATGGACAGTGTTTAACATGTATTCCAATGGCTCTAGTTCACACTAGTGCAGTCAACAAAAGAACTCATCTGGAAAATGGCAAAATGCATCAAAAACGCAACGGAACGTACATGTCCTCAATTGAGAGTGAGGAAAAAAAGGGGGGAAAAAGGCACCAGAACGCAACAAAAATGCACATGCAAGAAGCACATCTGGAATGCAGAATTTGTGGTGTGAACCGACCCTACAAATTTAATTGAGCAGGGTAGAAATATCCTATTAGACGCAGTTACTGTTCAGGTAATTAGACAGTGGGGGGAGCTGTGGCTGCTTGAATACAATAACCAGCACTGGATATTTCTCCATCCACGCTGCCGGTTCCAAATTAGAACTGAGATTAACATCCTTCCTCATGGGGCATTATAGATAGGGGAATCTTTTGTTTCCGAGAGATAACTTCTAGTGAGTGAAATTTCCCGATTTAATCTCCCTTAGTGTATTGAAAATGTAAAAGGAAACATTTAATTGGTTTATATTGGCAGCAATACTTCCTGCAAATCCTTTTTGTGTGGAGCTAATTATTTTGCAAGAAATAAAGGGAGCGGAATGGGTAGACCCATATAGGATAATGTTTACCTTCTCATTAAAGGAGTTGTAAACCTTCGTGTTTTTTCACCATAATACATTAGGGTGAAAAAACACCTGGCAGTAACCGGCCCCCCAACCTCTCCGTTTTACTTACCTGAGCCCTGGAACTTGACCCGGCGGGGATGGGCTGTCTCTCTGTCCGGGGTTCTCGGCTCTTGATTGGATAGATTGATAGCAGCGCAGCCATTGGCTCCCGCTGCTGTCAATCAAATCTAATGATGCGGGGCCAAGTCATACATTTGGTGGCTATAGACGCCGAATGCTGGACTCGGGAACGCGCCCGCAAGGTAACCCCCCCAGGAGAGCGCTTCTCCTAGGGGGTTATCTGATGTGGAGAGGAGCCGAGTGAGCCGCTGGGGGACCCCGGAACAGGATGTTCAGGGCCACTCTGTGCAAACGAGCTGCACAGAGGAGGTAAGTATGACATGTTCTTTAAAGAAAGAAACGAACCCTTACAACCACTTTAATGACAAGCAGCCTAGATGTTGCACAATATTATCTTTAGAGCAAGAGATTCAGCATTCCCAGCCCTGTGTTTTTGGTTGTTTCACAAAGCAGAAATTCCAGATCATCCCTTTCCTGAAATACAGCATTGGCATGTTTGTCTTACACGAATACTGGTTATGCAATTGTTTCTGTCATATTACAGTGCCTTGAAAAAGTTTTCATACCCCTTTTTAAATTTTCCACATTCTGTCATGTTACAACCAAAAACGTAAATGTATTTTATTGGGATTTTATGTGATAGACCAACACAAAGTGGCACATAATTGTGAAGTGGAAGGAAAATGATAAATAGTTTTTAATTTTTTTTACAAATAAATATGTGAAAAGTGTGGTGTATTCAGCCCCCCTGAGTCAATACTTTGTAGAACCAGCTTTCACTGCAATTACAGCTACAAGTCTTTTTGGGGATGTCTCTACCAGCTTTGCACATCTAGAGAGTGACATTTCTGCCCATTTTTCTTTGCAAAAATATCTCAAGCTCTGTCAGATTGGATGGAGAGCATCTGTGAACAGCAGTTTTCAAGTCTTGTCACACATTCTCAATTGGATTTAGGTCTGGACTTTGACTGGGCCATTCTAACGCATGAATATGCTTTGATCTAAACCATTCCATTGTAGGTCTGGCTGTGTTTAGTGTCGTCGTCCTGCTGGAAGGTGAACCTCTGCCCCAGTCTCAAGTCTTTTACAGACTCTAACAGGTTTTCTTCTAAGATTTCCCTGTATTTAGCTCCATCCATCTTCCCATCAACTTTGACCAGCTTTTCTGTCCCTGCTGAAGAAAAGCATCCCCAAAACATGATGCTGCCACCACCATGTTTCACGGTAGGGATGGTGTGTTCAGGGTGATGTGCAGTGTTATGGGGCGTACACACGGTCGGACTTTGTTCGGACATTCCGACAACAAAATCCTAGTATTTTTTCCGACGGATGTTGGCTCAAACTTGTCTTGCATACACACGGTCACACAAAGTTGTCGTAAAATCCGATCGTTCTAAACGCGGTGACGTAAAACATGTACGTCGGGTCTATAAACGGGGCAGTGGCCAATAGCTTTCATCCCTTTATTTATTCTGAGCATGCTTGGCACTTTGTCCGTCGGATTTGTGTAAACACGATCGGAATTTCCGACAACGGATTTTGTTGTCGGAAAATTTTATCTCCTGCTCTCCAACTTTGTGTGTCGGAAAATCCGATGGAAAATGTCCGATGGAGCCCACACACGGTCGGAATTTCCGACAACACGCTCCGATCGGACATTTTCCATTGGAAAATCCGACCGTGTGTACGGGGCATTAGTTTTCCGCCACACATAGCGTTTTGCTTTTAGTCCAGATGCTTTTTGGTCAGATGAGACCAATTTTGGTCTCATCTGACCAGAGCACCTTCTTCCACATGTTTGCTGTGTCCCCCACATGGCTTCTCGCAAACTGCAAACGGGACTTCTTATGGCCTTTCTTTCAACAATGGCTTTCTTCTTGCCACTCTTCCATACAGGCCAGATTTGTGGAATGCACGACTAATAGTTGTCCTGTGAACAGATTCTCCCACCTGAGCTGTGGATCTCTACAGCTCCTCCAGAGTTACCATGGGCCTCTTGGCTGCTTCTCTGATTAATGCTTTCCTTGCACGGCCATGTCTTGGTAGGTTTGCAGTTGTGCCATACTCTTTCCATTTTCAGTTGGTGGATGTTCAAATCTTGGGATATTTTTTATACCCTAACCCTGCTTTAAATTTCACATCTTTATCCCTGACCTGTCTGGTGTGTTTCTTGGCCTTGGCCATGATGCTGTTTGTACACTAATGTTCTCTAACAAACCTCTGAGGGCTTGAAAGAACAGCTTTATTTATACTGAAATTAAATTACACACAGGTGCACTAATTAGGTGACTTCTGAAGGCAATTTGTTCCACTAGATTTTCCTTAGGAATATCAGAGTAAAGGGGGCTAAATACAAATGCACACCACACTTTTCAGATATTTATTTGTAAAAAAATGTGAAAACCATTTATCATTTTCCTTCCACTTCACAATTATGTGCCAACTTGTGTTGGTCTATCACATAAAATCCCCCCCCAAAAAATGTTTACGTTTTTTAGTTGTAACATGACAAAATTTGGAAAATGTCAAGGGGTATGAATACTTTTTCAAGGCACTGCATTTACCGGATATCAACAAAAATTGCACAAATTTCAAATTTTAAGCAATAAAGTAAAAATTCCACAAATCTGGTCTTGAAGAAGGCAATCTAACGATTGTTATGTGCTTTGTATAGGCAAAGCAGAGGTTTATTTTAAAATGTATCTAAACCCAGAAATAAAATATAATGGTGTATTACAGCTTAACTGCTTCAATAATGGGTACTTTTACCCCCTTCCTGCCCAGGCCAATTTTCAGCTTTCAGCGCTGTCGCACTTCTAATGACAATTGAGCGGTCATGCAGCGCTGTGCACAAACACAATTTTTATAGTTTTTAGACTGATAGAGCTTACTTTTGGTGGTATTTAATCACCACTGGGTTTTTTATTTTTTGCTAAAAAAACAAAAAAAAGACCGGAAATTAAAAAAAAAAAAAAAAAAAAAAAAAGATTTTCTTAGTTTCTGTTATAAAATTTTGTGAGTAAGTAATTTTTCTCCTTCACTGATGTGCACTCCTGAGGCTGCACTGATGAGGTGGCACTGATGAGGAGGCACTAATATGCGGCACTGAGAGGCGGCACTGATTGGCATCGCTGCTGGGCACTGACTGGCAACTTTAAGTTGCACATTAGCTGTCTGGGGAACTGTGTGAATGCTTTTGCAAAGTAAATTTTTTGACAACTTCCTTTGCTTTGCTGACTTGCTTAGAATATTGTTTTTTAGCAAAAATTATCTTATGTTGTATTTTATCAAACTCTTTAGCATCTTTTTCCCTGCTATAGATGTTAGACTTGCAGGTCTGTATTTACTTGGTAAAGACTTTGATCCCTTTTTAAATATAGGCACTACAGTGGTCTGGTGCAGATCCATTGGTACCACGCCAATCATTACACGTACACAGTTTAGAGGGATATGCATTGTTCATAGTTCATGTCTGAGGTTTACAACCACTTTAACTGCTTCCCAACCGCCTCACGTAGATATACTGCGGCAGAAGGGCACGTACAGGCAGATTAACGTACCTGTACGTTGCTCTTTAAGAGGCGGCTTGAGGGCGCGCGCGCCCGCTGGGAGCTACGTGAGCGTGATCGCGTGTCCCGCGGACCCCATGTGATTGGGAGCGGCGATCAATGTAGTGTCACACACAGCCCCTCCCCCTCACAGTTAGAATCACTCCCTAGGACACACTTAACCCCTACAGCACCATCTAGTGGTTAACCCCTTCACTGCCAGTGACATTTTTACAGTAATCGATGCAATTTTTTAGCATTGATCTCTGTATTAATGCCAGTGGTTCCAAAAATGTGTCAAAATTGTCCAATGTGTCCGCCATAATGTCGCAGTCATAATAAAAATCGCAGATCGTCGCCATTACTAGTAAAAAAAAAATTATTACTAAAAATGCCATAAAACTATCCCCTATTTTGTAGACGCTATAACTTTTGCGCAAACCAATCAATAAACGCTTATTGCAATTTTTTTTTTTTTTACCAAAAATATGTAGAAGAATACATATCGGCCTAAACTGAGGGGAAATTTATTATAGCAAAAAGTAAAAAATAATGCGTTTTTTTTCAAAATTGTTGCCCTTTTTTTTGTTTATAGCGCAAATAATAAAAAAAGCAGAGGTGATCAAATACCACCAAAAGAAAGCTCTATTTGTGGGAAAAAGGACGTCAATTTTGTTTGGGAGCCACGTCACACGACAGCGCAATTGTCAGTTAAAGCGACGCAGTGCCGAATCGCAAAAAGTGCTCTGGTCATTTTGGCCACCAAAATGGTTAATGTGTTCAGTTTAGGGTTCACAACTACTTTGAAGATATGCGTCGTCCGTATGCTTGCATACACGGTTAATATTCTAAAAAAAGGTTACAGGATGTTCTTTAAATGCTCACATTTCTGTTAAACTTTCTCTTCTTGGGTTTCCTAGTTTGCAGCCTGTTATCTCTTGTACACAATGTTCCCCGGTGGTCTGCGTTTCCTTTTGTTGGCCTCTCGTATACAGACTAGGTTAGTCAGCCTGGCCACACTTCCCCATTGTGCAATCTTGTAGTTTTCTTAGTGGGATCAGCAGTGTTCTCTGACACTGACTCATTGTTCTGTGTATCACCTATATTAACAGTGGCAGGGATTGTGTGCTATGTGAATCGGCTTGGGGTTTTCTCATCTTGCCTGTAGACTGGTTTAACCTTGTGACTAGATACTAGAAATCAGCCTGGTCATCGAGGAACAAGCCTTTCAGTAAACAGGGCTGTATTTCCAATTCCTCCTGTACTCGGCTCTCATCAGTGAAGCAGTCTACCAATCAGACTCTATTTTTTTTCTCATCAGCAATGCTACATACATATAGAATTCTAAATTTGATAACCAGGACATCTGAAATAGGATGCTTTTAGCCTTTGAGCCCACCGGCAGGCTATAGTAGTGAAAAGATGCTGCTAAAGTCACTAGTAATTAATCACTAAGTGATCATTTACACCTAAACATTGTTTTTTTTTTGTGCCTAAAGCCAGGTACACACTAATGCCGCGTACACACGAGCGGACTTTACGGCAGACTTTGCCCGGTGGACGGGATTTCGTCGGACAATTCGATCGTGTGTGGACTCCAGCGGACTTTGTTTTCTCAAAAGTTGGACGGACCTAGAAATGAAACATGTTTCAAATCTATCCGACGGACTCTAGTGCGGTCGAAAAGTCCGCTCGTCTGTATGCTAGTCCGACTGACAAAAAGCCACGCTAGGGCAGCTATTGGCTACTGGCTATGAACTTCCTTGTTTTAGTCCGGTCGTACGTCATCATGTACGAATTAGACGGACTTTGGTTGATTGTGTGTAGGCAAGTCCGTTCATTCAGAAAGTCCGTCGAAGTCCGCCGGGCAAAGTCTGCCATAAAGTCCGCTCGTGTGTACGCGGCATATGAGTTTTTTTGTTGTGTTGGACGAAAAAAACCTGTCAGCTCCGGTCAGGTCCGAGCCACTGTACTACTACTAACTATGCAAAGTTAGTGCAGCGATCTACCCCACTGAGCTGTAGTGTTCGGCCCCCCTGCCAGAGCACTCCGATCAGCACTCTCTGCCATTGGCTGAAAGCGCTGATCGGGAGTTGGTCGGCTACTGGTTTTCCAGCATGCTTGTCCAACAGAAGCCGCCAGACAAAGAAACCAATGGATCGTCCTCACTAAATAGGGTCTTGTGACTCTGTATACAGTCCTTATACCTTTTCACCTTCAGATCTGCTGATGACTTAAATATTGTAAGTTTAATGCTTCCTCCGCTTATCTGCAGTCATAGACATTAGCCCATGAGTGCCTTGGGTGCATTTGGCTGATGAAAGATAGCTAAAACTGTGATGGGTGAGGCTAAGGCCGGTGGGCTGTAGAATAGTGCAGATTGTCGAATAATGCCTCCGACGATCTGCACATGAGCAGACAGACAGAACACCGGACACTGAGGATTACAGCGTATACTGGTAACCGTGGGCAACACTTCCCTGCCACCTACATTCCCACCCACCCAACAAATAGAACCTCTTCACCCAATCACCAATAGGAACGCAGGCTCATCCGCTCCCCTCTGCTGACAACAGGGAGTGGCGAGCTGTGATTGGCTGCCTTTGTGGCTCAGCTATTCCTGTTGTATTATACCAGTGTTCTGTCGATTACCTCCGTGCTTTGCTGATCATCGGATAATGCCTCAGACGATCTCCGCATGTGTAGTGTTCACGTTGATCAGCTGGCGTGACGTTACGTTACTGTTACCGCACTACGACAGAACATACAAGGAGCGAATTCGCTCGATCTCCCCATCAACACAGCCGTCCTTACCAGAAGAAGAAAGTCATTATTGCTAGCGGCTGTAGCAGCCGGTAGCGATAATCGCAAGAGAATCCATCAGGCTGGTTGTAACCAAGTTAATCAATCTATCAACTTGGTACTTTCTGCCTGCTCATTAACAGTTCAAATCTCGGCCAGTTCAGCAGAAACTGGCCGAGATTCGAACCGTGTATGGCCGGTCTAAGGGCCAGTATAAAAAGCCAATCAAGAGGTTGAACCCGACCTGCCTTAAGCTGTACAAAAAAATGATCCATTTGAGATGCATTTCACTTTGTTTGGCATAAGGCAGCCCAGATACAGCGCCTTGTGGAAAATTTCAAGGAGTGTGAATACTTTTACATTTTGTCATGTTACAACCAAAAACCTAAATGTATTTGGGATTTTATGTGATAGACCAACACAAAGTGGCACATAGGAGACAAGGAAAATGATAAATGGTTTTCACGTTTTTTCAATATGCGAAAAGTGTGGCGTGCATTTGTATTCAGCCCCCCTGAATCTATACTTTGTAGAACCACCTTTCACTGCAATTACAGCTGCAAGTATTTTTGGGGATGTCTCTACCAGCTTTGCACATCTAGAGAGTGACATTTTTGCCTATTCTTCTTTGCAAAATCTCTCAAGCTCTGTCAGATTGGATGAAGAGCGTCTGAGAACAGAAAATTTTAAATTCTTGCCACAGACTCTCAATTTGATTTAGATCTGGACTTTGACTGGGCCATTCTAACACATGAATATGCTTTGATCTAAAACATTGCATTGTAGATCTGGCTGTATGTTTAGGCTCGTTGTCCTGCTGGAAGAAGAACCTCCGTCCCAGTCTCAGGTCTTTTGCAGACTCTAACAGGTTTTCTTCTAAGATTGCCCTGTATTTGGCTCCATTCATCTTCCCGTAAACTCTGACCAGCTTCCCTGTCCCTGCTGAAGAAAAGCATCCGCACAACATGATGCTGCCACCACCATGTTTCACGGTGGGGATGGTGTGTTCAGGATGATGTGCAGGATTAGTTTTCTGCCACACGTTGCATTTTGCTTTTAGGCCAGAAAGTTGAATTTTGGTCTCATCTGACCAGAGCACCTTCTTTCACATGTTTTCTGTGTCCTCCACATGGCTTCTCGCAAACTGCAAACAGGACTTCTTATGGCTTTCTTTCAACAATGACTTTCTTCTTGCCACTCTTCCATACAGGCCAGATTTGTGGAGTGCATGACTAATAGTTGTCCTGTAGACAGATTCTCCCACCTGAGCTGTGGATCTCTGCAGCTCCTCCAGGGTTACCATGGGCCTTGGTTCTTGCTTCTCTGATTTAATGCTCTCCTTGCCCGGCCTGTCAGTTTAGGTGGACGGCCATGTCTTGGTAGTTTTGCAGTTGTGCCATACTCTGTCCGTTTTCGGATGATGGATTGAACAGTGCTCCGTGAGATGTTCAGAGCTTGGGATATTTTTTTATAACCTAACCCTGCTTTAAACTTCTCCACAACTTTATCCCTGATCTGTCTGGTGTGTTCCTTGGCCTTCATGATGCTGTTTGTTCTTTTTGATTGGAAACAATTCTCTCTAACCATTTTATTTATAGGGACTTCACGTCAGCTGTATTTAGATTCATTTTTTGATGCAATATTGGTTTTTATGTGACCTCTGGTTGCACATTATAGTGGAATATTAATTGTTTAGACTTTATCTATACCTGGAGTTCCTAATTTTGGACCTTCCTGGTATGGTGAGAGTTGCACATATTTAGTTTTTTAAGTTTTTAACATAGTTAAGCGCCGCATTTGATTACTTAATTATCTATTTAGTTTGTTCTTTAAGGTTCTCTAACAAACCTCTGAGGGCTTCACAGAACAGCTGTATTTATACTGAGATTAAATTAGACACAGATGTACTCTATTTACTAATTAGGTGACTTCTGAAGGCAATTGGTTCCACTAGATTTTAGTTAGGGGTATCAGAGTAAAGGGGGCTGGACACAAATGCACGCCACACTTTTCAGATATTTGTAAAGAAATTTGAAAACCATTTATCATTTTCCTTCCACTTCACAATTATGTGCCACTTTGTGTTGGTCTATCACATAAAATCCCAATAAAATACATTTACGTTTTTGGTTGTAACATGAGAAAATGTGGAACATTTCAAGGGGGATGAATACTTTTTCAAGGCACTGTAACTCATATATTTGTCCTCTCTTTTTAAGAAAACCTTTCCTGAGAGAAACATGGTGGTTGCCATTGCTAGTCATTTGGCTATCATGCTCGCCCTCTATCTTCAGTAGTTTGAGTCACTAACCCAGACCAAATATGCAGATCAGGACTTAAAAGAGGAGCTTCAGCCAGGTTTCCTTAAAGTGGTGTTCCAGCCGAAATTATACTTCTTAAATAAAAATACCCCTATAATACACAAGCTTAATGTATTCTAGTAAAGTTAGTCTGTAAACTAAGGTCTGTTTTGTTAGTTTATAGCAGTAGTTTGTTATTTTATAAACTTACAGCAGGCCGTGGCCATCCTAAGTCTGGGCATCTGAAGCCAGACTGTATTTCTTCCTGGATCTCATCCTTGCAGATCTCGCACATGCTCAGTGCAGCACAAGCAGTGTAATAGGTTTCAGGTCAGGTTTCCATAGCAACGGCAGTGTCAGAGGAAGTTGCCGCCCCTTCCCAGAAGGCATTGCAAACAGGAAATGATGCGATGGGCCGCAGCCAGGGAGGAGGAAGTGGAAAAATGAATACAGCAGATATACAGTAAGTGCTGAGAATTTTTTTTTTTAAATATCCAATTCCTTTACAGTGCACAGTTTTGTGAGGGATGCTGAAGAGTTGTAAAAGTGGGTGGAACTCCACTTTAAGTTAAACGTCAGCAGTTACAAAAACTGTAGCTGCTTACTTTAAATAAACAGACATTCAACTGTCCAAAGCTCCATCCGGACTGGGGCTGGTTCTTCATGGGTTTTCAGGTCCCTGGTGCCAGCATGGTAACTGGGAAGCTGATAGGAGTCATTTCCGGCTCCCCACTGTGCCTGAGTGAGCTGCTCTGTGCCTTGTGAATGGACCCACAGCATTTTAAGGGTGTTGGCGAACTCTAAACTAGGTACCCGCTAGGTCCCCGAAGAAAAGCGGAACTTCATCCAAAAGGGGTAACCCCGACTTTCCTGTTTTTACATACTGGGTCTAAGTCAGTGGCTCAGACAGTACTGAAACCAAACGGTTAGCATAGTTGCCAGACTACTTTTCTTTTTTTAATGCATCAGCCCCATGGGGTTTTAAAAAACTTTTGCTGTGCTCTCTAGCTTGCCCTGTACATATAGAACATATTTTAGGTCAGTGAACATCACCGTAACATCATTAGACTTCAACAAAACGAATGACCTCCTAAACCATCTGAAGCTAAAACATAATCTGTATGTACTTCCCATATTTCCCACAAGGGGGCGATGAAATTCCTAGTTTCTCACATCCAGACTTGTTTTCAAAGTTTCTGAGAACTTCTTGGAGCTTATTGTTTTTTTATGTTTTTATTTTTTTTTTTTTTTATGGAAAATTTATAAGAAAATCTGATGTCCTAGATCTCAGGCTCAATATAGTGGCTTTTAAAGGCTTTTTAAGCTAAAAAAAGAACTCTACCCAAAAACTTTCAAATTCCTATGTTTGTGAAGGTTGAGTGTAAAATTCTAATTCCCAATTATTATTACTACATTATTAAATATGAAAAAATGTAAATAGAAAGAATTGCTGCAGCAGTCCGATGACAGATAAGATGCAGACATGCGATCCCAGCTCTTGTTGCGCAGGTCCAGAACTTTTTTTTTTTGTATTCTTTATTTTGGTGCAGCAAACAGTATATTACAATTATAACATACATACAGTCATAGATGACAAAAGTAAGAAACGGGCATAGAACCGAGAAAGCCTAAGGCGGTAAACACATTGAATAGACCAAGATGAAATATCTTTTTGAAAAGCCTGGAATATGTATGAGGCTGTCCCTGACTTTTGCTCAGGAGAAGAGAGACCAGATCTGGGTTTTAAATTAGGAAATAGTTGTATGACTTTTACATATTGTATGGTAAATTAGTGTTTTAAAAAAATTTGTGTTTTTTACATTGCAAATATTTCTAAAATTCAACCAGTTGTTTTTTTCAACAAATGATCATCACAGTTTCGAGTTACCGTAGCGATGGGGAAAGTTGGGTTTTTGCATGACTTTACAAAGATAATATATGACTTATTTATTATGAAATTAAATATTGTTCCTCTTACGTACTGAAGTTCTTTCTCTTGGCTAGCACCCTGGTTTGTCTTGTTCATAAGGGAACATTAAGAGTGAAAGATAACTTTTTTTTTAGCGGGGTACATAGAAGCCCCATGTACCTTCCAGCTGTGAATTTAGAAAGGGACACCAGATACAGTGTATGCCCTACATAAAAAATGTCTGTGTAATTAAGATACACTATATTACCAAAAGTATTGGGATGCCTGCCTTTTACGTGCACATGAACTTTAGTGGCATCCCAGTCTAATGCCCTGTACACACGATAGGATTTTCCGATGGAAAATGTGTGATAGGACCTTGTTGTCGGAAATTCCGACCGTGTGTGGGCTCCATCACACATTTTCTATAGGAATTTCCGACACACAAAGTTTGAGAGCTTGCTATAAAATTTTCCGAAAACAAAATCCGTTGTCGGAAAATCCAATCGTGTGTACACAAATCCGACACACAAAGTGCCACGCATGCTCAGAATAAATTAAGAGACAAAAGCTATTGGCTACTGGCCCATTTATAGTCCTGACATACGTGTTTTACGTCACCGCATTCTGTACGATCGGATTTTCCGACAACTTTGTGCGACCATGTGTATGCAAGACAAGTTTGAGCCAACATCCATCAGAAAAAATCCATGGATTTTGTTGTCGGAATGTCCGATCAATGTCCGACAGTGTGTACAGGGCATTAGTCTGTAGGGTTCAATATTGAGTTGGCCCACCCTTTACAGCTATAACAGCTTCAACTCTTCTGGGAAGGCTGTCCACAAGGTTTAGGAGTGTGTCTATGGGAATGTTTGATCATTCTTCCAGTGCATTTGTGAGGTGAGGCACTGATGTTGGACGAAAAGGCCTGGCTCACAGTCTCTGCTCTAATTCATCCCAAAGGTGTTCTATCGGGTTGAGATCAGGACTCGCTCATCCATGTCTTCATGGACCTTGCTTTGCGTCCAAATAATTTGGTGGAGGGGGGATTATGGTGTGAGGTTGTTTTTCAGGGGTTGGGCTTGGCTCCTTAGTTCCAGTGAAGGGAACTCTTAAAGCGGAAGTAAACCCATCCATAAAACAGTTTAGTTTCCGGCATGTGCCGGAAATGTAACACTCCCATTGGTTGTGCTCTCAACCAAACTGTCAAACCATCCAATGGCTGGTGTCATAACTGATCACATGTGCAGCATCATGGCAGTTGTAGATTAAACAGAGGCAAAGATGGCAGCTTTCTTGGCTGAAAACGATAGCAGGGTTTACTTACACTTTAAGATGTCAGCATACCAATACATTTTGGATAATTTCATGCTCCCAACTTTGTAGGAACAGTTTGGGGTTGGCCACTTCCTGTTCCAACATGACTGTGCACCAGTGCACAAAGCAAGGTCCATAAAGACATGGATGAGCAAGTTTGGGGTGGAGGAACCTGATTGGCCTGGAGTCCTGACCTCAATGCGATATGTACCTTGCTTTGTGCAATGGTCAAATCATTTGGTAGAAGGGGGATTATGGTACATTTTGGACAATTTAATGCTCTCAACTTTGTGGGAACAGTTTGGGGATGGCCCCTTCCTGTTTCAACATGACTACGGAGTACGCACTAGTGCACAAAGCAAGATCTATAAAGACCCGATAGAATACCTTTAGGATGAATTGGAGCGGAGACTATGAGTCAGGTCTTTTTATCCAACATCAGTGCCTGACCTCACAAATGCGCTTCTGGAACAATGGTCAAACATTCCCATAGACACACTCCTAAACCTTGTAGACAGCCTTCTTTGAAGCATTGAAGCTGTTATAGCTGCAAAGGGTGGGCCAACTCAATATTGAACCCTACAGACGAAGACTGGGATGCCATTAAAGGTCATGTGCGTGTAAAGGCAGGTGTCCCAAAACTTTTGACAATATAGTGAACATTGAAATTATTTGAACTGGCAAATGTTGGATTATTATTCAGATATTGCCTACAAATAAAGGTGATATACTTGAACAAATAACACATAAAAGTGGCATAATGTATTATATTTATTTTCATGATCTAAATCAGGAGTCTCCAAACTTTCAAAACAAAGGGCCAGTTTACTGGCCTTCAAACTTTAGGACATATATAGAAAACCATTATACAATACGCCCACAAGGAATCATTTCTCTTGAGCGGTGCAATTCCAGATTTTGACGCCAAAGGTGTGTGTACCTTTTCCACAGTACAGCATTACATCTATTGATATTTTTGTAGAATAAAAAAATGAAAGGCAAATTGTTCTTGTGTTCCTATTCAACAATATCATGCTGATCTGCAGGCACCGTTTGAGAGAAGTTCTAATTTTTGCCTGTTTATATATATTTTGAAAAAGGCCAACTATTTCCATGGGGTGTACTGAATTGTTCCTATGACCATATGTCTATTATTAAAGAGGGAAATTGCATTTTTTTTTTGGGGGGGGGGGGGGGGGGGTACTGCCTGTAAATGGCAGTGAAATGGATTGCAGTGAAATATGTACCAATACAATAAATCCCTTTGATCTGATTGGCTGTTGTGCTGATATCATGTATCAGGACCCTGGCCCGACTGTGCATCATGAAGACGACAACCTACATCATCACCTGCAGCGTATGGAAAGTTCACTGAACATGTTCGCAGAGGAATCTGACCATAACCGGCTTCTCAGTCACATAAGCCGCATGGTGTTGGAGTTTAACCGCCTGGCAAGCAAAGTGAACAAGAATGAGATGAGGACATCGGTATTACAGGTAGAAAATTAGGAAACCGCTCAAGCATAATAATGCCTTGTTGCAAATGAATAGTAATCATTTGTACAGTCATACTGAAAAGCCCAGTTGAAGTCGCCAAAATAAGCAATGAGCCAGGAAGACCTTGTACTTGCCGCCCCCGTGTTCATGGTCTTCCCTTCATTTTCCTGTAATTATTTGTACAGTCATACTTAAATGACGCGAGACTTGCCAGCTGGCTAATTCCAGCATTGGGGCTGCTGTACACCCCCCAACATACCTAAAACCACCATTGCATAGTTTTCACTGACAGGGGAATCATCCTCCTAAGTGAACCTTACTTAACCACCTCAATACCAGGCCAATTCTGACACTTTGCTCCTACATGTAAAAATCATCATTTTTTTGCTAGAAAATTACATAGAACCCCCAAACATTATATATGTTTTTTTAGCAAAGACCCTAGAGAATACAATGGCGGTTGTTGCAACTTTTTATCTCACACAGTATTTGCGCAGGAATTTTTCGAACGCGTTTTTTTGGGGAAAAAAACTGTTTTGTGTTTAAAAAAAAAACAAAACAGTAAAGTTAGCCCAATGTTTTTGCATTTTGTGAAAGATGAAGTTACGCCGAGTAAATAGATACCTAACATGTCACGCTTCAAAATTGCACACGCTCGTGGAATGGCGCCAATGTTCGGTACTTAAAAATCCCCATAGGCGACGCTTTAAATTTTTTTACTGGTTACATGTTTTGAGTTACAGAGGAGGTCTAGGGCCAAAATTATTGCTCTCGCTCCAACGTTCGCGGCGATACCTCACATGTATGGTTTGAACACCGTTTTCATATGTGGGCGGGACTTACGTATGCGTTCGCTTCTACGTGAGAGCACACGGGGACAGCGGCGCTTTAAAAAATTTTTTTTTTTTTTTTATTGTTAATTATATTTTATTTTTTTTTATTTTGACACTTTTTTGCAAAAAAAAAAAAATTGATCACTTTTATTCCTATTACAAGGAATGTAAACATCCCTTGTAATAGCAATATGACATGTCAGGTGCTCTTAATAGTGAGATATGGGGTCAAAAAAATAAAACGATCGCCGCTTCCAGGCCGAAGCGGCGCCGTTTTTTTGAATGGCGAGGCCGGGCGTGACATCATAACATCGCGCCTGGCCTCCGACGATCATAGAGACTCCGGGGACCATCTGGTCCGCCGGAAATCTCTATGATCTACATCCGGCGCCGGCGGATCCGCTATCCGACTCACCGATCGCTGAGGTGAGTCGGTAGAAGCACCGGAGGGCGGCGGGAGGGGGGGGACGTCCCCTCTCGCCTCCCATAGGAACGATCAAGCGGCGGAACGGCCGCTATGATCATTCCTATGGTGTAGAGATTCGCCGGCTGAAACCGGCAATATCTGAATGAAGTCTGTAACTACAGGCATCCTTCAGATATACCCGCCCAAAGCCCAGGACGTCATTTGACGGTGGGCGGTGGGCTAGTGGTTAAAGTGGAGCTCCGGCCTTATTTTTTAACTCACCCCTGTGATAGTTGCAGCTTATGCAATCTAAATTCAGCATATGCTGCATATGAAGACATTTTTTTTCTCCATTTGTTTATTTGTACTCATTGTACCCTCCAGATCCAGTGATCTTCCATCCTTAGTGTGGGCATCTAAAGCCCGCTCCGAATTTCCTCTGGGAAATGGTGCAGCTGACTACCCAGCGTGCACCTCCCAATCTCTCGCGCCTGCGCAGTGTGAACGAAGCGCAGCAGTGCACTTCAGGTTGCCCATTGACTCCTGGGATAGATGACACATTTATCCTAGGAGCCAATGGGCGGCCGGAAATGACGTACCTCGCCACAACGCGATACAGAGGAAGTAAAATGGAAAAGGGTAAAATGCTTTAAAAAAAAAAAAAAAAAAATTCTGAATATTTTAGGCAATGAGATCAGCAACTTCGGGGGCCAAACTCGAAATATAGGGTGGAACTCCGCTTAAATTTTTATGTTTAAAAGCTGAACTCCATTCACACTAAAATATATAAGCCCACTAAAAGGTAAAAAAAATCCAGCCTTTCCTCTATAATTACTTTTTTTTCCACCAGTAGATGTCTTCAGGCTTCTGGGTCGAATAACAGCTAGCATCATTCAAGCCACTTCCTCTGAGCCCAGGCTATCATAGGTCTGCCCCCAGTCTTTGACTTTACAGTGAAGGAGAAGCAGCACGTCATGAGCTCATCGTTCTGTCACTCTGCTTTCTATTCCTATCAGCATGCTCTTTGTCAGAACTGATTGGCTCCTTCTGCTGCTTCTCCCTATCACACTATAAGCTCAGCTTTACAGGGATTGCAAAAGGCTAAAATCAGGTAAAATTTAGGTACTTGCACTTAAAAAAATATTTATTGATGTATTAATGAATACAAAGCTGCATTCATTTGTCCTTTTTTTTGGCCTAGAGTTGTTGGCTGTTGTAGTACCATTAATGTACTGTTTTTATGCTTATGGAATCTGTACACAATGTACTCCATTGCCTCAATGAAAGTTATATTACAAATTTAAAGTCCTGCCTATGAAAAGACACAAACTATTATTATTTATTAGCCAAAAAAGCCTTTTCTGTACCCCTCTATGATTTAGTTTTTCTTTGCTATGGGGCCTGATTTTTGACTTGATGGTTAGGCTTAGAGGAAGTCGGGCTCAGTCAGTGGCTCAAGTTTACTTCAAGTCTGTAATGAAGTGTGATTTCATTCTGCATCTTATAGACCTTGTGTGAACAGCTGAGGAAAGAGAATGAAGACTTAAGATCTAAACTGGAGGTTGACTGGAACAAAAGGAGCCAGGTTGAGCAAGCTTTGAGGTAAGAGGCACCATATGTAGCCATGTCATCCAGTTATTTCCAAGACCCATGCTTCATAGAAGTATAGGCATATTTATAGGTCAAGAAGAACAAGTCATGTTCATATCTAAACTGTCCTCTTAAAGTGATTGTAAAGGTATTTTATTAACAAGAACGTCATACTTACCTTCTGAGCAGCTCCAATCCTCTTCTGGGTTACCCCACCGGCACTCCTGTCTCCTCCCCTCTTATCAGTGTCCCCATAGAAGCCGCTTACTATGAGGGCACTCGATTCAGCTCGATCCCAAACTGGGCTCTGTGTTTCCATTGACGCACAGAGCACGGCTTGGCCCCCACCCCCTGCTCCCTCCTCACAGGCTGTGATTGACAGCAGCAGGAGCCATTGGCTTCCACTGCTGCCACCATTTCCGGAGTTGAGAGAGACGCTGCTTTCAGGCACAGCACTGTATCGAGATCAGGCTCAGGCAAGTATTTAGGGGTGGCTGGGAGGGAGCTGAACGCAGAAGTTCTTTTCTTACATTAGTGGTATTAAACCCAAAAGCAAACATTTATTATATTGCAGCTTACCAATTTTTAGATGTGATGGCTGTGTTAGTTTCCTTTTTTAGGCTTTCTTTCTTTCTTCTGCTTTTAATCTGGTGATTCAGGCCAGAAAGTCAGTTGCTTTTCAAAAGCACAAGCTCTCCAGAAGAATGTATGAGTTTACATGGATGAGACAGACCATTAAACATTCTGGCAGGGGTGATTAAAATGATCAGCTTTTATTTATTCACGTAACAACCTTTATCCAAAAAGGAATAAAAACTGTTTGCTGTAATTCATTATAAATTGTGAGCTTGGCTTTAATTTGCTGGTATATGTAGCTTTTATAATGCATTTAACGCTATCCTTTCCCCCGCCCCAAGGCTGACAATGCTGCCTCCTGTGCTCATTCATCCAAAGCTGTGTCTCACTAATACAGGAAGTGTGTTACTGGCCAGATCACCAGATGAAAACAGGGAAAAAAGCCTAAAAAAAGAAAACCAATGCAGTCACCACATCTAATGATTGGAAAGCTGCAATATAATACGTTTTTGGTTTTGGGTTTAATGCCGCTTTAATTATTAAAATGCACTAAGACGAAAAAAAAAACCTTCTGCCTTTACATCCAGTTTAACAAAACAAGCTACATTTTAAAAGAAACTTAACATCACTGTAAGAAAGCACTATTTACGGGGGGACAAAACAATTCTAACAGTAAATATGACAAAAGAATTAAAGCGGAGCTCCACCTAAAAGGGGAAGCTCTGCTTGTTTGCCTCTTCCTCCACCCATCCCCTGCCTCATTTGGCACCTTTCTGGGGGGTGGGAGCGGGTACCTGGTTTTGATAGGTACCCGCTCCCACTTCCGGCTGACTTCGCCGAGGCAAACTCAGCCAGAAGTTCAGCCCCCCTCCTCCTTCCCCCGCCACCAGGCCATTCACAGAGCTCAGAACATGCGAAGCAGGGAGCCGGCTGCTGATTTCCCTTAGCCGAGATGGTGGCGGCAGCACCCGAGTGCCGGTGAAGACACCACTGGATTTGTGGATAGGTAAGTGTCCTAATATTAAAAGTCAGCATCTACAGTATTTGTAGCTGCTGACTTTAATTTTTTTAATATAAGCCTGAGTCATACAAAAATACAAAAAACTTGGCTTTCCTTGCACCTCATCCTGCTTGAATAGGCTTTGCTTGTCCTCTTCAGCCATTAAATGGTACTGGGACAGATCGTAAGCTCATAACACCAGTAGTAGAAGATCTTGTGGCAGGGATAATGGGGAAGTAATACTTTACATAACTCTTTCTCTTCCTGTGGAAAGCTGTGAGTCTCTTCCATCAACAACTTATTAAGTATATGGAAATGGTATTAGATGAAATTGTAGCAGAGATGGTTGGGAAGTCATATTTTACACAAGTCTATTTTTCTATCTCTGAAAAGCTGTGAGACTCTTTGGCAACTTATTTTTGTGGTTGTTGAGTCTGCCAGTTTTAACAATGGGCAGTTTTAACAATGGTACATTTTTACCACAACATTCTTGCACATATTTCCAGCATGGTCATGCAATTGTTTATTGCACTTTTGGCTATAAGTTCTTTTTTGACTAGGTAAGTTATGGTTTACAACCAATCTACTGATGTCTGTTAGAGAAATACTAAAAATGTGTGCAGTCTTCTTTACAGTAGGAGTGGAAATGTGGAGAAGACTTGCACAAGAGCTGGTTCTACCCGATTTAGTAGATTGCTTTTCAAAATGGTTGGATGTGTTTTTAAATCTGAATTTCAGGAATTCAGCCACTTTGTAAAAAGTGCAGGCACACTATGAGTTAAGTCCAATGAGGTGCATGCCACCTCCTGAATGTATCGCTATTATTTATATCTGGCAGATTTATGAGTCTGCTAGAGGATACACTCCAGCTGTGAGAGGAGAAAAGAACACACGACAGCTGTACCTGCCCTTCCCCTCTGCTGCCCATTCACAGAAGCCTTTGTAATTTGTGAATGAGTGAGTTCACATAATACAAAGGCTTCTGTGATTGGGCAGGAGGAGGGAAGGGGCAGGCATAGCAGCTGCAGCAACTCTTCTGTTGAATATGCCAAGACCAAAGGGTCCAACATCGGGCTCTTGGAACTTGCAGGAGTTTTATAAACCTGTCAGATGTAAATAATAGAGATAAGTCCAGAAGGTGTCATGTACCCTGTTGAACTAATAGTATGTCTTCACTTTTTTACAAAGGAGTTGAAATTCTGGAGTTTAGCTTTAAATATACGAAATTAATTATTTTAGCAAATAACAGTGTAGATTGTTGAACCATGTTTTTCTCTTGTAAGAGCTAATTGGATCACACCTCGTAAGGGTTTTTTGCCTTCCTCTGGATCATCAGTGGGTTTTGGGTTGTTATGCTGCAAGGTGTTTTTATTTCATTCATTTCTGTCGTTTGGCTAACCTTGAAGGACATGTGTCCTTTTTTTAAACCTAACTAAACTATGTAACTATATAAATTGTACACTGTGGCCTTTTTCTTTTTTCCTCATTGTTTGGTTGACCTCCCTGCAGATATGAAAACCTGGAGCTCAGAAAGTTAATTCTAGAAAAAGGGAAGACACCAGTAAATAATATCACACCAACAGGGGAGGACATCGGCAAGGTAGAGCATGCCGCACATCAACAGGTAATAACCTTAAAAGTGTCCTTCCTGTGTGAATCCAAAGGAGTATGACTGACTATATCTGACCTCTTTCTAAAAATACTAGTTGCCTGGCTATCTCTGACTTCAATACTTTGAGTCACTGCCTATAACTAACATGCATCATGCAACGTCAGAGTGAAGTCAGAACTCCTGTGTGCATACTTGTTACAGGTCAGTTACTCAGACAATAATAAAAACACTGGATCAGTATGCTAGCCAGGCAAATGTCATTTTTAGAAGGAGAGGTTAGCCTCTTGATTTTCTTAGTACTGGTGTTTCATTTAAAATTAAACTTATAGATGTAAAAGACACACTGTAATGTATTCATTAGTACATCATGGAATATGTTTTTTATGCAAGTAGTATAAATATCTATATTTGACTTGAGTGGCTGATGTGGAGAAAACAAACATTTTGTTTTTCAGAATTTTATATTTTGTTCTAGATCCTGGAGCCTAAAGACATTGTAGAGCTTTGGGAAGGATGAACCCTTCATTCCTAGGTTCACATTTTGCCTGTAGACAGACTTCATTATTAATCTCAGTTGTCACCAGGTCTTTATATACAGCAGGTAAAATAAGTATTGAACACGTCACCATTTTTCTAGGTAAATATATTTCATTCTAAAGGTGCTATTGACATGAAATGTTCACCACATGTCGGTAACAACCCATACAACCCATACATACAAAGAAACCAAAACAAATAAGTTCAGAAATTAAGTTATGTGTAATAAAATGGAACGACACAGGGAAAAAGTATTACCTGAAATGTATTTGATTTTTAGTACAAAATCCTTCATTGGTAATGACAGCTTCAAGGTGCCTCCTGTATGGAGAAACTAGTCGCATGCATTGCTCAGGTGTGATTTTTGCCCATTCTTCCAAGTCTTTAAATCTTGAAGGTTCCATGGGCCTCTTCTATGAACTTTGATCCTTAGTTCTTTCCATAGATTTTTTTATTGGAATCAAGCCAGGTGATTGGCTGAGCCATTCTAGCAACTTTATTTTCTTTCTTTGAAACCAATTGAGAGTTTTCTTGGCTTTGTATTTGGGATCATTGTCTTCCTGAAATGTCCGCCCTCGTTTCATCTTCATCATCCTGGCAGATGGCAGCAGATTTCTATCAAGAATGTCTTGGTACATTTCAGTTACATGAAGTTTTCCAGTACCGTATGCTGAAAAACAGCCCCACACCATGATGTTCCCACCTCCAAACTTCACTGTTGGTATGGGGGTGTTTTAGGGTGATGTGCAGTGCCATTTGACCTCCCAACATGGTGTGTATTATGGCATCCACAGAGTTGCATTTTGGTGTCATCTGACCAGATCATATTCTCCCATATGCTTTTTCTTCAGCAATGGAGTCTTCTGTGGTGCACGTGCATACAGGCCATGACTGGTTGAGTGCATTACTTATTGTTTTCTTTGAAACAATTGTACCTGCTAATTCCGGGTCTTTCTGAAGCTCTCCACAAGTGGTCCTTGGCTCTTGGACAACTCTTCTGATAATTCTTTTCACTCATCAGAAATTTTGTGAGGAGCAACTGGTTGTGGCAGGTTTATAGTGAAATTATGTTTTTTCCACTTCCAGATTATGGCCCCCAACAGTGCTCACTGGAACATTCAGAAGTTTAGAAATCCTTCTGTAACCAATGCCATCAGTATGTTTTGCAACAATAAGATTGCGAAGGTCTTGAGAGAGCTGTTTGCTTTTACCCATCATGAGATGTTTCTTGTGTGACACCTTGGTAATGAGACACCTTTTTATAGGCCATCAGTTGAGACTGAACCAGCTGATATTAATTTGCACTGACAAGGGGCATGATTGCTTTCTAATTAGTAATAGATTTCAGATGGTGCCTTGGCTTTGCATGCCTTTTTGCACCTCCCTTTCTTCATGAGTTCAATATTTTTTTTTCCCCTGTGTCATTCCATTTTGTTACACTTAACTTAATTTCTGAACTTTTTTTGTTTCTTTGTAAGTATGGGTTGTACCGGCATGTGGTGAATATTTCATGTCAATAGCACCTTTAGAAATATATTTACATGCTGTGTATGAAGTGGCTAATGCTCAGGGCCACTCTTTTACTCTCTCAGCTGTTGGAGCCTACTGCTGGATGAAAGGGATGACTGCTGACCTAAAACTAATATGGCACAAGAGCTGCATGTTTGTTTTGGGGAACCCACTAGGGAGGGCACCCTGTTAGTCAGGAACTGAGTTTAGTTAATGGCTCAGATGGGCAGATGTTTTGTTTGTTTTATGCTAGTGACCTGCTGTAAAAAGCCCTCCGGATTTGAAACCGTTTTTGTTTTCTGCCTTGCTGAATAAATGTGCAGGACAGACCTGATCCTGGATGTCCCTGTCCTGTGCATTGTTTACCCCAGCCGATAGCAATAGAGCCTGTCCCCCTTACACTCCCTTATACCCCATTTTGCAATTGATTGCCTCCATTTCCAGCCAGCTGAGACAAACACTGACAAGTATACCAAGGATTGACTTGGCTGCACCTGTTTCAAGAGATTCCTTAGCTAAAAATAAGAACAAAGATGTTGGTGGAGCAACCTAAGAATATGGAACAAAATAAATGATGTCCAGCATACCTGGGATTTGTTATATCAGTGAATGAGAGATGATTACCCTTTCACATAAAACTATATTTCCTGTGAACTTATCTTGGATTAATACAGAGTGGTAAAATAAGCCCAAAAAGATAAGGACAGGAATATATGTGTAATCAAATCCAATCCTACTAATCTTGTTATCTCTTTTAGGAAATCCGTAATACTGAATAACGTCCATTTTTCCCTTTCAGTCTAATCATCTGTTTATATTGTTTTGTCATTCTCTTACGCAACACTGGGGGTTATTTACGAAAGGAAAATCCACTTTGCACTACAAGTGCACTTGGAAGTGCAGTCGCTGTAAATCCGAGGGGGACATGCAAGGTAAATATAAAACAGCATTTTAGCTTGCACATAATTGGATAATAAAATCAGCAGAGCTTCCCCTCATTTCAGATCTACCCCTCAGATTTACAGCGACTGCATTTCCAAGTGCACTTGCAGTCATTTGTAGTGCAAAGTGGATTTGCCTTTCGTAAATAACCCCCAATGTGTAATTGTCAGTGGAGAAATGTACTATAAATTTGTATTAGGTGTATAACTCTTATTTGTATCGTTTTAATTTGTACAGCGCCATGGGAAATGGAGCTATATTAATTATTTATAATACTTGCCTATGTATTTTAAAATGACCCTTTTAGGGGGACAACTGTAGAACCATTACCCAATAAAGAAATGTGTATTACACATTCCTCTCCAATGATCCACATGTTAAAAATTTCTGTAGTAGAGTTTTCAGAACAGTTTTGAATCGACTCGTCCAGCTGGTGGAATAGCGGATCCCCTCCACTGGTCACTGTGGTTCCTCCTGCTGATCTGTAGTCACTGTAGGACACAATAGTGAAGTAGGGAATGCTGCCAAGAAGTGCAGCAGCCATTGGTGGATATGCTCTTCTACATACTTGAAAATGTGAAATCAAACCTGTGTCTGCAAGAGTCAAGTTTTACTAAACGGGCCAAAAAGCAGGCATTTATAGTACCTCTCTCTTGACAGTTATTTTATTGACTGCATAACAAGGTTTTTTAAAGTGGGTTTAAACCCAAAACATAAACCTTTTGGTAAACCAGCCAGTAGGTCTGTTGCCATTTAACACTGGCAGGGGTGCTTATAATTATCAGCTTTAATTTATTTATGTAACTTTTATCCCAATAGGAGAAAACCGTTTTCTGTAACAGCTTAAAAAGTGTTAGCTTAAGTGTGTCTTCAATTTGTTAGTGTCTTTAAATCTGCTAGTACATCTAACACTCCCCTCCCCCAGATTGACAATGCTACTGTCCAAAGGTGCCCCCTCATCCAGAGTGGGGGTACTCTAAAGCCTAGTACACAAGTACACACGGGCCGAATGTCAGCTGGCACCGGCCGGTTCAATTGAAACCAGTTGAAATTCGGCCCGTGTGTATGGCAGCCAGTCCAACAGAAGCCAGCCGAATGGCACATGACCACAAAAACGTCTGCTGACTGGCTCCCAATCAGCGCTGACCGGAGTGTTCTGGCAGGGGTGGCATCCGTCTGTCAGAACACAATAGCACAGCAAGGGAGATAGCTGTACTAACATTGGATTGTTAATACAGTGGCTCTGACCTGACTTGTCAAAAAAAAAAAAAACTAATGGGGTGTACAAAGCTTAATACAGGAGGTGTGTTACTGGCCAGATCACCAGATGAAAACAGAGCAAAAAGGCTAGAAAAGGAAAGCTAATGCAGCTATCACATCTAATGATCGGAAAGCTGCCATGAATTACATTTTTGGTTTTGGGTTTAATACCACTTTAATACAGATTTTATGCTGAGGGGTACATAATTGACATTTTAAAATGATGTCATTTTAAAGTAGATCTAAAGCAAAGTTTTGGATGTATACGTGAATAATTACCTTGGTTAGGCTTTTATTGCTGTCTGTGTCCCCCTATTTATCCTGGTGATCATTGTCACTGGGAAATGAAATTCATGGAAAATCCAACAATTTATGGTTGCCATCTGAAAAGTAATAAAGGGGAAATCTTGGGAAACTTGTTTCAGTGGCAACCAGAAGGAAATTTCTCCTCCCTTCAGAGAGGTTCCTTCTTACTTCCTGTTGTGTTGCCGGGAGAGGAAATAAAAAAATTCCCCCCAAGGGGACACAAGCGACGGAAAAAAAAAAATGATAGGAGTGTTAACCTACCCTATTTGATCAAACCATAAAAAAAAAAAAAAATAAATAACTTTTAGACAAACTTTAAAGCAAGATTCCAATTATTTTTTTCCTGTACAGTGAGATTGCTTTTGTGAATAATAAGGCACTCTGATGAGAAAGGGATGGTGGGCATCCCTAAGTAACAGAGTAAGATTAGGTTAAGAAGGGGCAACACAGGAGGGTTTTCTGGCCATCAAATATACTAGCAGGCACTTATGCCCAGATAAATTAGTTCATATTACATCAGATTGTATATATCCGCAATTTAATTTAATTTTGTATATCCACTATTACACTTCTTTCAAGTGTATTCCTTTTTCTGTAAGTAATATCAGTAATCGTTTTGCAGGTTTGCTCTATACAATGTCAGGGGCCATGTCTACAACTGCCCAAACTATTCTTTACTAACCATAATTATTAATTCAAAGCTGTATAAAGTAATTTTCCTGACATATTTTGAGAAAAAAGTTTGTGTATCTCAAACTTTTCACTTGTTCTTCCAGGCAGCCAAATCGGTTGAAAAGCCTACAAATAAAGACCAAAGTGGAGCGTTGTTAAAGAAGGTGAAAATTCTGGAACATCAGAGGACAGAGGTGAGAGTACAAATTATAGATTTATTGGTTTCTGCTTCATGGTCGGGTTATTGTACATCAATTGGTATCTTGTCTCACAAGTGACTTCCTTAGCATACCTGCTGCTAGGGAAAGATTGAATTGTGGTCAGTGAGAAGACTGTGTTGCAGTGATTGCAGTTATTTGTAGCCCAGATGTTGCATGAGTTGGAGCTAGGTACAAATTTGTCAACTGCAATAGCTGTTCATATTGTCCAGTGCAGCTGCTGTTGACCTTAACATACTAATGATTTGTAGCTTCATTGAAGAACATCACTGTTTCCATCAACAAATTGCTGAAAAACATAGGCCAAAAACATATGTACAGTTGTGCTCATAAGTTTACATACCCTGGCAGAATTTATGATTTCTTGGCCATTTTTCAGAGAATATGAATGATAACACAAACACTTTTTTCTTTCACTCATAGTTAGTGTTTGGCTGAAGCCATTTATGATCAATCAACTGTGTTTACTCTCTTTAAATCATAATCACAACAGAAACTACCCAAATGACCCTGATCAAAAGTTTACATACCCTGGTGATTTTGACCTGATAACATGCACACAAGTTGACACAAAGGGGTTTGAATGGCTATTAAAGGTAACCGTCCTCACCTGTGATCTGTTTGCTTGTAATTGGTCTGTGTGCATAAAAGGTCAATGAGTTTCTGGACTCCTGACAGACCCTTGCATCTTTCATCCAGTGCTGCACTGACGTTTCTGGATTCTGAGTCATGGGGAAAGCAAAAGAATTGTCAAAGGTCCTGCGGGAAAAGGTAGTTTAACTGGATAAAACAGGAAAGAGATATAATTAGATATTCAAGGAATTGAGAATGTCAATCAGCAGTGTTCAAACTTTAATCAAGAAGTGGAAAATGAGGGGTTCTGTTTAAACCAAGCCACGTTCAGGTAGACTAACTAAAATTTCAGCCACAACTTCCAGGAAAATTGTTCAGGATGCAAAGAAAAACCCACAAATAACTTCAGGTGAAATACAGGACTCTCTGAAAACATGCGATGTGTCTGTTTTAAGATGCACAATAAGGAGGCACTTGAAGAAAGATGGGCTGCATGGTCGAGTCGCCAGAAGAAAGCCATTACTATGCAAATGCCACAAAGTATCCCGCTTACAATACGCCAAACAGCACAGAGACAAGCCTCAAACCTTCTGGCACAAAGTCATTTGGAGTGATGAGACCAAAATTTAACACTTCATTTGGAGAGGAGTCAATAAGGCCTATGATGAAAGGTACACCATTCCTACTGTGAAACACAGAGGTGGATCGCTGATGTTTTGGGGATGTGTGAGCTACAAAGGCACAGGAAATTTGGTCAAAATTGCTGGCAAGATGAATGCAGTATGTTATCAAAAAATACTGGAGGAACATTAGCATTCATCAGCCAGGAAGCTGTGCATAGGAGGTACTTGGACATTGCAACATGACAATGATCCAAAACACAAGGTCAAGTCGACCTGTCATTGGCTACAGTAGAATAAAGTGAAGGTTCTGGAGTGGCCATCTCAGTCTCCTGACCTCAATATCATTGAGCCACTCTGAGGGGATCTCAAACGTGCAGTTCCTGCAAGACAGCCCAAGTATTTACAGGAACTGGAGGCTTTTTGCCAAAATGAATGGGCAGCTTTACCATCTGAAAAGATCAAGAGCCTCATCCACAAATACAACAAAAGACTTCAAGCTGTCATTGACGTTAAAGGAGGCAATACACGATATTAAGAACTGGGGTATGTAAACTTTTGATTAGGGTCATTTGGGTAGTTTCTGTAGTGATTATGATTTAAAAAGAGTAAACACAGTTGATTGATAATAAATGGCTTCAGCCAAACACTAACTGTGAGTGAAAGAAAAGTTTTTGTGTTATCATTCAGATTCTCTGAAAAATGGCCAAGAAATCATCATTTCTGCCAGGGTATGTAAACTTATGAGCACAACTGTATATACAAAAAAACCTATAAAAGGTACAGTGCTATCCACCCAAAGTATACACAATTTGTGCTAAACAAAACCATGTTAAAAAACATGGTGCAAACACAAGTCTAAAAAACAAATATGTCCGCACATCAAGTGCTCAGTGTTGCCTGCTATTTCCTGAGTCCAAAACGGGTGCATACAAGTATATACTCCGTGTCCATAATACTCTGTGTCCATATGTAAGTGCTCGCTTTAAGGTGATCCCCTGACTTGCATAAACAAGAAAGTCTAATATGCGCCTGGTATATTCAGGCGTGGATGGTTTTTCTTGTGAAAAAAAAGGTATAGATGGTTCCAAGGATCTCAAAATCCTCCAACACTTTTACTCAAGTAGCTCCAAGTACTCATGTGTCAAGCATACATAATAGGCACAGAGAACAATAGAGAAAAACTTTCCGTAGTGAAATATTGCTTATTAGGATAAAAGATATAAAACCAATGCACTCACAATATGTAAAATGTAAATTGCCTGTAAAACTAGGAAGTGCCACCTGGCGCGTGATCCAAATGGCGGAAATGGTATCAATGAAAACCCCAACCAACGCATTTGAACATCAACAGGGGATGTCCTCCGCATTTTTTTTTTACTTTAAAAAGATATGTAGTCATAACAAATCTCTGCTACAATTTTCTCATGTGGCATGGCTCTATTCCCACCCACTCTATAGTGCCCTGGTGGCTGTGTGACTCTCTGAAAGGATAACCATACTTTCATACAAATTGGTATAAGACTGTAGCACAAGAGTCCACAATACTAATAGATTTACACATTGGACACACCACTGCCCCTGGAAACTTTCCCAGCCAGTCCTGAAGTCTTCTGCCCATGTATAGACTAAATCTCTATCATTCCTATAAAGAGGCCATCTGTCATGTGACCCATTCCCATGGAATTGGATTTATCTGGACATACTGTATGCAAAAGATTTTGGGATAGGCCAGGGGAGTTTCCAGTGGTAACAGTGCAGTTCTGAACAACAGAAAATGCATCTGCCAGGATTGTAAACTGGTGCGAATAAAACCTTCAATGGGTTAGTCATTTAAAGGACAACTTTACGAAAGTTAGGTTTGTGTGTTCTTGTAATGAATCATGGTCAAAAATATTTTGCACATGTACTACAACTGAACTGGATGTTTATGAACATTAAAGCAGTACAGAGTTATTGTGGTTTGGCCAAAAATGTCCAACCTGTATTAAATGGTTGGGATCACTTGCACCACATATGTATGACTGTTACAAGGAAGCCTCAAACTCAGTGTGATATTTTTTTCCCTTGAAAACCAGAGATTACAGCCTCATCAGATCTGATGAATGACCTTCATAACATCTAATGAGTGACCTAGACTTTGTCCTTCATTAGTTAAATTAAATTTAAACTTGCTTGATGTAGTCTTACTTGTTGAATGTTTCTTACAGCTCTTGGAAGTAAATAAGCAATGGGATCAGCAGTTCCGTTCTATGAAGATGCAATATGAAGAGAAGGTACTTTGGCATTAAAGTTATGGTGATGCTATTTCCTATGTAACCTAATGGTTAACTAATCTGTAGGAAGGTAATTGTGACCAAGATTAATACATCTTTGTTTCTAAGTTTAATCTACTAATGATGAGCATAGATACAGTCTAATATTACACAGCTGTTTATTTCAAACTTCATACAGCCGTCTCAGGTTTCTTGGTCATTATCAATGCAATGAATGAAAACCATTTAATAAATACAAGAAAAACAAAGAGGTGACTTAGAGTATGTGACACCCAAGGTGAATCGTTTTTTAACAATTCCCCCCTCTATAGGATAAAATAAATTGCAGCTATAATCAGAAAATTATAACAGCAAGAAGAGAAATGCAAACAGACTCCGATATATTGATGGTCAGTAGATAAATGCCCTGCTACATTGGTTTTCAAGGAAGGGTCCACTTACCTTGTGGCCAGTGAGAGAGGTATTTCTTTATATTGGAAGTCAGTAGAATAGGGAACTTGTACATTATATTCAGTGAGATAGGAATGTGGGCCGGACCTACTCGCCCTGCACGTGGGGGTACCTTTTCATGCTTGCACACATCAATGCCTGGGACCAGGCAGGGCTCTATTTTTGTGAAAGTCAAACATCATGGCATTTCCCTGACTTTGAGATGAGCCGTACACTGTGTACAGTACTAAAAGTGCAGATTCTTTCTGTCCCATGTCACTACACACCTTCCTTGTTGCATTTGGGAGGGACACTGCTGAGCTTGTCACCACTCTACCAGTCCAGCGTACCTCTGCCACCTCACTCCCAGTGATAGAATGCGTTCCCGCTGAGCACTTAGTATGGACCTCATGCTTGCTCTCGCCTAACGCTTTCACTCTCGTACAATACCGCCAGGCACAGAAGGTCTCCTTACTGCAGGTTCGGTACTTTGGTGGAACCACCGCTAGGGAAGGAGCCAGATCACTGACCCCCTTGCTACCGGAGGACCTGTCACCTTTGCCAGGTACCATCCTTCATGACTGGTAGCAATGTACCTTGTACTAGTTATGGGTTACCCATAGCAACTGCTTTCCTCCTTCCACTTGTCCTTTCATAGTAGCCTTGCTTCATATACCATTGTGTGTTACAGACCCAGTTCTTTTGATAGGCCATAGTCTACGATGCACCCCGTAAATAGTTTCCGACCAGGCTTAGAAACAGTTTAAGAACTTTACTGAAGATTTCTGGCAAAGTCCAAACAATACATTTCAGTGCAATGCTATCACATCCATAACTATCTGAACTGAACTGCCTAGGCATACCTTAGTAGGTCATAGTCTATTACTGGCATACTCCAAGGCTTGACAGTCCTCTGATCTTCCAGTGTTCCGAAGGACTACTGGGTGCAGCAATCCCTTCTTAGTATCGCATGTCTGTTGTGACCAAGAGCAGGAATGGGACGGCCTTGAACCTGGCCTTCCCCCTCTTTTTATATCACAGGGTGGGAAGGCGGGGCCCAAAAAGTGCGGGAAAGGAGCCCAATGCTAGATAACCCCCTCCCTGTCTGGGCAGGTTAACTCACTTGCTGTAGCAAAATCCCCATTTGTAGGCAACCTGCCCACAGGTACACCCTTACAACTATGTTCAGTCAGAGGTGTGTTGCCTTTTACATTGGTGGTCAGAAAAAGTGTAACTTAAATTATGTTTAGTAAGAGGGGTACCCCCTTACATCTACATCAGTGGAAAAGTGACCTTGTACATTATGCTCAGTGAGAGGGGTACACCCTTACATCTATCTTCAGTTAGAGGAAGAATGACTCTTATGTTGGTAGTCAGTGGAAATAATGCACCATTTCATTGGGGATTATGTGGAAGAAGGCCCCTTACAGTGGTAGTCAGAAAGACATCCTTACAGACAACCAAAAGATAATTGGCATCATGTTTCTGGCACTTCCATGTGGTGTGTGTGACCCAAGAACTTTTCAGGCATCATCAAATGGGGGGGGGGGGGGGGGGGTCAATTGACAACTGTTCAAGGAATCCTCTGTTACAAAAACCCCATCTGAGAATGGCTGGAGTAAAGCTTGGAGGCCAATTAGAAAGTATGATCCATATGGCTACAGCGAATAGAGACTAAATATAGAAGGAAAGAAATATATATATATATATATACAGTGCATCCAGAAAGTATTCACAGCGCTTCACTTTTTCCACATTTTGTTATGTTACACCCTTATTCCAAAATGGATTAAATTCATTATTTTCCTCAAAATTCTACAAACAATACCTCATAATGACAACGTGAAAAAAGGTTGTTTAAAATCTTTGCAAATTTATTAATGATAAAAAACTTGCATGTACATAAGTATTCACAGGCATTGCCATGGCACTTAAAATTGAGCTCAGGTGCATCCTGTTTCCACTGATTATCCTCGAGATGTTACTACAACTTGATTGGAGTCCACCTTTGGTAAATTCAGTTGATTGGTCATGATCTGGAAAGGCACACATCTGTCTATAATAGGGCCCACAGTTAACCGTGCATGTCAGAGCACAAACCAAGCCATGAAGTCCAAGGAATTGTCTGTAGACCTCTGAGACAGGATTGTATTCAGGCACAGATCTGGGGAAGGGTACAGAAACATTTCTGCAACATTGAAGGTCCCAATGAGCACAGTGGCCTCCATCATCTGTAAATGGAAGAAGTTTGGAGCCACCAGTACAAATCCTAGAGCGGGCCACCCGGCGAAACTGAGTGTTCGGGGGAGCAAGGCCTTAGTCAGGGAGATGACCAAGAACCAGATGGTCACTCTGACAGAACTCCAGAATTTCTCTATGGAAAGAGGAGAACCTTCCAGAAGAACAACCATCTCTGCAACATTCCACCAATCAGGCCTGTATGGTAGAGTGGCCTGACGGAAGAAACTCCTTAGTAAAAAGCACATGACAGACCACCTGGAGTTTGCCAAAAGGCACCTGAAGGGCTCTCAGACCATGAGAAACAAAATTCTTGCCCAGCCAGAGCCCAGACTTGAACCCGGTTTAAACATCTCTGGAGAGATCTGAAAATGGCTGTGTACCGACGCTTCCCATACAACCTGAAGGAGCTTGAGAGGTCCTGCAAAGAAGAATGGGAGAAACTGCCCAAAAATAGGTGTGCCAAGCTTGTTGCATCATGCTCAAAAAGACTTGAGGCTGTAATTGGTGCCAAAAGGTGCTTCAACAAAGTATTGAGCAAAGGCTGTGAATACTTATGTACATAGGATTTTTTCCCTTTTTATTTTTAAAAAATTTGCACAGATTTCAAACAAACTTCTTTACTGTTGTCATTATGGAGTATGTAGAATTTTGAGGAAAATAATGAATTTAATCCATTTTGGAATAAGGCTATAACATAACAAAATGTTGAAAAAGTGAAGCGCTGTGAATACTTTCCAGATGCACTGTATTAAGGAAATCAGGTGAATAGCATATCAGAGGGTTTAGAGGTGCAGTGCAATCAGGCCATCCCAAAGGCCATATAAAGAAATGCTTCCACGAAGAATTGCTGCACTCAAAATGTATTGAAAAAATGTACAAAATAACAAAATGTTCCATAAAGCCTTATTGTGCTCACGTACACCTTACAGAAGTCTGAGAAACCAAGGATTGAAAACGAATAGCAGTCGTTGTGATTTGTGATATAACAATTGTTGACAATTACTCTTCTTCTTTTTTTTTTTTTTTTTTCCTTATATATAATATAGTCTGGATGATTGTTCTTTAAAGTTGGACAGGCGCTTGAAAAACCTTGTTAAAGATTATTGTCCTATTCTCACTATATTGTTCTTATGCTGGTCACTACAGATCACATCCCTGCGTCAGAAATTGTCTCAAGCCACCAAGAATGAGACTGAACAGGAAGCAGAAAGAGACCGCAAGCAGAGAGATTTTGACCGCAAGCTCCTTCTTGCTAGGGACAAATTGGAGGAGAAAGAGGTAAAAACCTAAAATAATTTCTGGATTATTCATGAATTATTTCAATACAAGCGCCTAACATTTCCCTTTGCTGTTTTCTGTTGAACCTTCACAAGCGGGGCCCTGTGCTCATTGGCATATGAATACCCTTATGTAACAGCTGCTGTTGATTGTGCCATTGCATCTATATTGCATTACTGTCATCCTAGGTGTGGGCACCCCTAAGATCAAACACACATTCGTATGTATGTATGTGTATGTGTGTGTGTATATGTGTATATGTGTGTATGTATATGTGTATATATATATATATATATATATATATATATATATATATATATATATATATATATATATATATTCATTCAGATGGTACTGACTGTCTTCCAAGCCATGGCTAAAGACTCAGAGGAGGGAACACAGCTAATTTCCAATGTAGAAGTAATGAGATGCTTTCCTATTTATTTCTGAAATAGAAGTCTGTTAAGGAATTGTGTCACCAGCAACTCCTTCACTATGTACCTAAAACGTATGTTTGCAGTGACTTTTGTGTTTGGTGTACGCTACCAAATTATAACAACCAGTGATTGCATCTGTTACATATTAGCATTGTGAGTGTATAGGCTTGTATATGACCCAAGATTTTACAAGCAACCTCCTATGTCCATTCTACTAATCCCATCTAAGCAGAAGTTAATTCAGAGGAGGCTTGTGGTGTGTGGAATGACTTGCATGGCAATTCCTGAGCCAAAACCACAATCCTTTTATTTATGTTAGTCCTTTATATAGCACCTACATATTATGAAGGACACCACAAAGCTCAGATCACTCCCTGAACCAGAATGACATTGTGATCTGATGACCAGTCCACATTTTTGGAAAGGTATTATTTTTTTTCTTTTATGCAATAAATCTAAGGTACTGTTTTTCTCTGTTCACAGTCACAAATCCAGAAACTGGAATCTGACATAAGGGATCTGAAGCAAAAGAATAAGTTTCTCCATGACCAGCTGAGCTCCACCACCAAGCAGCGAGAGTACCAAGAACGGGAGATCAGCCGGCTGAATAAAGTAAACTAACCATAGACACCAATGGCCCATTCACACTGGTCCAATGGACTGTGTTTTGTTACCGCACACTTTGTTAATGTGCAGCATTTCATGTGTTAACATGCTCTGCGTTAAGGCAGCCCATGCACAATTTTTTTTTAACACAATCTTCGCGGCAGTAAAAACCTGACAGCTGTACTAACTCTGCTCCCCGTACTATCCAAAACTATAAAAAAACCTTTTTAATATTTGCACAATATCTTCTTCTTATAAATCATTCATAAACATGTCTAAATATCATGATCAGGCTTAGTCAGTAATGCAGCCGTGGCCCAAGTTTTGAGAATGACACAAGTAATAATTTTTACAAAGTCTGCTGCTTCGGGGTTTTTAGTTATTTTTGTGAGATGTTACTATGGTATACTGAAGTATAATTACAAGAATTTCATAAGCATCAAAGGCTTTTATTGACAATTACATTAAGTTTATGCAAAGAGTCAATATTTGAAGTGTTGACCCTTCTTTTTCAAGATCTTTGCAGTTGGCCCTGGTATGCTGTAAATCAACTTCTGGGCTACATCCTGACCCATGGCAGCCCATTCTTGCATAATCAATGCAAGAATGGGCTGCCATGTTTGTTGGAATTCGTGGTTCTTTTTTTTTTCCCGTTCACCCGCTTCCTGAGGATTGACCACAAGTTCTCAATGGGATTAAGGTCTGGGGAGTTTCCTGGCCATGGAGCCAAAATTTCAATGTTTTGTTCCCGATGCCACTTAGTTATCACTTTTACCTTATAGCAAGGTGCTCCATCATGCTGAAAAAGGCATTGTTCATCACCAAAACTGTTCTTGGATGGTTGGGAGAGGTTGCTCTTGGAGGATGTTTTTGTACCATTCTTTATTCATGGTTGTGTTCTTAGGCAAAATTGTGAGTGAGCCCACTCTCTTGGCTGAGAAGCAATCCCACACATGAATGGTCTCAGGATGCTTTACTGTTCGCATGATATCAGACTGATGATAGTGCTCACATTTTCTTCTCTGGAAAGGGATTTTTTTCTGGATACCCCAAACAATCAAAGGGGATTGTCAAAAATTGAAAACTCGAACCAACGCGCCCTTCTTGAGTTCTCACCACTGCGCTCGATGCCAGATGAAGGGGTGTGACCCCCTATGAAAGGTGTAAACTGACACTGTGTATGAAACACCTGTGTGAAATGAACTCATAAATGAAATAAAATAAGATAAAACCAAAGCTGCCACTTATTAAATAATCAGTGCAAAAAACTTCCTATTGATTCCAAGAGCCCAAGGCGACCCCTGTGAAGCAATATAAGCGGCGCTAAATGACAGTGATCACCATCCAAAACAGGATTCTAGTGCATCTATCTATACCCAAAATAATAAAAAAATAAAATAAAATAAAAATATGAAAATTATTGCATGTGGTAATCTGTATAAACAATTTTCAGTATACAGTAAACCTAACAGTGTATATTAAAGTGTATCATACACCCAGTAATATCAATTGGCAAATAAATCAAAAGTGAAATCAGGCAGTATAGTCCATATGAAGTCCAAGTCTATGGACTTCATATGGACTATACTGCCTGATTTCACTTTTGATTTATTTGCCAATTGATATTACTGGGTGTATGATACACTTTAATATACACTGTTAGGTTTACTGTATACTGAAAATTGTTTATACAGATTACCACATGCAATAATTTTCATATTTTTATTTTATTTTATTTTTTTATTATTTTGGGTATAGATAGATGCACTAGAATCCTGTTTTGGATGGTGATCACTGTCATTTAGCGCCGCTTATATTGCTTCACAGGGGTCGCCTTGGGCTCTTGGAATCAAAGGGGATTCATCAGAGAAAATGACTTTATCCTATTCCTCAGCAGTCCAATCCCTGTAACTTTTGCAGAATATCAGTCTGTCTCTGATGTTTTTAATGGAGAGAAGTGTCTTCTTTGCTGCCCTTCTTGACACCAAGCCATCCTCCAAAAGTCTTCACCTCACTGTGCATTCAGATGCACTCACACCTGCCTGCTGCCATTCCTGAGCAAGCTCTGCACTGGTGGTGCCCCGATCCCGCAGCTGAATCAACTGTAGGAGACAGTCCTGGCGCTTGCTGGACCTTTTTGGGCTCCCTGAAGCCTTCTTCACAAGTGTAATGGAAATGTTTTTTTATGGGATTAAGTTAATTTTCATGGCAAAGAGGGACTTTGCAATTCATCTAATAACTCTTCGTCGACCTTCTGGAGTATATGCAAATTGCCATCATAAAAAGCTGAGGTAGCAGACTTTGTGAAAATTTATATTTGTGGCATTCTCAAAACTTTTGGCCACGGCTGTGCAGTGCATAGAGCAGTCTATTCTGGCATCAGTTTACTGCAATTAGTGAAAGTTTATTTTCAGCTAGTTGTTTGGGGGTTATTGAATTTTGTACAGTTTATATTGTATTTTACCCTGCTCATTGTATAAACCAAAATAACTCCTATTGCAAGTGAATGTTCTGAAAACGTTTATATGCTGTTTTTAGGCCCTTGAGGAAGTGCTGAAACTTCGTGACTTGGGTCCTCCTTCACCCTCAATCATTGCCTCTGGAGAGGACACTTTGTTTCTGCAACGCCAGGAACTCCTAACCCAGAATGACCTCCTCAAGCAACAGGTACATATAATAATAGATTTGATCGGTATTGCTGCTGACACTGTATGTTTTGAGCTGCATTCATGGCCGGCAACATTGAATCCTTGAAATTCAACTTCTATCATCACTATTTTCAGGTCACTTTGTTGCTTATTGTTGCTTAAATCCCAACTGTGACCATATAAAAAAAAAAAAAAAAGACTCCTACTCCCCCCTTCTCCCAATACCTTATAGACAACCAGGGTGAGATTATTTAAATTAAAACTTCCAAAGCCCATTAACACTCACCTAATCTGCAGTCCTGTAATATTCCGCATAGCTGGTTACGGTTGTGGCAACCAGTTTTATGAAGCTGATCTGCATGCAGCTGTTGTTGTCACCCCTCTCATTTTTGCCTTTTGGGGTTTTTTCTTTTATAATTGTATAATATTTATAAATTATATTTTTTTAATAATGTGCATACTGCGAACTCGCACAGAAATCGGATTGCAATGATTGGAACACCCATGAGATCCGATCCGAGTCTATTATGAATGCTGCTGCTAGATTAATACATCTTACTAACTGATCGGTGACTGCTGCTCCACTCTGCCAAACCCTTCACTGGCTTCCCCTACCCCACCATATAAAATTAAAAATACTAACCACAACATACAAGGCCATACACAACATCGCCGCCCAGCTACATCACCAACCTCATCTGCAGATATCACCCAATATCACCTCCGCTCCTCCCAGGACCTCCTGTTCTCTAGCTCCCTTGTTACCTCCTCCCATGCTCGCCTACAGGACTTCTCCAGAGCCTCTACCATCCTTTTGATCTCCCTACCCCAGTATGTCTGGTTAGCTCCTACCCTATCCGCCTTTAGGCAATCCCTGAAAACTCACTTATTCAGGGAAGCCTACCCCACCTCCACCTAAGAACTGTACCCAAGTCACCTCCATCAGATTATCCCCCCACAGTTATTACCTTTTGTACCACCTCCTACCTTTCGATTGTAAGCTCCATGAGTAGGGCCTTCCTATTCTATCTGTATTGAACTGTACTGTAATTGTACTGTCCCCCTCTACATTGTAAAGTGCTGCGTAAACTGTTGGCGCTATATGAATCCTGTATAATAATTATAAAAAGAAAATAACTCCTGCTCGACCATTTCAGCCAATCCTGGCCCTAGCTGTAGCTCAAACTAAGCCCTGACTAAGGCAAGGAAGCTCATCGGCAGGAGATACTTACTTTCTTTTTGGCATAATTCAGTATACACTCACCGGCCACTTTATTAGGTACATCTCGCTAGTACCAAGTTGGACCCCTTTTGCCTTCAGAACTACCTTAATTCTTCATGGCATAGATTCAACAAGGTGTTGTATCAGATTGAGATCTGGTGACTGTGGAGGCCATTGGAGTACAGGGAACTCGTTGTCATGTTCAAGAAACCGGTTTGAGATGATTTCAGCTTTGTGACATGGTGCATTATCTTGCTGGAAGTAGCCATCAGAAGACGGGTACTCTGTAGTCATAAAGGGATGGACATGGTCAGCAACAATACTCAGGTAGGCCGTGGCATTTAAACAATGCTCAATTGGTACTAAGGGGCCCAAAGTGTGGCAAGAAAATATCCCCCACACCATTACACCACTAGACTGAACCGTTGATACAAGACAGGATGGATCCATGCTTTGATGTTGTTTATGCCAAATTCTGATCCAATCATCTGAATGTTGCAGCTGAAATCAAGACTCATCAGACCAGGCAACATTTTTCCAATCTTCTATTGTCCAATTTTGGTGAGCCTGTGTGAATTGTAGCCTCAGTTTCCTGTTCTTAGCTGACAGGAGTGGCACCTGGTGTGGTGTTCTGCTGCTGTAGCCCATCTGTTTATGTTGGGCTGCAACCCAACCTGTTGTGCATTCAGAGATGGTATTCTACATACCTTGGTTGTAACAAGTGGTTATTTGAGTTACTGTTGCCTTTCTATCATCTTGAACCAGTCTGCCCATTCTCCTCTGACCTCTGACTTCAGCAAGGCATTTTCATCCACACAGCTGCCGCTCACTGGATATTTTCTCTTTTTCGGACCATTGTCCTCTAAACCCTAGAGATGGTTGTGCATAAAAACCCAGTAGATCAGCAGTTTTTGAAATGCTCAGACCAGCCTGTCTGGCACCAACAACCATGCCACATTCAAAGTCACTTAAATCCCTTTTCTTCTGCATTTTGATGATTGGCTTGAACTTCAACAAGTCATCTTCATCACATCTAGATGCCAAAATGCTGTCCCCTGCTGTCAGCCTGATGAGGACTCCCTCTCCACCCACTGACTTCCAGGAGCGCCTCTTCACTCCCAGGTATCGGATCAAGCATCGGGAGCATTTGAATGAGTACAAGTGCTCGTGCAAATGCTCGGTATCGGCGGCCCGATCGTTCAACTTTAGAAACGTTAGTGGGTGTATTTCGATTCTCAAAATGCAAAGTTTTATGCCAAAAGAAAGATCCATTGTATCAGAATTTTGTTGCGTAATCAAACCATTTTCTAAACATTAGTAGGGAAATCGACTTGTAAATAGTTTGAAAAAACGTACAGCACATGTGCATTGATCGACAAAAAAAGTACTATGTTTGTCGTTAACGATCTATAATATGTCGACAAGTGTGGAAAACAATTTGATACAATGATGGCATTAACACACACAGTCTTTCGACAGAGCTTTAAAAAAAAAAATGAAAGTTTTTTTTGTTTTTTTTTTAAACGATTTTCTATCCATGTATGGCCAGCTTTAGTCTAGGTGGAGCTGAACAGGCAGGATTACTTCCCTGACTCCTTGCTCTGGTGCTGTCCTCTACTCTCTGAAGTCACAGTCTGTGGGTGGGGCCTTGGTGTCATCACGTGCAATGCGTGGCTATTAACCCTGCGTTGTACGGGGAGGTGCGCATACAACAGCAGCCTGAAGCACCTTAGAGAGAATGCTTGCACCGATCCAGGGAGCCTGCTAGATCTAGAAGTAGGGGATTTCTCCTGATCTGTGCACCCCTAGACTAAACAAACCTTTAACCCTTGCAGTTCAGAGATGACCACTACAAGGGTTTTTCTTTGACACGTTTCCCAGAGTTCAGCTTTAAAAAGTCACATCTGCTGTTCTTCAGGTCCAGTCATTTTCCAGCGTCTGTGAATGAAATAGTCAGTCTGGCCAAGGAAGTTTCATGTGTGTTCTGTTTGATATTGACTGATGTGTTTACTCCAAGTACTTCGATCGTCAAGTCTTTAGTCAAGCTCGCTATTTGTTTCTGGCACTTGAATTATGTGGCCATTTTGTAAGATAAATGTGTTTAATGGGAGCCAATGACAAGCGTAGAAAAAGTAGTACATCTTTGATGTCTGAGCTTCCTAGTGAAGCACGTAATAACCTGATTGCCATTAAAGCTGAACTCCAGGCACAATCTAATGTAGTGCTGTAATCATCAATACAATAAAGTACATTTTAAGACATTTTTTCCCAGAAGCCACACTGGATTGTATAAGAGGCGCATGGTCACCTTGGCAGAGATGGCAAGGTGTGGTTGTGTGATAGACAGTGGCAGCTGGTAATTTTTTTTTTTTGGGGGGGGCGGCACACGGTGCACCTGCCACCCCCCAGGTCGGGGCAGGCAGCCGGTCGGTGCACTTACCCTATCCATGGTGGGCAATCATGGACAGCTTCCCCAGCTCTCCGCTGCGGGCATCACGAGCAGCTTTAACTTCCCCTGCTTGGCGGCATCCGTCTCCTCCCTCCTCCTTGGCAGTCAATCATCGCTTCTCCTTTTGGCCAATCGGGAAACGGGTCTCAGACCCGCGCTTCCTGATTGGCGGAGAGGCGATTCAGTGTGAGAATGGGGAATATTCATTCCCTATTCTCACACACCTGGGTGGGCTCCAAACGCATTCTCAGTGCCCCGAGCCCACCCTATTTTGAAGCCTATTAGAGCCTCTGGCTATAATCAGTGCTTAAAAAAAACCACCCACTCTGCATTGGAATTCATTAGCCCGGCATCCTGAAAGGGGCCGGACGCATGAATATGGGGGGTGGCGGCGATGGATAGGAGACGCGGCGCCAGTGCACCCTTAATGGACGGGCCGCCTCTGGTGATAGAACTAAGGCAAGCCATAGCTTACTCAATTTTCTTTCCTTCTACTGCAAGTGTAAAGAAAGAAAATTGCTCAGTTCCCCTATCATCGCACGGGCGCCGACTGCGTTGATGGGGGAATGCCTCCCACAGCGCTATTGTATTCTGGTGGCAGGTATTCTGCCAGCCTTCCTGGCTGGCAGAATACAATGATTAGCCGCTGGAAGTGATCGCATGTAGAAAAATCCAACAGCCTGGTTGTACACAAGTTGATTGATGGATCGACTTGGGTACAATCAGCCTGCCCATACATGGATTGAAATTTGGCCAGTCCCTGCAGAACTGGCTGAATTTCGATCCATGTATGGCTATGACCTAATTTAGCTTGACCTTTACCCACCTATTAAGTTAATGGGAACACAGTTAATGGGAAATTAACTAGTCCAACTACTTAGTAACTTAGAAAAACAAAGCATGCCTGAATTACAGCACTTTACATCCTCAACAACCAGATATGTACAAATATTTACAGCCTAAATGATGAACTCCATCACCTTCTACAGTATGTACCTGCTTCATCCGCCCCCTTCTATATTCCATAACATAGGACACACACTCCACGAGATACTAAAGGTCTCGTTTTACAACAGATGTGTGTTTATTGTGAAAATAAATAATCCAAAAGCTCTAACAGGATTGTGGAATCTGATATTTGCAGATAACTTTGAGAGTCGCTAATCCTATCCACAATACATTAATGCACACATTTGTTTTATGCTTGGACAGGTTCTTTGGCTGGTATAAAATCTGCCTGCATCTGAATGTTGACCTTTAATCAGATCAACAATGGTAATGTTATATTTGTTTAGCTTTAAAGGGATTGCACTGTCCCTTAAAAATGTTAATATACATGTAACTGAGATACAGCTTGATCTAAGTAAACTTATCAATGAGTTCTTTTATCCATTGTTTGCAAATGCCAAGGTAGGAACTATATTGACTTAAAGCAAACGCAAATTGAATTTGCTAAAGCACTGATTATCATAAACACTTGCCATTTATTTGAATATTTTGTTTTTACTTTTTTTTTTTATTCCTTGGCCAGCCATAGACGGAACAATGTTCTATTGACTCTATTGAATAGTTTATTGACTCATGCACTTGTATTTTGAGAAGGATGTAAGCTGTTTGGGAGATATTCCCTAAAGAGCTGCACCAAAATAAAGTAAACTGTATAAACGGGTTGCTATGGGTTATTATACTTTTCGAATTCTTATTTTCTAAGCAAAACTAAAATTGTAATGTTTTCTAATTCTAATTTTTACTGGGAGCTAATATTGGTACACATTCTCCATAATAGTCAACCCATTTATACAATGTGGGTCACATTGTGGAGTCTACAGTGTCCAAAGGAGGTGTCTTTGCTTAACGCCGCAGAGTGAGCCCCGCAAATCGAGGAGAGCTGGTTATGTGACATATGTTTCCTCTTTTCATCTTCTGACCTGCAATAGCAACATAAAAGAAACGAATCTCAGAAGTATCTTTGGTTCTTACAATTACCTTTTTGTGTCCAGGTGTCCATCTTTGAAGAAGACTTCAAGAGAGAGCGCAGTGACCGGGAACGTATGAATGAAGAAAAGGAGGAGCTGAAGCAACAGCTGGAACAGCTTCAATCACAATTGGCTCAGGCAAAATCTCAGGTGATCCTTATAGCTACAGTACATGCCAAATACAGTTTCTCCTGTACTCACCTAAAGCATTGTTACCATTTAAAGGGTTAGTCCACCTGAACTAATCAGTTAGTTGCTTGTCTCTCAAAAATGTCCTTGTCAACTGCCCCTACAGAGCAATACTCGTAGATCTACCAGAGATCCAGTGAATTTCTAATTTTCTGTTTGAGCTGATCACATTGCCATGGTTGCACTGACATCCCAAATGGTGTTGTCATCCCTCCCCAGTTCTACTGTGCTGGGCTACAGAACACCTCTCCCACTCTTCACCCTGCAAAGTTAGGAGTTATGTAGTTAAGCACGAGATAACATAGGAAAGAGTGATAACATTGCTTGGGATTTCAGTGCAGCAGGCGCAGCTTTGTCAGCTCAATATAGAAGGCGAGGAGTTCACTGAAATTATGGCATTTTTAAAGAGACAATACATGGATAAATGTATTGTAGAGATGCGCTGAAAATGTTTATTTTTTGTATTTGGCCCAGACATCCTATATAATATATGATTTCTAAATTCTACTTTCACTACTTTCACTTTGCCACTGTGCAAATCAGCCTCTTCTGCTCCTTTCCCAGTAACGTCACACCTCCAACACCCAGATTGATCTTTCCCTGTATGCCTCCCCCAGTATACACACATTGGTCTGTCCCCTGTATTCCTCCTCCAGCACACACTCATTGGTTTTCCCCTTGTATCCCTCCTCCAGCACACACACATTGGTCTTTTCCTTATATCTCTCCTCCAGCACACACACTTTGGTCTTTTCCTTATATCCCTCCTCCAGCACACACACTTTGGTCTTTTCCTTATATCCCTCCTCCAGCACACACTTTGGTCTTTTCCTTATATCCCTCCTCCAGCAAACACATTGATCTTTCCCTCCATCCCTCCTCCAGCACACACACTTTGGTCTTTCCCTGTATGCCTCCCCCAGTATCCCTCCTCCAGCACACACACGTTGTTTTTTTCCTTCTATTCCTCCTTCAGCGCACACACATTGGTCTTTCCCCGTATGCTTCCAGCAAACTCTTTCTCCTCTAGAGGTGTCTGCAGTCACACACAAATTACATATTGAACATTGTCCATGTCCTCCCTGTAGACATTGCACACTGAGTCCATGCACACAATCTTTGCTCTTGGGGTAAGGCGCAGTTCAGCAGCCTTCCCCCCCCCCCATCTTCCCCTGAAGAAATTAAGTCTCTCATTGCTGTCCCATTGTCTCTCCTGCACATATGACCTGCTGTCATACCCTCCGCACTCCTCTTCTGCATATTCAGCCACAAAGACACTTCTTTAACACTCTTTGTTATATCCCCAAATTTTCCTATTATTGAATGGGCACCATTTTGCTAGTAAACTTTTTTTAAATGTTTGCTATTGGGGGTAGAAAACAAATGGTACACATTGCTAATAAAGATTATGTAAAAACCTCTTGTACACCTTTCTTTTCAGTTACGCTCTTGCCAGGAGGACTTGCGACAGGAGAGAGATTGCTCACGTGACCTGCCAAGACAACAGGTAGACTAGTTTAACTGTTATATACTGTAGATAGACATAACCTGCCAGGATATTGGTGGTAAATACAGGCTTACTGCTTAACAGAGCAGCACGTTGACTGCGTTTTACTGTTCCACTCCCTCAATGCAAGATGGTGTTTGGCTGGGAGGCTGACCACACTTTTGATACACTAGTTCCTACAGAAGATCAATATACATAACTGTGCTTGAGATACAGTCATTGGCATATAAAACTGCATGTATGTAGACATTTGAAGGTTACATCAAAAAGCTCATTTTAAATTACACTCAATTTACATGTAAAACCTGGATTTGGGCTTTAAATTCTGCACCATTTTTGAGTATAGTCACTGATTAGATGAAATGCTTTCACCTTAAATTAGGGAAGGCAGGCGGCATTAAAATACTAGTATGGCCAAGGCTTTTTTGGTCATTCTTCTGTGGGTCACAGGAGTTCACTTACATTTATGCTCCTGTGGCCCAGTGGCATCGTGTAGATGGCTATAGCCCATTGTTGGCTTACATCACAGAGCTACTCCAGCAGGACAATATTCTTGGGATCCACCTAGCTGTCTGATTGACTGCTGGCTCCGGCTCTCAGTGCATGGCTGATAGCAGAAGCCAGCTGTGCCCAGCCCCGGGCTCCAGTGAGCAGTTATGTGATCACTTAGTTCTCGGGCTTAGAGCCAACGTGGGACGGCTGCAGCATCACGTGATTGATGCAGCATAGAGATGAGTATATATGTTTGTTTTGTTTTTTTAATTCCTATACAACTACTTTAAATACTATATTATCTAGCATTTCCTCTAAAATTCCAGGTTTTTATCTTCTGAAATCATTACTTATAGGTGGTGTCAGCAGTTAATGAATATTCGCCTCATCTTACTGACTTGGAACTGTGAACCCAATTATCTGCTGATTTGGCATGTTTGTGCCCTCTGGGACATCAATGAAATTACCTAGTATATTTTTATTAGTGTTGGAATGAACCAAACTTTCCTCTGACTCGTTAATATTTGCTAGGATTTACCCTAAACAGTAACTAATGCTAACTGCCCATAATCTTCATAGCTAGTTGAGTTTTGTGTTGCCTCTTAAAGCAGACTGTGTGCCAAGCTCTAAGGCTTGGCAGTAAAACATCAAAACAATCTGTTAAGACCTATCACACTGTAGCTTTTGACTTGGCCAACAAGCAGAATTGGCACAGTTGGGATTGAAATGTGCCTAATATTTTGGACAACAAAATTTAATAAATGCCCAAGCACTTGACGCACCTAAATGCAGCATGGGAGCAATTTTGCAGCTGCTTTTCTCCTTCCAGAAGCAAAGCATTTTGGAGAGCCCCAGTGTGCATGACGCCATAGGGGTGAAAGATAGGTGTTCTGTAGCCCAGCAGGCTGGGCTGACAAGGCCAGTTGGGATTTCAATGTTTTTTAAAACTTGGGAAAATGTGCACATATTGCAAAAATTAACTCCATTGCTTAAATAACCACAGTATTATTTTATTTTCTATAAGGCAGCTCATTTTATAAAGTTTACTGATCCCTTATTTCTCCTTTACATTTATAATCGGATTCATTTAGTAGTCTTAGCAGCACAGTAAGGGGTCACGCTCCCCAGCACAAAGATTTATTGACACAGAGAGCGGAGTCGGTGAGTCATGGTCTCTGCGTCATCTTTGCTGCATTAATGAAACAGTACAGGGCTCAGCTGTAATTATACTTATGATGAATAGAGATTAATTGCCATTCAGCTTTGGTTAAGTAAAGGCTGTGCCCCAGAGTGTTTGTCAAAAGCTTAAATGTGAAATAGATTTTTCATGCTTTTATAGGAAGTGAAGTGCTTTTTAAGTCAAAATAGAAATTGAATTCATATGTAACAAAATCCTATTAAATCCATGTTTAGCACACAGTGTGGATTTACCTATAGATGTTGCTTGCACTCTTCCCAAATGCACCTTTTTGTAAAAAGAAAAATAGAGCTTATAAATATTCGACTCTTTAAAAGTCCTATGGGCTAAATAATTTTTGCTGTGTGCATACTATTTGGGACTGAGATACCACCTCTACCCATATCACATCAGCTCTTTCTTTCTGTAGAGCTTATAAATAGATGCTCAATAAAAGTTTTACTTAACAAAAAATACATGCTAACTTTACAATATACATTGCTCATTCTGATCTGTAACGTAATTACAATGTGTAAAACCATTATCTATTATGTTGTGGTGTAAAGGGAGTGAACTTGCTTACTACGTGCTGCTAATTTCACCTTAGTATTGCAGGGAATGCAGAAGTTATTATTTCTGATGGTCATGTGGTATATAGGATATCAGTAACCCCCTTCCTACTTGGATGGGGGCTGAAATATATGTCCAGTCATTCATATGTACTCTCCGACCTCCCTCACTCTCCAAGGTCTCATTCACATTGGCATACCTATCCGTACACCCATTCAAAGGGCTGTCTTTGCCCACACGGGATATACAGGTGTTCCATGCATCCACACACAGCGTAGTGTCTGCGCGGACAAAGCTGCTGGTCCCAATTTGACAACCATGCAAGTGCGAGTTCTTGTGTCAGACGCAGACAGTGTGCATTTGGGGACACACATCTGCACCCGCATGACTGTTTGCATGTTCTCCCTGTGCTTGTGTGGGTTTCCTTCAGGTTCTGAAGGTTCCTCCCACACTGCAAAGACATGCTGGTAAGTTTACTGGCTCCTGTCCAAACTGGCCCTATTATGTGTTTGTATAATCTTAGATTTTAAACTCCTGGAGGACGGGGACTGATGCCCCCGGAACGACATCTCATTAAGGTCCTTTAAAGGCACAATTTCTGGACATATGCTATTTCTGATTAGTCTGAGGGTAGTGAGACATGACAGCTTTGGGATACATTTTACACAGGAAATGCAGAACTCGCTGCTTTTATAGATCAAGATGAAATGTTTGGTAATTTACCAGTCCTGTCCTTATGACTTTTTTCTGATTCACATTTCAGGGTTTAAGAGAAAGATACAATCAAGATCCCCATGAAGGACCTGCATGCCCACCATACCAATATCACCAACACCCATACAGCCCTCCTGGCTTAATTTACCAAGGCTTTGATGATTGGCAAATCTGCTACCCACCTCCAGTTTTTAACCTAGAACATAGCCAAGTCCAAGACTTGCCTAATGGTCCCCCAGTGAGTTATCACATTCAGCTTGTTTTATATTCTAGGGCTTCTATAGATCGACCTACTCTAACTCTTACTCTGTTCACAGCCTGCATATCATTGTAAAGTCCCTAATGCACCTCAGCGTCCACATAAACCAAAGGGAATAGAGATGTCAAAATCTAGAATGAAAGAGCAAGGTGAGTAATGTTTCAGACCTAATCTTAAAGTTCTACTTGGCTGAATTTTAATCCTGATGGTACAAGAAAAGGGTAAAGGGAAATGTTAGAATATGTACTTTTTGTGAAGAAACTGGTTCTTTACCCAGCAGAGGGTCATATAAATGGTAAGTTATTGACATTTCACATTTTCTTGGGGGGGGGTGTAGGGTTTTTTTGTTTTTTTTTTGGGGGGGGGGGTTAAATTGGATTTTGGATTTTTGTATATGTGAAATGTGTAATGCATATACAACTTGCTGTTGTCTGCTATAGCTTGTGCTGTAACCTGGTGTGGCATGCTGTAATTAGGGTATAGCTGGGTATTTGATATATGCTATGTTATGCTATGTTATGTGTCATATGGTCTACTTATGGCTTTGTATATGACTTGTGTTATATGGCTTAATATATTGCTCATTTAGAGTATCTACTATGCAGTTAAATAATCTCACGGAGAAAAACTTTTATTTATTTTAATTTTTTTATTTTTTTTTTGGGTGTGGGGGGGGGTGTGGTTTCAGCTTTAGTTGGAGCTGGGATGGAGTACGGCCGGACAAACATGTCTCTTTACTATAGGGCAACAGGCCCCCTTTGCAAGCCTGGATGAACTTTTTTTTTTTCTCCCCATTTACATCTTCCTGCGGGAAATTGGTTCTGCATTCATCAGTTATGGATGCATGTGTTGATTGTTTTCTTTTTTGTTTTTTTGTTCTTTTGCTTTTTCCCCTTTTTTTTTTTTTTGGTTGTTCTGGTTGGGCTATTTGTTTTTTCCCCCCTTCCCCTGCCCGCTCTACCTTCAAACTGTTTTTTTTGTATTTATGGTCTTATCTCCTCCCCTGGATATATGTTTGGATAAATGCTTGGGATCCCCTTCTGCTTCTGTGCACTGTGTCATTTAGGTGGGGATGGATACTGGTATATAGGTATAGTACTAATCAGGGCTTTTTTTCTCAAACAATAGGTGCTGGAACTCAACCGTGACCCCCCCCCCCCCAAAACCCCTCCCCCCCCACACACAACCTCCTCCAAATCACATCAAATAGTAGGTGTGGTCATATTTCACAAACAGTAGAAGGGTCTTAAAGGGGCATTAAATATCAGGATTGCATTACATACAGAGTGCAGAGTTCATGGGGGTTACACACAGAGTGCAGAGCTGTCACTTGTAAACACAGAAACCAGACTTCTGTGTTTACAAGTGATTGTGGTGAACAGGCACCAAAGGGTCTGAGCCAGAGGTGGTGGAACTGAGTTCCACCAAGTTCCTCCTGGAAAAAAAGCCCTGGTACTAATAATAGATTATATTTGTATAAACTGAAAGATGGCGACTGGAATATTAGAGGAATTAAGAATCGTATTAAGAAACAGGCTATGTTTAATACTTTGAGTCAACATTCACCATCGATAGTATGCCTGCAGGAAACACATTTAACTCAGGACACGGTTACCTTGTTACAGAATAAAATGTACCCTACTCAGTATCATGCTGTATAATCTATGCTTGCTAGATGTACAAGTATATTAATTTCATCTAAATTACAATTTTCCTGCAGGCACACGATGGTGGATCTACAGGGTAGATTTATTTTATTAGTCTGTAAAATATTTTCTACACAAATTATATTGGGGTCCGTATATATCCCCCCACCCTATAATTGTGAGGTAATTTGTCAGGTTTATTTTTGATAGATAACCCAGGGCTACCATTGTTGATTCTGGGGGATTTTAATAGTGTTTGTAACCCTGGTAGAGACAGACACCCAGCGGGTCCTGAAGGGGATACCCCGTTTTATAGGTATTGTAGAGAAATATGTCTACAGGACATATGGCGTCTTAAAAACCCATCATCTTATGCCTACTCATGTTGTTCTAGTACTTACCAGACCCTATCTAGGATAGATTTTACGTTCGGTACAGAGTCAATTCGTCAATGGGTAGCAGATATTTGACCAGGGGTTCATCAGACCATTCTCCCATCTTAGTTACATTGGAAAAAATAAAACCTAGGAACAAACCTAACTGGCGTGTTCCTAGTTTTTGGCTAAAATAACTGTCTCAGGGAGACTCAACGAGTAGGGCTATAAGTGAATTCTTCTACAATAATGAGAAATCGGCATCACATCAGGTGGTATGGGACACCATGAAAGCTTTTTTAAGAGGGGTCCTTTTGAAGTCAATAAGCGCTTGTAAAAAATCTGATTTAGAATGGGAATCAGCATTAGCAGCGGAGGTGCAGCAAAGTGAAGCCCAGTTCATACAGAATCCAACCCCCTCTAACCGATGCGCCTGGAGAGATATACAAATGTTATATAAACAAACAGCCTTGGATAAGGCTGATCGGGCTTGCTTTCTCTCCAGGTGTCGCGGTTTTGAGGAGGGTGAGAGACCAGGTCATATACTAGCGGTAGTAGCAAAATCTCAAGAAAGTACTAACTATATATCTTCCATACGTACAATAGAGGGCGAAGTTGCACATGATCAAAGTGAAATAATGAACAGTTTTTTCTCCTTTTATTGCAATCTGTATCAGAGTAAAGCAGATTTTCCCATGCTACGTCTAATGCTGTGTACACACGACCAGACTTTTCTACAGCAAAGGTCAGACGGAACAAATCCGTCGGACAATTCGATCATTTGTGGGCTTCATCGGACCTCAAATCTTTCCGAAGGACTCGAATCCTATCAAAAAATCAGTTTGTCTGTATGCTAGTCCAACGGACCAAAAACAACGCAAGGGCAGCTATTGGCTACTGGCTATGAACTTCCTTATTCTAGTCCAGTCGTACGTCATCACATTCAAATCAGTTGGACTTTGGTGTGATCGTGTGTAGGCAAGTCCGTTTAGTCGGAAACGCCGTCGAAAAGTCCTTCGGAGTTGAGTCCGACGAAAAGTCAGGTCGTCTGTACACGGCATTAGAGAATTTCTAGACCCTCTGTCCACCATGGCAAGAGGGGAACTTAATGCACCTCTGACTATGGAGGAATTAGAGTGGGCGGTGGCAGAATCTCCGAATTATAAAGCACCAGGTTTAGATGGGTTACCGTCAGAAATATATAAACAATATGGAGATGTTTTATTACCAGAATTATTGAAGGTAATAAACCAGGCGTGGGAATCTTTTAAACTTCCAGACTCTATGAATGACGCTTGCATTATTGTATTGCCAAAGCCGGATAAGGATCTTTTGATCCCGGAATCTTACTGTCCGATATCTTTGTTGAATGCGGACGTTAAGATTCTGCAAGGATCTTTGCGAAGAGACTGGGTAAGGTTATTCAGGGACTAATCCACCCAGACCAATCTGGTTTAATACACACCAGGTCTACAATGACAAATTTAAGGAGATTATATCTGAATATGCAATTACCAACAGATAACATGGGAAAGAGAGCTATTGTGTCACTCGACACTGCAAAGGCATTTGACAGCGTCTAGTGGAGATATTTGTGGGAGGTGCTGGGTAGATTTGGCCTGGGAAATAGATTTATATGCTGGGTTAAATTATTATACTCATCTCTAAGGGCCTGCATGCGAATTAATGGGCATGTGACAGAATTATTTACACTATCAAGGGGCACGAGGTAGGGGTGCCCCCTGTCCCCTATGTTATTTGCATTAGCTGTAGAACCATTAGCAGAAGCGATCCGGCAGTCTGAGGATATCTGTGGATTTATTAGAGGGGCACAAACTGAAAAAATATCACTTTATGCGGATGATGCTTTGATATTTGTGGGAGATACGGATAATTCATTGATCTCTGTAATGACCTGTATAAAAAATGTTGGCTTATTTTCAGGATTTATCATTAACTGGGACAAATCAGTTTTATTTCCTATAGACGATCCCAATTTAAGTATATCAAGTGAGGTTCAGCAAATAAAAGCTGTGACATTCTTTAAATATTTAGGAATATGGATATCCCTAAGGGCGAAGGACTACCTACAACATAATTTGAACCCTATTTTTAACAAATTTAAACAAAAGAGTTTGGCCAGGTCTAAGTTCCCTTGGTCAGTGGTGGGTCGAGCAAACCTTATAAAGATGATTTGGGCTCCCAACTGTTGTATGTGTTACTCAACTCACCCATATGGATTCCTTTAAAATGGTTTAAGAAAATAAACTTCTGGTTTCGAAAGTTATTGTGGAAAAAGCCCTAGGATCAAACTGTCTATCCTTCAGTGTACTAAGGAAGGGGGGGGGGGGGCCTAGCGGTACCACAGCCGAGAATGTATTTTATCGCCTCTCAAATGCAGCACTTTGCTGGTTGGGGGACGATAGATTGGAGAGACCCCATACAAGCTGTGCTTTTGAGTCACTGCTCGTATTATAATCTCATAGCCCAGTTAGAATCGGGATCATTTGCGAATATTCAGTCTAGACCAACATTGGTCCTTATGAATAAAATATGGCAAGAAATGAGACGTATAATTGAATATGTAGGGGTGTCAGAATTTTCACCAATTTGGGGGAACAGGTACTATGAAGAGTTATGTAAACTGGAAGGGATTGAGTACTGGTGTTCTAAAGAAATACAATATATTTCACAGCTTTATGTTCAAAATGTTATGCGTTCATTTCAGGAGCTCCAGGAGTCATACCAATTACATCATAATAACTTCTATAAATATTTACAACTGCGTCATGCAGCTAACTCGCAGTTTAAGGGTGTCGGGATGAATACAAGATCTATGCCATTGATGTCTTTATTGGTGGGGGCTAAGGAGAAAAAGAAAGGTCTAATTACATTAGCTTATAACCAACTTATGATGAAGTATTAAGATTTTAAGAATACCCAAGGTAGAAAGGGTTGGGAGACAGACCCGGGGGGGTATAACAGAGGATGAATGGCAAAATATTCTGAAGAGAGCCCCATTGGTATCCATATCACATACGCAATGCCTATCTCAATTGTTTATTATATATAGGACGCCAGAAAAATTATATAAGTGGAGGAGGAGGGAAACCCCGGATTGTCCGAGGTGTAAGCAGGCCCCGGCTGATTTAATCCATATGTTGTGGAACTGCCCCAAGCTGGTCAGATATTGGCAAGAGGTGGTGTCCACAATTAATGAGGCTTACAATACAATATAGAAATGGAGCCAAAGATTTGTCTACTGGGCTATGTTAATGAAGAACTATATCCATGGGACAAGTTAATAGCAATTGGCAGATTACTATTCATAGCTCGTAAGATAATTGCTAGAAAATGGATGTCTTCTAATAGACCAGTATTCGAGGAATGGCGTTCTGATTTAAATGCTACAATATTAATGGAACAACAAGTGTATAAGAACAGGGGCAGAATAGATATACTAGCCAAATTATGGGGACCCTGGGTAACGGCTCCAGGATTGGCATTTTTCTCTTTGCCCCCCCCCCCACCCTAGAATATCATAGTAATGATCTAAGTTATAACTCGTGGGCAGAAACAGGATGGACGGGATGCCTTATAGTTTAGGGGAGGACCGATGGTGATGGTGGGGAGAGGCGGAGGAGAGGGGGGGAAGTGGGGGTTCCTTTTCTCTTTTTTTTTTTTTTTTTTCCCCTTTTTGTGTGTTGTCTGTTTCTTGTTTGATTTGTTCATTTGTTTGTTCTGTTAGGAATGTTAAATTTTGGTATTCTAGAGATTACCTGTAACTAGAGAGGTATTGTAAAGTAGTAACGTGTATAATCTGCAGGTGATGCAATTTGTCTTGCTGATCAGCTGTAATGTTTGAAAGCTTTGATAAATAATGAAGATAAAAAAAAAAAAGTTTAAAGCCCAGCTGAACTTTCAGTTTAAATTAGCTAAATGCATTACAGGAGCATTAAAGGATCTAAGGTGTGCAAAGCCATATACAGTTGTGCTCATAAGTTTTACATACCCTGGCAGAATTTATGGTCAGTTCTTGGCCATTTTTCAGAGAATATGAACGATAACACAAAAAAGGTTTTTCTTTCACTCATGGTTAGTGTTTGGCTGAAGCCATTTATCATCAATCGTGTTTACTCTTTTAAGATCATAATCACAACAGAAACTACCCAAATTACCCTGATCAAAAGTTTACATACCCTGGTGATTTTGGCCTGATAACATGCACACAAGTTGACACAAAGGGGTTTGAATGGCTATTAAAGGTAACCATCCTCACCTGTGATCTGTTTGCTTGTAATTAGTGTGTGTATAAAATGAGTTTCTGGACTCCTGACAGAACCTTGCAACTTTCATCCAGTGCTGCACTGACGTTTCTGGATTCTGAGTCATGGGGAAAGCAAAAGAATTGTCAAAGGATCTGCGAGAAAAGGTAGTTGAACTGTATAAAACAGGAAAGGGATATAAAAAGATAAGGAATTGAGAATGTCAATCAGCAGTGTTCAAACTCTAATCAAGAAGTGGAAAATGAGGGGTTCTGTTGAAACCAAACCACGGTCAGGTAGACCAAATGAAATTTCAGCCACAACTGCCAAGAAAATTGTATGGGATGCAAAGAAAAACCCACAAATAACTTCAGGTGAAATACAGGACTCTCTGAAAACATGTGGTGTGTCTGTTTCAAGATGTACAATAAGGAGGCACTTGAAGAAAGATGGGCTGCATGGTCGAGTTACCAGAAGAAAGCCATTACTACGCAAATGCCACAAAGTATCCTGCTTACAATACGCCAAACAGCATAGAGACAAGCCTCAAACCTTCTGGCACAAAGTCATTTGGAGTGATGAGACCAAAATTGAGCTTTTTGGCCACAACAATAACACTACATTTGGAGAGGAGTCAATAAGGCCTATGATGAAAGGTACACCATTTCTACTGTGAACACGGATATGGATTGCTGATGTTTTGAGGATGTGTGAGCTACAAAGGCACAGGAAATTTGGTCAAAATTGATGGCAAGATGAATGCAGTATGTTATCAAAAAATACTGGAGGAACATTTGCTGCGCATGGGATGTACTTGGACATTCCAACATGACAATAAACCAAAACACAAGGCCAAGTCGACCTGTCATTGGCTACAGCAGAATAAAGTGAAAGTTCTGGAGTGGCCATCTCAGTCTCCTGACCTCAATATCATTGATCTACTCTGGGGAGATCTCAAACGTGCAGTTCATGCAAGACAGCCCAAGAATTTACAGGAACTGGAGGCTTTTTGCCAAAAGGAATGGGCAGCTTTACCATCTGAGAAGATAAAGAGCCTCATCCACAAATACCATAAAAGACTTCAAACTGTCATTGGTGTTAAAGGGGGCAATACACAGTATTAAGAACTGGGGTGTATAAACTTTTGATCAGGGTCATTTGGGTAGTTTCTGTTGCCATTATGAATTAAAAAGTTTAAACACAGTTGATTGATAATACATTGATTCAGCCAAACACTAACCATGAGTGAAAGAAAAGTTTTTGTGTTACCATTCATATTCTCTGAAAAATGGCCAAGAAATCATAAATTCTGCCAGGGTATATAAACTTATTAGCACAGCTGTATGTATATGTGATGTGTGTGTACATGTATCTATCTATCTTATCTATCTATCTTATGTAAACAACTGTAGTTTGTTTTCTTTCTAAAACAGCCATAGCCTGAGTAGAAAAGCCTGTCTCCTGCCAGCATGCTGTTTGCACTTGCCTGAAGTTCAGCTTTAACTCTTCCCCCATCCCTAACACTTAAAAGAGAAGTGCAGGATCAAAAAAAAAGCCTACATACTCACCTAGATGGCTGCAGCATTGATTCGAGCTGCAGCTGTCCCCTGATGAGTCTACTACAGGAACTGATAAAAGACCGCTGATCGCTCAGTTCCCGGGTCCACTCTCAACTCAGAGCAGTGACTGTCAGTGCTCTGCCCCTCCAGCACTCACTGGAACGCTGGACTGTGGAGGGGGCGGAAGCGGCTGGCTGAGGCTTTCAGCAGCGCGCTGTGAGGCTGGGCCAGTGGTTGGTCAGATCCCATTTTTGTCAGGATCTCTGCAGAGATTGGACTGGCTCCGTGACATCATGACATCAGCTGACTGTGGTCTTTAGTCGCTCTCAGCTGAATCTGGGTCACAGGCCATGCTTTTCCTTTAAGCAAACCCCTAAAGGGAACCCTTGACACTGTAGAACATTGTGGTGTTACTTGACATATAAAGAGAATCGGTCTCTTTGCTCAATGAAGGGAAAGTAACGGATTCTCCTTTGGGACACACCCACCCACTGATACCTTGTCGTACTCTCTTAGCTCCATTTGAGAGTGCTAAGAAATTGTAAATGAACCAGGTATGGGGTAACATGTAACCTTCTACCCTTTCTTCAATGATGTAGTGCTTGGACACAAGTGGACAATCGCCAGGCTTGAACGCTGACATCTGGGGGAGAGACTAAGATCATTTACTCTATGTAAGATCTGACACAGTGTTCCCACAGGGACAGATGGTGGTGGTGGGGAAGCACAGGGATGGTACATTTCTAGTGGGTCAGGAGTGCCCTGGAAGAGCAAAGTGTTGTCTGCTTAATTCCCCTAAAGAGATTGATCTTTAACCTTTGCCCCCATCATTTAATTCCTCCACTGCTGCGTAGTCGTTCTGTCTAGTACTGGGAAACTTGGTGAAAAAAATTGATCAACACGAAGATCCCGGTGTTATAAGAGACTTTTTCACCTGCAGGAATTCTGTACATGGGTGTTCATGTTTTGCTGTTCAGATGTGTTTCCAATGCATTTTTTAAGGTTCTGGAATGCTTTGTTTCAATCGGCTTGTATTGAGTAGTAAAATGTTATGACCCCCAATCCTATGCTACTCAATTGTCCTAAATCCAAATACTGAAAGTGTTAATCTCTCTCCCAGCTGCTGTGTGCCAACACAATATAAAAACGTATACGTTCTAGCGCTAATATGCATTTTTTCTTTTGCCGCATGTCTTAACATTATGGGGTTGATTTACTAAAGGCAAATAAAGGGGGTGATTTACAGGGCCTTTGCTCCAGAGCTTAGTATTTGAGGTAAATCTTCACTTTGCAAAGAATCACATGCAAGGAAAATCTAAAAAATAGCATTTTTGCTTGCACGTGATAGTATGAAGCAAGTCGGCTGAGCTCTCCCTCATTTACTAAGCTCTGGAGCAACTGCACTTGCAGAGTTCAACTGCACTTGCAAAAGTGCACAGTCTATTTGCCTTCAGTAAATCAACTTCAATGTGTTTTTTTGCATACAAAGTCTGAACTATTCTGCTTATGATATGCCTTTATTGTTCCCTACTAACTAATGAAGATGCAATGTAAAAATATAAAAAATATATCTCAAAAGTGATCTGTTTTTCCCTAAAATCATACTTTCGTGTGGCTGCATTTGACCTGTTTTTGAGTCTGATGCCCATGGACAAAACGTTTGAAAAAAGACTTAACCACTACTTGTAAAAATAATTTTGCCTATGGCCAACCAACCAACCACATTCCAGTCATTTTATGGCACTGATTGATTGGTTAATGTAGGCATTAGACACTTTCCTACAAGTTTCTTCTATAGAGTCCCCCATATTAATTCTGGTTACTATATTCACTTTTTTTTTTTTTAATTTGTTTTAGATGGCGCCAAGCGAGGAACCCAAAATCCTCAAAGACCAACCTGAGCGGGTACTATGAAGGCAACACCACTGATCCACTTTGTTGTGGCACTCGTTCCTTTCTTTGTGTGGGATCATTACATCCTTTTAGCCATTTTGTTGGTACCGCATCCTTTCTTAATGTAGAATTGTTACGTCCTTTTAGCCAGTTCCTGAGCTTACAATGGTTGACATGTTTAGCACTTGGTAGCAGTCCAAAGTTTGGTCAGTGATCAAATAAAGATGGAGTTATTTCAAAAAACTTAATGAAATGGGTAACAATGTATCAAACACAATTTGAAAACCTTTACTAGCCTATCCTTTTAGTTCAACCCGTGTATGATGACATGGTCCAGCTAGGCTTAAATAATTACTATATTAATATTTAATTTATCACTAGAATGTCTCTAATTGCCTGTGAAGGCTTTCATTTGAGCCTGTCAGTAAACAGTCCCTACCACTCCAGTATAAACATGCCCAGTTAGAACAATATTGTCATGAATTAAAAAGAGGAAATTGCAGTTGGTACTACAAGGTTTAGAAGAATAAAATATATTAGACGGTTGCATTCAGCAAACACAGGGAATGGATATATTTGTGCACTTCTTCACACCCACTTCAAACTTTTAGTGTACACGGAATAAGGGGTGCCATTTTATAGGATGGGGCAGCCCCCTAATTCACCGGGAACTAGTGACATCAGTAAAAGTGTAGTGCATTGCTATCATAGAACAGTATATTGTAATATCTTGTTATGGTAGGGATCTTCTGCAGCTAATATATGTGGTACAATATGTATAGTCTATATGACAGGTCCATATGAAACTCTTGAATTTCATTTCTATTTGATGACACATGCTTGTCTTTCACAATTCACCCTGTTAGTCTTGCTTAGCAGCAAATAAGAGTTGGCTCCACATGTACACTGCAGAGGTGGAGCAAAGACTGATTATGCTATAGTGAATAAGATCTGGATGCTAAGACTAAAAAAAATGCCTTTTCTAACAGTTTTTTTAATTTTCTTTACTAAGTGATTTCAATATACTGTTTCAGAGAGGTGATTGGTGGTTGGAACACGCAGCTGAGATTAAGAATGGTGGGAGATACACATTGGATATATGATGGATTAGCAAGAGCTGTGCTATTTAGGACAAATAGAGGATCTTTGTATGTTTAACACTGATAGGTACAAGGTGGACATGTAGCTATGCAGAAAGTCAAGGCTTGAAAGTTCTTGAAAGGAATGAGTACTTGTTGATGCTCTCCTCCCAAGTCTCATTGCCTGAGATGAGGTAGCAGTTATGCTATTTCATAGGGTTTTTAAAGTCAGGAAAGCCCTTTGCAGTAAGTGTATGAGGTATGTATACAAGGTTGCAGTAAGTGTATAAGGTATACGGGGGTCTGAGCCAGAACCTGAACACTTTGTGGATCATAACTCTTGGGAAGAATCTGTAGTTCTCAGAAAGTAACTGGGTACTGCAAATAGTGCCTCCACTGGGACCAGTGAAAGGCAAGCTAGCAGGCCTCAGTGTGGATCAGTCAATGATGGAGGTTTTTGGACAATAGGAAGTCATCTTCCACCTGGTTTCCCTTGAATGTATGTCTGAGTAATAGGGAATTTTTCGGTAAAGGAAAACTGTCACTAAATTTGCAGTGTTGCCACTGCTAACCTCTTCTTAAAAAAATTGTTTTTTTCAGCTATGCTGATGCTTTGTTTATTATAGTTTAAGTAACTATAGCAGGACATGTGTAAAAGTCTGACTTGTAGTCATTAAAGTAGAACTAAACCCTCCCATCCTTTACCACTAGACATGGCACAACTGTTTAGATTTGCCATGGTGATGCACCTATGATGAGCCACCATTTGAGTGCTTGAACACTGGGTTCTGAGCAGACATAAGCAACTATAATTGTTCTCACCGGAGGGATACCTTGAATATAACTTTTTGGGAAACCTTTAAATTGGTGGGTTTAGTTCCGCTTAAGATACATCTTTATTGCCAGGAAGAAGAAAGTGAACTAGACAGAATTGAAAATTTGACTGATTTTTAGGATATTACCTAAAGGCAGGAAGTGGCTAACATATCCTTTCACCTCCGACTTTAATTTGCTTTATGTATAGTCTGGATCTATGTCTCAGCTGTATTAAGGCAGGACATAGCCAAGCAGATAGCATTTTTTTAGGCTAATGATGATAGCTTATACAGTATATTTCTAATGTGACTGATAGGACTTTAGGACATGAATAGAAACCATTGTACAACAAATGTATCAGGTGATAATTGGTCCGTGTATGACACATGAAAGGTTGTATTGGCAGACTGGCCTTGCGTGTAATTGAGGGGGTAAAATTTTTTTTCTTTACCTCTCGGTTTTATTGAACAGAGATGAACATTAATTTCTAATACAACCAAAGACCGTGCAGCATACATGGAATAATGGGTGTGCAGGTGATTTGGAAGGTCATTTATAGGGGGTCTGATTGTTCCAGTTCATATGATCAGATCCCTGTGTGTATATGGCCAGTTTTCTTATTTTCTATGTGAAATAAGCTGAACAGGAAGTGTTTGATGGGATGAAAGTTTTCAGATAAAAGTGAAACTTTAACAGATACAATAATATTGTATGAGAGAATCAATATTCATCTATATTATGTGATGTATGCCGTGGAGACATACAGTATCACCCAAGCATAATCTGAAGATTCATCTATAGTACGCTTATGTATCTATAATTTGCTTGATCTATCTAGTTTTTGTACTTGCACGCTGAGCTGAACTGTATGCGGTACTGACAGCATATAGAGTAATATGTATAGAGCATTTTCAAGCTCACCTAGTAGTCAAAGGCTTTGCATTTCGATGCCTGGCCTGTGAAAAGACATGTCCATAGCACTAGTAATAGGGCACATGGCGGTGACCAATTAAACCTGACAGCATCAACCCTATCAGACCTATTTCAGAAAGTCTATTCAGTAGGCAGTAGAACCCCTGGGATAACAGACGCCGTCTTGGGGGAACAACCCTGGGAGCTGTCTATGACAACCTAATTTCTAGTAGCAAATTTTCAGCTATCAATTTGTCATTTCTGCAATGCAAAGTTGAAAACCAAAGAGGGATTCTGATTTGTTGCTATGGGCAAGAAGACATTTTTATTCTAACACACTTTTCATACCCTACTTTCATTATTACAGCACTTTCCCTTCCTTCATAAAAGTAAAAATACAAAAACTCAAACTGTTGATAGAAAACCTTTTTTTTTTTAACTTTTGCCATTTTGAGATTTTTAATTTATATAAATTATAATATCTGAAAGATAAGTCGGCACTCATGGGCTTGAATGTTGAGAACTCTTTGATAGGGTTTATTTCTATGTTTTGATGAGCTGAAAGCTTGTCCTTCTCAGGACTTGCACCTTGTCAAAACGTTAAAATAAACTTTATCCTTGAGTGTTCACCAATCAAGCTCTGTGAGTGCCACCTTCTCTTTTGGATATGTTTCTTATAGTTTGCTGAGCACCCAGGCCCAGTACAAAACACTCTGCTCCTGAGCTTCTGTCAGAAAACTTTTGCAAATAATTTTTTTTTATTTGGTGAAGTAAAAAACTAAAAGTGTTTCATGGAGGTGACCATTTCTTTTTATTCTTCCAGTGCTAGCTGTCTGTAGGGTCATTCTGATCCTATGACTTCAATACTTTTAGTCACTAACCCAAGACAAGTATACAGATAAGAATTCTGACTTTTCTCTAAATTTTCTGATCTTCATACTTGTTCTATGTCAGTCATTGAGTATATTCTTTCGCACACCATACTGGAATGAACCATGTGGTTAAGAGGTTACTGCAAGAACTCACGACTAGTCACAGTATAGGATATGGATAAGGAATGTTGTCAGCACAGTAGCAAGTGCAAAGCCCTTCTTTATTGCATGCCTGTTGAAGGACCAAATGTTGTCATTCTGTGTAATTATGGAATAAAGAAGAGCTTTGCACTTTAAAATAAGCTTGTTGATGTGCCGATGACATATCTTATTCATGTTCTGGGTCAGAAATATGCAGGCTAAAGGATAAGCATAACAACTAGACACCTAGCAATGTCAGAAGGGGTCAGCAATGGCAGCCTGTACATTTCTCTAACCAAGTAGAAGCCCACTAGTGGAATATTGAGTTGATCATGTTGGAGGGCCTGATTATCAATCCTCTGTTCGAAAAAGTACTTTTGGGGAAAATAATTGAAGAATTAAATTTTGGCTGTCGAGTAGTGCAGGCAATTCATATCAAGACCATTTGATAATTCAAGGCCATTTGTGACCGAAGAAGAGAGACACTGCTGTCATTTATCTACAACTGTGACAGAAACAGAATTACTAAAATGATAAATCGGACATAAGACACAACATTTGCTGCTGTCCGTGGACAGAGAAGAGTTGGCATTTTTATTACTTGCTGGATATCGCAGATACCTTTGTAACCCAAAGCAACCAATAAGATGCCAGATGTTAGAAACTGAGTGCAGTCAGATTATTTATTGTTAGGGGCCCATTCACACCATATGCATTGGGCAACATTGTACAATGCAGTCCTTAAAGCGATTGCAAGGGAGCGTTGTTTTTTTTTCTTTTTTTTTTTTTAAATAACAAACATAACATAACATTAAATAGCACACATATCATACTTACCTCCACTGTGCACAGAGTGGCCCCGAACCTGCTGTTCTGGGGTCCCTCGGCGGCTCCTCCTCACATCAGATAACCCCCTGGGAGAAGCGCTCTCCCGGAGGGTTACCTTGCGGGCGCACTCCCGAGTCTAGCATTCGGGGTCCATAGTAGCCGAATGCAGGACTCTGCCCCACCCCCGCATCATTGGATTTGATTGACAGCAGCGGGAGCCAATGACTGCGCTGCTATCAATCTATCCAATCAAGAGCCGAAAACCCCAGGCAGAGAGACAGCGTGGCCCCGTGGGTCAAGTTCTAGGGCACAGGTAAGTAAAACGGGGGGGCTGGGGGGCCGGTCACTGCCAGATGTTTTTTCACCTTAATGCATAGGATGTATTAAGGTGAAAAAACACGTAGGTTTACAACACCTTTTAAAAGAGAAGTATGGGAATTTTTTTTTTTTTATTTAAAAAAAATATATATATATATATATATATATAATACTTATATTGGATCTGTCCCCCACTGATTCTAAGGCTGAGAACTGAGCGATCAAACAGCTGTCTGCTGAACAGGGGACACAGGAGAAATGCAGCCAAACGAGCTTTGACTGTACTTCTCCTTTAAGCACAGACGAGGAAGTTTCCCTATGTCCTATTGTTTCAGCTCACACCAATACACTGTGTTGATGTGCTCTGAAAAAAGTAGGATAGGATGTATTTTTACACAGAACAGCATATTGCATCATATTACGGTGCATAAAGTTGAATTGTATCTCCTTTTGTGCCATTAAAATAAAAAGTATGATGCATCGTAGCGTTTCACACTGCCCCTATGCAACACACCTACAAAGCATAACGCTTGCCCAGTTATGTGAATGGGCCATTATTCTCTGTGAGTGGTTGCTGTGGGTAGCTGCATGTTATGATTTGTTTTTTATTTTAATATTAAATGCTAAAATTTTGAATTTTCTGTTCCACAATAATTGTTAATATTTGTTATATTCAGTTACTTATTTTAATACATTTACAATAATTCATGTATGTAAGAAAATGTATGTTTGTGAATTCAGTTGTATTAAGTGTACAGTATCCTATCACAAACTAGCTGATACACCTGATTACCTCCTGAAAGCCATAAAGGCCTATATGTTAAATATGTAGTCAAACCTGTAAACCAATTTATGTAAAGCTTCATTCCAGGTTTGTTAATAAAGTTTTTTTTTTTTAACCTAGTGATTGTCATTCTTTATTATGAAAAAGTACAAACACCCTTGTTCGATAGACAGTGTTGTGAACAGTGGTCCATAGCGATCAAATTTTAGCTTTCTACCCTGACTTCAGCAAAGTGAATTCCGATTGGGTGTCGTGGATTACTGCTCTCAAAGGGTCAGTCCACCCAAAAGTGATATTTTAGTTAAGCATTTATTTATCCTTAAAGTCCTATCTGAGTCTCACTGATTCAGAAGGTCAGCTCTCCGGGCAACCTGTCTGATATGCTTGAAAGCTTTTTCCATAGAATTTTCTTGGCAATTTTTTTTTTTTTTTTTTTTATGAGGTAGGTCACTAGATCTTTCCTCAACCCTTCCCAATTGCTCAGCTTGGGACTGATGTGCAGAATGTGATAACACATGCACTTAGCAAGTTTGTACACACATACCAGGGTCAATTTAGACAAGAGCCAATTAACCTACCAGCATGTCTTCAGAGTATGGGTAGAAACCCACGCAAGCACATGGAGAACATATAAACTCATTGCAGGTAGTGTTCTTGCTGAGATTCAAACCAAGGATCTCATTGTTGCAAGACATACTGTAAGTGCTACATACTAAGCCACTGTGCTGTCCAGTTTAGCATCAAGAACTCTCTGCCAAATCTTCCCATTCTGTTAGTGCCCAGCTGGAAGTTTTTAGTGTTTCCAATATTTTTCCTTGCATACTCCATCCTATCTTTCTATATGTATATTAAAAGTTTCTGTTTTTGCTGTAGACTTCTCCCGCCTCCTAGAAACTAGTATAGCTTTCTAGAACATGCGTGGAAGTTGGGCAAATAGGCAGCATGAATATGTAGCAGTCCCAGCCAATTACAGGAGAGGTGCCCCTGAGCATGCTGGGATTGGCCTATATATTCAGGGAGCATGTGATCTCTGGGTCCTTCCCTGCCCAGATGGAGTGCACCAGTCGGGGGTGAGGCAGGCTTGCCACCCGTGGCACTTGCTGCCATGTGGCTTTGGGTGGTTGACCTGAGAGCCTGAAGCTAAGGTAAAGGAGTGACCCTGGTTCTTCAGAAGAGCTGACTGAAAGGGAGCCGTGCTTGAGGATCCGTTTGCAACTCCAGTGAGTACAGACCAATGATCTTGGGGCTTGTTCTTTTTGGCTACCCCTTTGTGTTAGTACAGTCAGCCAAAGGTTCAACAGAAAGGGAACGCTGGCTAGTGACCTGAAGAGCTTGCCCAACTGCTGCTACTGCATGGGACTTTGCTCAGTTCTACTACTTTTGGACTGCTGAACAGTCTGCCGTACCCGAAGAGCTCTTTCTACCTGTCCTGCTTTACAAGAGACTTTGCTCATGCTATTAATCTCTACACAGGAGAAGTCTGCCATCTGCTCCCAGCAAGGGACTTCACCTGCTACTCAATTCTAGATCAGCTAGAGTCCTCAAGTTGTACATCGTTTTATTTCGGAGTTTCCTACTACAAATCCCCTACCCTATCCAAGTTCTCCAAATAAAACTACAAAAACAACATCCCCTAGACTGGTAATTGACTACATCGAGCCTGCATCGAGTGTGTGTGCCTGGCTGCAGAAAATACCTTACACCTGGCTATGGGGGTAGCGCTGCACATGCTTTGCAGTATGCCCGCATATGGGCAATACATATGCTCATGATAACGTCTCAAAGTAGCCCACAAGATGACAACTTATTAGACTGCTGAAAGGGGAAATAAACAATTATGTAGATAAAACACACACCTATACATTTTGGTGTGTGCAGGTAAAGTGTTTCTGGGATGTACAGTATATACAGTAGGTGGCTGATCTGTTGTACTAAGTGTTACTGTTCTTTCAGCAACACAAAATGGTGCTTATATTACAAGGATCTGTATTTGAAAATTGAGTTACATGTGCAAGCATCATTCAGTGCTCAGACTGTGCATAATGCAGGCAGAACAATAACATTATTATACCATGAAAATTATTTATTAATAGTACTGCTTAGAGCACGCATATAAAAGCACCAATTAATTTATCAGAAATTATGTATTTTAAATGCAAGTGCTGTTAATATCTTAAACTTGACTTGATATTGGCCTCTTGTAGTCCCCTGTACAGCAGCACTTAGACTGTAAAAGGAAGGGGCAGTCAGTAATTGCAGCCAACCAGGTGTCCTGTGTGCAATTTAGCTGACAGGTGCAGAGACATGACCTTGTCAGCCTTTTGCTGCTCTTTCAGTGTCCAGTCACAGGATGGGGATAGGTAGGTGATCAGGTTGTTTTGCTTAGCTGCAGTAGAGGGCCAGGTCAGTAGGCTGGCTTTGCTGCATGCTTTTGCATCCTGTGCAATCTTAGCATTGAACTGACAGAAATACATATCTTTTGAGAGGTAAGTTAGCTTCAAAATATGTATTTTTATTTGTGTATTGCCTAGAGTTCAAGGTTTAGGGTCATTCACATGGTGCAGAGTGAGTTTATGCACCCAGGAGTGACAGCTTCCATTTAAACACTGGCAGCAATCTGTTAAAAATCAATGACAGGTTGACAAAAGCAGCAGTTGTATGGATCTTCTTGCACATCCTAGCCTTTACATCCGTGCAGGAACAGAAAGGCTATACGGCTATTCCTGTACAAATGTAAACCTTCAGAAATTAATGACAGTAGTGGCTGTTTACATCCTCCTGTGTATTCAACAGACTGCTGGTGGTGACTGCACAGAGAAACTATCACTTCTAGGAGCATAAACATATGCTGCACAAGCATCCACGCCCATGTGAATGAACTGTTTAGTTAGTATGTGAGTGATTAGACAACATTTCCTTTAGTCTTTTCTAATTCTGCACTTGCAGTTTATAGGTTACACACAGAAGGCAGGGTAGAGCTTCCAAATCAAGCTGAAAGGCTCAGCATATGTAGGGATCTGCTGCCTTCTACTGCCTATATTTGTAAATAGCTTTTGCCCATTAATTATCGCAGAGTTGGTTGCAGACAGGTATTTCCTGTCGCTGCTAGTTGGGTCAGAAACCCCAATTGGAGGACTGATATTATATAACGAGGAGTTTCCAGGAAAAAAACACAAAGAACTGAGCCACATGACCATATATACACAGGTAAGGCTGTATTTCACCCAGGCCAGAAGCAGAGACTAATCGTCAAGTTTTCCAATGTTCTAGTAGTTTAACTGCAGCTGATCATAGCTTCTTGAGTGGGTATCTAAATCCTTGTGAAACACTTATCTCTATCCTATTGTTATATTACACGCACAGTGCCACATAGGTCTGTGCTACTGTATGTGTGTAGTGGTTAACTTCCAGGATATTAGTAGGTGAACCTATATATTGCAATAGAGTTTATGTGCAGTGCCTGTTATTTAAGCTAACCCTGTCCCTTCTGGTCTGAAATTCTATAGTTTTAGATCAGGGTTCAAAAACTAGCATAGACATTATGCTATTCATCAGAGTTTCTCACTTGAGCTAAGGGAGAATCAGTTCTCATCTCTCTCAGGCCACAACAGCTGACACTGCCACCTGTGTACCTGCAGCGCCTGACAGGAGAGGAAAGCTGGCAGCACTACAGGGGGGGTCTGGGTACACGGGGGGATCAGATGTGAGCAGGAAAGGGAGGAAGATCGAGGCAGAGAGGGGGCAATTACAGGAACGATGCACTTGTGTGTGTCTACCTCCAGCAGCTGAAAGCTGGTGGGAGGGTGAGGGGGAGAAATCAGCTTTCAACTGCTGGAGGGAGAGACACAGTGCATCATTCCTGTAATTGCCCCCTGCCCCGCCGCACCAATCCCCCTCCCTGTCTGGGCTCCCCTGTGCCTGGGCCCTCTACATGAGCACTGGTGATCCTCCGTTATCGGTGGCCCTGGTTAGAAGTCCAGTAGCATGACAAATTAGAAACTACTAGGGACTAAGATGCATAGTAGGCTGATTTTTTGTTTCTGCTGGTGAGAATCTGCGTTCCAGGCTGGTTGAACAATGGTTGGAGGATCTTCCCATCACCTCTGATCTTGCCTTCAAGTGTCTGAAAGGGAAGGGGGAGGAAGGGGAAAAAAAAAAAGAAAGGGGAGGGAATTTTTATTTTTATTTTTTTGAATGTTTGGATGTATGTATGAGCAATAGGAAATCAATGTTTTGAGGTATGTATGAGTAATAGGAATTTAGTTAGATGATTCTATAGAAACAGGAGGAAGTGGGTATCATTAAGATTATTTATTATGTAAAAGGAATTTTTAATGTATGTTTTTTTGAAGATGGTATGATGTGTATTACTTGTCTTTTTTTTAAAAATTTTAAAAAGAAGATTGATAACAAGTGTCTGACTCAAAGATGGACTCTGCATCACGATCATCCTCAGAGACCCATGCAACTCAGACTGGCCGCAACATTTATTTGGAAATCTGTGCACGATTCCGCCAGGACTCTTGTTAGTTCCTTTCTGACAATGCCTGTTTGTATATTGGATGTTTACACTATTATTTATCTTTTCTTATTTAAAGCTTGTATTATTTCCATACTGGTGTGCATCTATGCACTAATGGTTGATGTTCTGTGCTAGTTGCAGTAGTTCCTCTGCTCCCAATTACTTAATTACTGTTTAGATTACTGATTAATTTCCCAGGAAGGCCCTCTGTTCACATAAGGCCCTGCCCTGGGTGGAGGCATTGCCAACTTTATTATCAAATCCAGCCATCCACATAGCAAAGGTTCCAGATCTCTTATTTACCTACAGGTCTAATGGGTTTTATTCACATAGATATTATTTTCACCCACTTCTTATCAAATGTTTGGCAATTTACGGCGAAAAACATTTGAGAAGTTAAAGTGTTCTTAATGGAAACTGATGAAGGTTCATGTCCAACTATTCAACATGAATGAACAATTGAACAAAAGCAGAGTGTTGTAAACACAGATAAACCATGACAAGAACTATACAATGTGATTTTTTAAGGTGCGTAACCTCAGAAAGTAGCACAAGGGATGTGGTGCCACTTGATGTGCTATTATTGAGGTCATGCATCTTAAAAAAAATCTAATTGTGTAGTTCTTATGGTTTATTGCTTTTTAAGGCAATGTGTTACTATTTGTTACATATACTGTCCAAAGGTTTTTGGTAATTGGTGGTGTGAGCACAGACTAAGGAGGAATAATATACTGCACATATCTGCTTATGAGCTGCCAAATATAACTTTCATCTGAAAGACAGTGAAGGAAGGCCACTGGAAGAACTTCAGCTAGATCTTTACATTGATAGCTATATCCTTACATGGAGACCGCATCCATCACTTTGCACAAAAGAAAATGAGTCAGTTAGCCCGGGTTCACATATGTGCGGTGTGGGAAATGCATAGAATCCTGAGTGTTTCCCGCACCGCATTGAACTTGCACTCTGTTCGTGCAATCTGCCACCGGTGTCAATGTTACATTTATGACACCCCAAAACAGGTCGCAAAAGGCAGTGCGATTGCAAGAATTGAAACACATGGGTGTAAACATCCATGCAATCCGATTCCGGTGTGACAAGAAAAAAAAAAAAAAAAGATGCTTGCACCTTTTTCGCGTGGTGCGAATCGACCCCATACAAAATGAATGGGCTCAACTTACTGTGCAAAGAATCACATGTGATTTAAATAGGAATGCAGTGCTATTCCTATCCGAATCACATACGTTTTTTTTTTTGTTTTCTTTACTGTTAGTAAAGTTAGAACCCCTGTCAGAGTTTTATTGCTGTCTGTGTTCTATTCAGGAGCTACACCCTTTCGGATGACCATTGACACTTGGACTGGAACTGATAGTGATAGCTAATCTAAATGACAGTTTTCCAGCGGGGACACCTGTTCTGCTGACAACTGAATAAAACCCCCCACATTGGAAACATTTCTGTGTAATGCAGTGCTATTTCTATCCGAATCACATGCTGTGTCCTGCACTGCACAGGTGTGAAACCAGGCTCATGGAAGTGAAGTTACATTTTGGAGGACTGTTAACCTATTAAAGCAGCGGGAGAATTTAAAGTATGTTACTAGCCAAATTTTTTTTTTTTTCGTTTTCTTTACTGTTAGTAAAGTTAGAACCCCTGTCAGAGTTTTATTGCTGTCTGTGTTCTATTCAGGAGCTACACCCTTTTCGGATGACCATTGACACTTGGACTGGAACTGATAGTGATAGCTAATCTAAATGACAGTTTTCCAGTGGGGACACCTGTTCTGCTGACAACTGAATAAAACCCCCCACATTGGAAACATTTCTGTGTAATTCCTTTGTGGCTTCAGGACAGAGAGTGGAGGGAAATCTCCCCAATGGGACACAGAAAGAAAAATAAAAAGTAATGCATTGTAACAAAACAAAAAAAAAAAGCCATGTCTACAGATATACTTTAATGTTTATATTCTTAACAAATGCATGCAAGACTCTAGAGTTTCTTTATGAACAGGTAATGTTTATTGAGTACCAGCACAGTTACAGCATCACCCCAGAGTTCAGGCAGAAAGCAGTAAGCCTCTGATAGTGCTGTAGACCCATCCCAGGATGGTAGAGATACTGGAATGCACTTAACAGCAACCTACCAAAATCCTGGTTTCCAGGTAGGTCCCGTACTGGTGTACTTTCAGACCCAACTTTCATGCAGATGGTATCTCAGCCTACCTTAGGTATCCTGCCAACTACCCAAACATTTAGCAATAAGGGCACAAAAAATATATAAATCTATATAAACAAGCAGGGCAACATTAAGCAATGGTGTTGACAAATGATTAGTTATGATCCCTTCCCAGCATCATGACTCTCTGAAGTCCGGACTGTGTTTTCTGGTAAGCAAGCACATCCCGCCTTACTTGAGAGATTGGTGTGCGTGGAAACCATCGCTTCACCGGGCGGCCATCAGGTCCAACTAGGAACTTCTCAAAGTTCCACTTGATATCACTGACCTTGAGGGGTTCCCAGAAAAGACGATTCTGAGGATTTCCAAAAGTATCACCCACAGGAGGGCAGGAGTTCTGAAGACAGAAGAATTGTTTATTTAGTGATGTGAGCTACATCGCAGTCCATTTTCTAGCATAACATTTGCAAACTTTGTTGACCCCTTCACAGGTGACACATTTCGGGTTTTCAAGAATTGAGTGTATAAATTATCACTTAAAATACAAAAACTACTTAATGGAATACTGTCCTTTAAGGCATACCCCCAGCCCACCTAATCTGAGTGAGCTGCACTCAAGAGGGAAAAGCATGCCTTAAGGGACAGCTTGACCAAAGGTACAGGTGTCTTTTTGGACATCTAGTCTTTCAGTCAACACATATTTTGAGATGTTACTGCAATATTTACTAGGGATGAACTGATATATCCGCCGTCGAAAATTATCGTCCGAAAATAGGGTTTTTGGCATTTTGACGATAGTGTTAAAAAATGTGCTGATAATGGCATGCTGCATCCTGTTGACTTCAATGCAAAACACCCTCTATTGACTTCAATGCAAAAACGCCCCCTTTGATTTCAATGCAAAAAGGTCCCCTTTTGACTTCAATGCAAAAATCGCATCCTATTGACTTCAATACAAAATCGCAATCCCATTGACTTCAATGCAAAAATGCCAGTCATACTAATTTATTTTATATTTATTATTTTTATTAACCCTTTTTTTTAAACTGTCCATTTCAGTTTCGGTTTTTGGCCAAGTGCATCCTGAATTATCAGTTTCAGTCCAGAATTTTCATTTTCGGTGCACCACTAATATTTACCTAAAGTAATTATTCAAGTGACTCTCAAATTTAGTTTGGTGCATCTTTTCCATATTTTTGTTGATTTCATTGTACTAAATATAGAGAGATTTATATATTAGCCACTAGACTAGAAAGAGCAATCACCCATCTTGCACCCATCACCCATCTTGCAATTACTCAATCCCCATTTTACTGCTGAGATACCAGCTATATAGCAAATTTAAATCAGTCAGCTGGCCCAGAAAAAGGAGCAGGAAAGTAACTGTTATACAGCACTGCAAAGTAGGAAGCAGATCTTATGCATGTAATGTGCAAATAGGGCTGCCTGTATATATATATTTATTATTATATTATTTACATACCGTATTACTGCATACCCCATATATGGTATGTATAGTATAAAAAAAAAAAATTAATACTTCAGAATATTTTATTAATCCCAAAGTGAAATTGTTATTCATACTACCTTTAACAAATGCACCTGTGAAAAGTAGACTTAGCCAAAAAGTTTTTTAAACATTTCCATGTAAAGCTGCAAACTTACTGTGTATGTTAGTCTTAAATAGGGTGGGGGAAGAGTAGGACCCTCTGTCTTCTAGCTGTCTTTATTGCCGCTTGGTAGATTCACTTCTCTAGTTGTCCATTTTGCCATTGTCACCAAGTCAGAAAGTATTGGAAAATTCTAAATTTTAGAGTTGTCATGAGAGGCACTTTTTTTTTCCAATGGGGCAGATGTTCTGATGACAACTGTTTACAATAGGAATTTCCTTGGGTTTGAGGATATTTCCTCTACTTTCTGTCTTGGGTAGGGATGAGCCGAACACCCCCCTGTTCGGTTCGCACTAGAACATGCGAACAGGAGAAAAGTTTGTTCGAACACGCGAACACCGTTAAAGTCTATGGGACACGAACACGAATAATCAAAAGTGCTAATTTTAAAGGCTTATATGCATGGTATTGTCATAAAAAGTGTTTGGGGACCTGGGTCCTGCCCCAGGGGACATGGATCAATGCAAAAAACTTTTAAAAACTGCCGTTTTTTCAGGAGCAGTGATTTTAATAATGCTTAAAGTCAAACAAAAGTGTAATATCCCTTTAAATTTTGTAGCTGGGGGGTGTCTATAGTATGCCTGTAAAGGCGCATGTTTCCCGTGTTTAGAACAGTCTGACAGCAAAATGACATTTCAAAGGAAAACCATTTCAAAGGAAAACCATTTAAAACTACTCGCGGCTATTGCATTGCCGGTCCGACAATACACATAGAAGTTCATTGATAAAAACGGCATGGGAATTCCCCACAGGGGAACCCCGAACCAAAGTTAAAACAAAACAAATGACGTGGGGGCCTCCCTAAATTCCATACCAGGCCCTTCAGGTCTGGTATGGATATTAAGGGGAACCCCGCGCCAAAAAAAAAAAAAAAAAAAACGGCGTGGGGTCCCCCCAAAAATCCATACCAGACCCTTATCCGAGCACGCAACCTGGCAGGCCGCAGGAAAAGAGGGGGGGACGAGAGAGCACCCCCCCTCCTGAACCGTACCAGGCCACATGCCCTCAACATTGGGAGGGTGCTTTGGGGTAGCCCCCTAAAACACCTTGTCCCCATGTTGATGAGGACAAGGGCCTCATCCCCACAACCCTGGCCGGTGGTTGTGGGGGTCTGTGGGCGGGGGGCTTATCGGAATCTGGAAGCCCCCTTTAACAAGGGGACCCCCAGATCCCGCCCCCCCGTGTGAAATGGTAAGGGGGTACTTGTACCCCTACCATTTCACTAAAAATCTGTCAAAAATGTTAAAAGTGACAAGAGACAGTTTTTGACAATTCCTTTATTTAAATGCTTCTTCTTTCTTCTTTCTTCTATCTTCCTTCATCTTCTTCTTCTGGTTCTTCTGGCTCTTCTGGTTCTTCCTCCGGCGTTCTCGGCCAGCATCTCCTCCGCTGCGTCTTCTATCTTCTTCTCCTTGGGCCGCTCCGCACCCATGGCATGGGGGGAGGCTCCCGCTCTTCTCTTCATCTTCTTCTCTGCTTCATCTTCTTCTTCATCTTCTTCTCTGCTTCATCTTCTTCTCTTCTTCATTTTCTTCTCTGGCCGCTCCGCATCCATGCTGGCATGGAGGTAGGCTCCCGCTGTGTGACGGTGTCTCCTCGTCTGACGGTTCTTAAATAACGGGGGGGGCACCTGGTGACCCCGCCCCCCTCTGACGCACGGTGACTTGACGGGACTTCCCTGTGATGTCACGGGGAATGCCACAGGGAATTCCCGTCATGTCCCGTGCGTCAGAGGGGGGCGGGGTGACCGGGTGGCCCCGCCCCCCGTTATTTAAGAACCGTCAGAAGAGGAGAAGCCGTCACACAGCAGGAGCCTCCCTCCATGCCAACATGGATGCGGAGCGGCCCAGTGAAGAAGATGAAGAAGAAGAGAAGAGCGGGAGCCTCCCCCCATGCCATGGGTGCGGAGCAGCCCGAGGAGAAGAAGATAGAAGACGCCGCGGAGGAGATGCTGGACGAGAACGCCGGAGGAAGAACCAGAAGAAGAAGATGAAGGAAGATAGAAGAAACATTTAAATAAAGGAATTGTCAAAAACTGTCTCTTGTCATTTTTAACATTTTTGACAGTTTTTTAGTGAAATGGTAGGGGTACTTTTGTACCCCCTTACCATTTCACACGGGGGGGGCGGGATCTGGGGGTCCCCTTGTTAAAGGGGGCTTCCAGATTCCGATAAGCCCCCTGCCCGCAGACCCCCACAACCACCGGCCAGGGTTGTGGGGATGAGGCCCTTGTCCTCATCAACATGGGGACAAGGTGTTTTGGGGGGCTACCCCAAAGCACCCTCCCAATGTTGAGGGAATGTGGCCTGGTACGGTTCAGGAGGGGGGGCGCTCTCTCGTCCCCCCCTCTTTCCCTGCGGCCTGCCAGGTTGCGTGCTCGGATAAGGGTCTGGTATGGTTTTTTTGGCGCGGGGTTCCCCTTAAAATCCATACCAGACCTGAAGGGTCTGGTATGGAATTTAGGGGGACCTCCACGTCATTTTTTTTTTTTAATTTTGGTTCGGGGTTCCCCTGTGGGGAATTCCCATGCCTTTTTTATCAATGAACTTCTATATGTATTGTCGGACCGGCAATGCAATAGCCGTGAGTAGTTTTAAATGGCTTTTTTCCTTTGAAATGTCATTTTGCTGTCCGACTGTTCTAAACACGGGAAACATGCGCCCCTTTACATGCATACTATAGACACCCCCCAGCTACGAAATTTAAAGGGATATTACACTTTTATTGTTTGACTTTAAGCATTATTAAAATCACTGCTCCTGAAAAAACGGCCGTTTTTAAAACTTTTTTTTTGCATTGATCCATGTCCCCTGGGGCAGGACCCAGGCCCCCAAACACTTTTTATGACAATACCATGCATATAAGCCTTTAAAATTAGCACTTTTGATTTCTCCCATAGACTTTTAAAGGGTGTTCCGCGGCATTCGAATTTGCCGCGAACACCCCAAATTGTTCACTGTTCGGCGAACAGCCAATGTTCGAGTCGATGCTCATCTCTAGTCTTGGGGATGCAACAAGTTGTGAAAGGGAAATCTCTTCAGCGGGACACAGACAACAAAAAAAATCACCCGATAGGGGTTTTAATCCTTACCTACTCTTTTCAAAACTTAAAAAAAATGCTATGCATACATTTTAATGAAAACCATGTGCCCTTTTCAGGTGGGCAGAGATTTTTAGGCCTCATGCACACTGGATGTTTTTGCAGCTGCTTCTAGGGGCGTCAGCATTTTTTTTCTCTGCCTCTAAACTCCCCTGTATGTTAGCCTATGTGTCCATGTACACATAGGCTTTTAAAAGTTTTTAGTGGCAGGGGCTTTTAAAGACAGGAAAAAAAAAAACCTCACTGCCGATGCATCCAGGAGCAACAGACTTTTGGCAGAAATAACACTTGAGGCTTGTAAACGCGTTTAGCACATGAGCGTTAATTCATTTCAATGGACAGAATAAAGTATTATTCTGGTCAATGAAACAAATTAACACCCGAGCACTGGACTAGTGTAAATGTGCAAACGCTTGTAAAAGTTTTAGACACTTTTAGAAGCGTCATGCGTTTTTTTTCTGCCTAAAAGCTGCTGCCAGGAGCAAAGACTTCTAGGAAAGTTTGCAAAACATCCTGTGTGCATGAGGCTTTTAATTTGGCTCTTTTCAAGAGCTATGAAAAATCTTTTGCACGAGTGTTAGATTACAGAGCTGTGCTCGGTGGTTTCACCTGCTGGCTGCTATATCACAGTGTGTCCTGTAGTGCCGGTAAAAGATCTGTAAGCAACAATCTTCCAGTCGCCTGCTTCCCCCCATAAAGTATTCAGAGGCACTCTTTCAAACTGTCTGGTAACTTCTACACTGCTAAAGAGGTAGATAGAGGGACAAAGAAGGAGGGAGGAGAGTGCACCCTGTGTTTTTTTTCTCTGTTAATATAGAGTTCAGAAATTTTGGACACTTTCATAACAGTGCCCATGTCCTGGGCTGTCCCACAGGAACCAGGACCCAGACAATAACAAAAAAAAAAACATATTAATGGGTTTTAACCCCACCCCCCACTTTCTATCCAAAATGTAACGTTTTGGCTATACATAAGCTTTAATCACTTGTGTAGCCCTAGGCATGTCGAAAACAGGTTCGAAAATATAAAGGTTTCTCTAAGAAATTAACTTCTGAAGACTGACCTGACTGACTAATAATTGTGCACTGTAAGAAAGGACTTCAAAATGCAATAAATTATGTTGAATATTCCGAGTAGGTTTGGTGTTTTATAACCTGTTTTTAGGTACCTTCAAAAAGGTGTATACTTTCTGCTCTTTCTTCCCGTTAACATCTCCTTTCTCAAATAGCTGGAAGTTTGGAACGAAGCCACCTCCGGGACGCACATATCTGCAGAAAAGGAACAAGTTACATCAGAGTATTGTATTGTTTGTATTACAGTGCCTTGCAAAAGTACTCACCCCCCTTGGCATTTTTGATGTTTTGTTGCCTCACAACCTGGAATTAACATGGATTGTTTGAGGATTTGCATCATTTAATATACAGAACATGCCCACAACTTTGAAGATTTTTTTATTGTGAAGCAAACAACAAATAGGACAAAATGACAGAAAAAGTCAATGTGCATAACTTATTCACCCCCTTAAAGTCAATACTTTGTAGAGCCACCTTTTTCGGCTATCACAGCTCCAAGTCGCTTTGGATAAGTCTCTATGAGCTTGCCACATCTTACCACTGGGATTTTTGCCCATTCCTCCTTGCAAAACTGCTCCAGCTTCTTCAAGTTGGATGGTTTGCGCTTGTGAACAGCAATCTTTAAGTCTGACCACAGATTTTCTATTGTATTGAGGTCTGGGCTTTGACTAGGCCATTCCAACACATTTAAATGTTTCCCCTTAAACCACTCAAGTGTTGCTTTAGCAGTGTGTTTGGGGTCATTGTCCTGCTGGAAAGTGAACCTCCATCCTAGCCTCAAATCACACACAGAGTGGTACAGGTTTTGCTCAAAAATATCCCTGTATTTAGCACCATCCATCTTTCCCTCAACTCTGACCATTATGATGCTGCCACCACCATGTTTCACTGGATGGTGTTCTTTGGGTGATGTGATGTATCGGGTTTGTGCCAGACATAGCGTTTTCCTTGATGCCTTTTCGCAAACTCAAAACGTGCCATTTTGTTTTTTGCTGAAAGTAATGTCTTTCTTCTGGCCACTTTGCCATAAAGCCTAACTTTATGGAGCATACGGCTTATTGTTGTCCTATGTACAGATACCCCAGTCTCTGCTGTGGAACTCTGCAGCTCCTCCAGGGTTACATTAGGTCTCTGTGCTGATTCTCTGATTAATGCCCTCCTTGCCCGGTCCGTGAGTTTTGGTGTGCGACCATCTCTTGGCAGGTTTGCTGTTGTGCCATGTTCTTTCCATTTGGTTATGATGGATTTGATGGTGCTCCTAGGCATCATCAAAGATTTGGATATTTTTTATAATCTAACCCTGACTTGTACTTCTCAACAACATTGTCCCTTACGTGTTTGGAGAGTTTCTTGGTCTTCATGGCAGTGTTTGGTTAGTGGTGCCTCTTGCTTAGGTGTTGCAGCCTCTGGGGCCTTTCAAAAAGGTGTGTATATGTAATGACAGATCATGTGACACCTAGATTGCACACAGGTGGACATCATTTCACAAATTATGTGACTTCTGAAGGTAATTGGTTGCACCAGAGCTTTTTATGGGCTTCATAACAAAGGGGGTGAATACATACGCACATGCCAATTATCAGTTTTTTATTCCTGAAAAATAGTTTTATGTATATATTTTTCTAATTTACTTCACCAACTTAGACTATTGTGTTCTGATCCATCACATATAATTCAGATTAAAAAAACATTGAAATAAAGGCTGTAATGTAACAAGATAAGTAAAAATTCAAGGGGTGAATACTTTTGCAAGGCACTGTATGTCACATTAATACTGTCACTTTTGTTAAGGGCAAATAAAAAGGCATACACACACACACACACACCAGTTGGGGTGTGATGTATGTCATTTCCAAGGCTTATTTTCTGCTGGAACGTGTGGAAATGCAGTTCCGGCACCTCCAGGACTGACTGTATGTAATGGCAAGGGTTGCTGGGTCTATTAATGCTAGCTGCTGGGGAATCTATTCTAGCTGGAGGTGATCTATTTTTGCACGGCGTCAATTGTTACTGAGGAGGTCTATTGTTGCTGGTGGGGGACCTGTCGCTGGGGGTGGTTCTATTGATGCTGGCTGTGGGGAGATCTGTTATTGCTGCCCAGAGTCTATTGCTAGGGGAAAAATTTGTTGCGAGTGGTCCATTGTTGATAGGGGGATCTATTGTTGGTGGGGCGGGGGGGCACTATTTTACTGCTTTTCTTGTTATCGTTACCAAATTCCATAGAGGTTACTTAGCACCACAAAATTATACCTGGTTCTGTATTCTGGGAGGTGGGTATGGGGTGGAAGCAAGGAATGGTGATCGGAGGTGGGTAGGGGCGGAGAAAAGGACTGACTCGGAAAGGGGGAGTTCCTTCACCTATTCTCTGAGAAAAAAAGCCCTGGTAAATCCCAATCTATATGCAGACATGATGCACTCCTGTGCGTAGATTTTTTATTATTATTCAGTAGGGCATTTAAGGCTGTGACAGTATTAGAGCTCCTAGAGGTACAGATCCAGATCTGGTCCCAGTTGCCTTTGGTTACCATACCACCCAAGTCTTTGTCCTATTTGGAAGTGTAGGTGGGGAAAAAGTATGTATGGATTACATAAATTGGGAGTAAAGGAAGGAAATCATAGCTGGGGTATGGGGGTTAGTAGCACAGAGGCTTTTAAAGTTTTCTCAAGTTAGATCTTCATCGTGACATCTCAGGTTATACCAGTAGTGCTTAAACTGGAGTTAACGAAAAAAAATCACCCTGGGGGTGGGGTAAGGATGGAAATGATTTCATTCATTCATAGTTTGGATATATGTATTGGGTTACATTTCATCCTTTAACAAAATGCAACAGTGTTTGTATATTCCGATTCAAACATAGGGTTCCCTATCAAAGTCAGTGGGGAGAGGAGGCAGCTGGAGTATTTAATATCATCCAACACTCTCAGGGAATTGGCAGTGATGGCTTATTCACACCAGCTACACAAGATTGTTAATTGTTATAAGATTGCAGAAGTAAAGCTTCAATAGAGACCTACAGTTGGGTTTCTTGCATGGCATGCGATCTATCCTATTTGAGCTACGTAATGTTTTGAAGTGTGGGAAAAGCCAAGGTCACCACCTTTACTTAATTTTTCTTTAGTTTGTTTTATTTAACAAGCTAAATAATTTTTTAGAGACAATGGAAATCTATTCTGTGGACTGGAAGTATTTTTCACTGCATCCTAGGGAAGTCTTACATGCCAATTAAAACAGAACTCAGGTCAGAATGGGGCTACCCTACAATAACTTGGCTAAACGCTTATGGCTACTAATTTAGCATCTTTGTACTTGAGTGTATATCATCCCCAACAATTAATTTATCTTAACTTCTCCATTTTGGTCCTATCAAATATACCAATAAAAGTGCTTTTTTTTGTATTTTTCAATAAGAGTAACAATTACTTGTTGATCTGATCAAAATTTTAGACATGTCCGGCATCTTGCTCACTCTGTCTCACAAAGCCTAATCAGCCCCCTGCCCACCCCACCCCAGTTTTTATATTGGACTACAGAACAACTGCTCTCTGTGTTGTTGAGATGAAGAGAGAGGGGAGTGATTCAGTGGTTTAGCAAAAGACAACTGGACAGGGCTGACATAATTTCTTGTGATTTCAGTCCCCAAAATGCTATATTATCAGCCCACAAAAGAATATTAGTAGCTAAGTGCTTTTCTTGTAGATCAGTTATTTTTCTGTACTTGTAGTGTAAAGGGACAATGCATGGCAATTTGCATATATGGTATAGATGTATCTGATGTTTTTTGCATTTTGCCCTTTAGTAGACATGTGCAATTTGTTTTGTTCTGAATTCGTTTTTTGCACGAATTTCGACAAATTCATTCATTCATTCGAAAATATCCGAATTAACAAAAACCTGTTTAACGTATTTTTCCAAATATACGTAAATTCTAAAATTCTAAAATTCGTAAATTTGAAAATACGAAAACTTGAAAACTCGAAAATCTGAAATAATAACTAATAATAACCTTACTAATACTAACTATTAAATTATAAGTATTGGAATTTCCTTTCAAATTTGGCTATTAGTGAACGTAATGAATACTAATTTATCCGAAGTTACGAATTACCTGAAATAACAAATGCCGTATCTAAACGAATGGAACGTAACGAATTAATAATAATAAATAACAATAATAAAAACTTTTTATTATTATTTGTTCTGCTCCATTTGTTACATAGTTAGTAAGGTTGAATAAAGACACCAGTCCATCCAGAGTCAGTGTGGGTCTACAATTGTCCCTATCCCTGTACATTGTGTCTCATTAAGATGCTCATCTTTTATATTATTATTTATTTAAGGTACCCATATAGCACCGTCAATTTACACAGCATTCCACACATACATCGCACACTTACATCAGTCTCTACCCTCAAGGAGCTCACAATCTAAGGTCCCCAACTCACATTCATATACTAGGGCCAATTTTGGACAGAAGCTAATTAACCTACCAGCATGTCGTTGGAGTGTGGGAGGAAACCGGAGTACCCGGAGGAAACCCATGCAGGCACACGGAGAACATGCAAACTCCAGGCAGGTAGTGTCGTGGTTGGGATTCGAACCAGCAACCCTTTTTACTACTAGGCGAGAGTGCTACCCACTACACCGCTGTGCTGCCTTGTGTTTAGATGCAGCGTTCGTTATTTTGGATAATTCGTAATTTTGGATAAATTTGTATTCGTTGCGTTCACTAACAAATTTTAAAGGAAATTCCAATACCTATAGTTAGTTATGATTAGTGTTAGTTATTCTTTCAAATTTTTGGATTTTATTTTTTATTTTCGGATGTTTGAATTTCCTAAGATACGGATTTTTGAATTTACGAATTGCGATCATAACGAATGAGCTGAGAAACGAAAAAAAAAAAAATTGAATGAAAACAAACAAATTTTTCAGCAGTGCACATGTCTACCCTTTAGTAATGAATGTTAGTCAGTGATTGGCTTCCATGGTTTCCCACAAACACTTGCTCTGTGCATCAGGTGGAAAATGTTTGCATAGTGACAACTATTGCCCACTTACTTTAATCCATTCAGAATTTCATCATTGCTTCCAGGTTCCTGTAGACCAAATTGATTGCAGGGAAATCCCAAGATGACAAACCCAGTACCTCTCAGTTCTTCTTGTAGTGCATTCAGTTCTGAAAGAAAGTCACACAAATGTAGAAAATGTTAGTTACTTGTAGGTTCAGCTATTTCACTATTAAGATAAACAATAAAACCATTTGGGGAATGCCACTCCTGGCACACTAGATTTACAACCTTGAGTCATTGACCTAGAAATCAACCTTGAGTCATTGATTCAGAAAAAAGTATGTTGATTGGGACAATCAAAGGATCTAATGTGCATACTTCAGGTCAGTATGACAGCCAGGTGCAGACATGACCAGTAAACCTTTCTGTTAAAAAAAAATAAAGTAAATGTTGCAAGTTGAATGAAATGCAGATACCCTCTTACACCTGCACATGCCTTCAGTCGTGTTCAATAGTGTGCCTAAAGCCCTGATTCTTTGAAAGAGTCCACAGTTGTCTATTGGAGGTTTCTTATGGGCTCCTAATGTGTTCATGATGATAATAAGATACTGTATATGTGCAGGAACTTGGCAGTACCTACATTTCAATCATGCTGCAGTTTTACTGAGTTTTTTTTAATGACTCAAACAAAGCTAAACAGAAGTCAGCCTAACCCTCCCGTACAGGCCAATAAAATTCATCAACTCTGAACCGCTAGAAAAATTCGAAACTACCCTTGCAGTGGGGCTTCCCCCGCACTGCAAGGGTCAAATGCTCTGCTTTGTCTAGGGCAGGGATATGCAATTAGCGGACCTCCAGCTGTTGCAAAACTACAAGTTCCATCATGCCTCTGGGTGTCATACTTGTGGCTGTCAGAGTCTTGCTATGCCTCATGGGACTTGTAGTTCTGCAACAGCTGGAGGTCTGCTAATTGCATATCCCTGCTCTAGGGTAACAATAAAAAGCAGTTTTGCTTACCTTATCCCTTGCACCCGCAGATGTCCTCAGCTCCATGCAACCTGTCCCTTGAAGCTGTCTCTCTATAGCGCTCTAGTTGCAGGCTTTTTGATCATTATGTACAATGCATCATGTGCAATACATGACTATCAGTGAGGATGCCAAGGGTCTGCCCACAACCAGGAGTGTCAGAGGGATAAGGCAAGAAAAATTACCTTAACAATACGTTGTACAAAAATAAGTATTTAACTCTTGCGTAGAGGGGGAAGCCTCACTGCAACGGTAGATTAAACATTTTCCCCAAAAGTGTGTATCTGAGCATAACTTTTTTTTTTTTTTTTTTTTTTTTTAGTTTTGGATGTAGTGTGGAAAAGTTAGACCCTCTTTAAAGGTTTTTCATTGCTGCAATTCACATCTCAAGTTGTCCTGTGACCACTGTCAACGAGACAGAAAATTAGGAGAGATGCAAAATTTTAGACTTTAAAGTGAGGGAAAATCTTCCGATTGGGACAATTGTGCTGTTGACACTGTCTAAGAGGGGATTTCTTCTCATTTTGGGCGATTTCATTTAACTTCCTGTTGCATCTCTGGAACAGGATGTGAAGGGTAATTTCCTCAGCAGTATATAAGCAGAAAAAAAACCTTACATGTGTTTTAACCCAATCCTACTTTATACAAAACATTTAAAAAAATGAAGTTTTGGCTATACATAGACTTTGAACACACATATACACCTAAGTCTAATGGGATGTCCTACAAAATGGTGTATAAACAAAGCTGCTTTCTGATGACTTCATTTTGACGAAAACACGTTTGAGGCGGAACTTCTGGTTGTCACATCCGGTTGAATCACTTCTATTAATTGGAGTGCACATTGGCTCTAGGCATGAGCAGAGTGGCGGGGCTTTTGTAATATGCAGGCTGTTTACACTCGAGTGCCGATTGCTGGCACTTTTAAATGTGAGCATCTTATGTATATGGTTTTATTGCATTTATTAAATAAAACTTCTACACTACACTGTTTTTATCCCTTGGGTTTCTGTGAATTGGCTGAATGGAGTGAATGATAGAAGGATATCGATTCCTCATCCACCCTGCATTATGAATCAAGGGCATATTGACCTTCTTTCTTCGTAAAGAGGTCTAAGTGATCTGGTGAGTGATTTAAGTATCTCATTTCACCCGGTGATGTCTGCATGTTTAATGTGGCGGAGGACCCACTGAACAATAAGAAGACAGAATAAGTTGAAAAACTCTCACAATACATATTATTCATATGGACTGAAGTTCACTATTTTCACATTTTTTCACTTTTCATGAAAGAGTGTCACTATTGTATTCGATTTACGGATTTACTTTTTTAATATTTTATTTATTTTAAATTTTTAATTCATTTATTTATATGGTTCTAGTTGATTATTCTCTTATCCACAGTTTTGTATATACAATCTGGGAAGAATGGCAGATACCAGATTGGTTTGTTCACATTTGGTATTGATATTCTGATATTAGTAGGGATTTCTGGTATTGACATTTGTTTTGTTTGATTTTACATAGTGCCCACTTTTGTTTTTGATTTATAAATAAAGCTGTAACCTAGTACCTGCCCAAAGCCCCAGCGTTTGAATTTTAGATTCATTTGAATTGTTTTTTTTTAATCAGCTGTTTCTAGTGTTATGATCCCCTCCGGTGGGACCATTTTTCTTTGTTGCAGACTTTACTGCCCATCTGAGAGAACTACATAAAGCAAGCAGAGCACAAGAACAAGCAATTAAAAAGTCATGAGGATTTTCTCACCACGTTCTCAACTTGTGCTGGAATACACATTCCCACATCCTGTTTGCTTTGTTATTGCTATCAGGGCTTAGTCACGTAATATAAATTTATATGGGTTTTTTTGCCACTACCAGCCTGTTCCCAGGATCTTGCTGACAAAAGAAAGTTCACTGTGTATCTGTATAACCTTATTAAATATTTGTCTGAATACAATTCCAATGAAAGTAAAATGAGTTCATCACAGGATGTACCACAAAATCCAACACAAATATAAATTATATTTCCAGTAAACAAAAAGAAACAAACATTTTCTAAGCTTTATAAAATTCTAGAAATATATGTCATGGACAGAAGTCAGGAAAGATCTCCAATAGGCTATCCCTCACACCGGCATTCAGCAGCTGCAGAAGAAAAATGTTCATTCTGTTATTCAAAATAATAATAAAAAAAAATTCTGAACCGTTTCATTTCATTGTGGCCCTCGTTCTTCAAAAGGTTGAGCATCCCTGGGATAAAATAACTCCCATGCTCAGGTGTAGCATTTATTGTTATCCTGGCCACACCAATTCAGATGGCTGAAGATCCTGAACCCAATGGGAAAATGTTGGGCCGACTAGAAAGCCTGAGGATGTAGCATCACTGGAGGGGAGTTAACCAGAGTACCTGGAGAAAAAGTCTCTGTGTCTCGCTCTGAAAGTGGTTGTAAACCTAGTTACACCACTTTTACCTACAGGTTAGCCTATAATAAGGCTTACTTGTAGGTACTGGAAATATCTCCTAAACCTGCACGGTTTAGGAGATATTTACCATATACGCTTGCACCAACGTCATCGGCGCATGCGCACTGAACAATCGTGCCGTCTCTAAAGAGCCCGTGCTGTGACCGGCGGCTCCTGCGCGCATACACAGGAATTACGTCACGTGACTACGGCCAGTCACAGAGCCACAGTCTACGACCCCTGAAGGAAGAGGGGTGGATATGAATGCGGCCACCAGTGGGGACATTGGGGACATCGCAGGCTTCGTTTGCAGGTAAGTGGTACATAATGGGCTAGTATGTGATGCATATTAGCCCATTATGCTTTTACTTTGCAGGGAACAAAAGAGGAAGTAAAACCCACCAGGGTTTTATTTCCTCTTTAAAGGGAAGGGAAAAACTGAGACTCGAAGAAAACATACTGGAATTGTGTTATCTTAGAACAGATAAGCGTTTTGCATGCTGTTATCATTTAAGTCTATGGAGGTAAAAATCGCACCCCCGCTCTAAACTTCCACAGAACCCTTTTCAAAAACGCACTAGCATTGCACTGCATATATGTGAACACCCACCATATAAAGTCATACATTTTCAATTATCATGTGATTCCATACATTCTAGAACACATCAATGTCAACCAGGGCTAAGTATCAGGAAATTTTTCAGACATAGAGAGAGATCAGTTTGGGTCATAGATGAGTAATCAGCTGCTAATTTTAGCTTTTATAGATCTTAAGCAGCTAGACAGATCCACATTTAGATCCTGAATTTAAAGGATAAGTTCACCTTTCATAACATGTTACATTTTTTCACCCATGTTTAGGGTGTAACATGTAACATGTTATGAATGCACCGTAACATGTAACATGTTATATCTGCTGATCGCTGGTGCAATGCTTTACAGGCTCCTGCAACAAAAAATAATAAATGCACATTTTTTTACCGGCAAAATTATAGTGCATTTATTTATTTATTTATTAAAGTGAACTCCTTTAAGTCTCATATACAGTAAATGTGGGATTTAAACTTACTGGTCTCTGACTACCATGAGAATGGGTAAAATTTATTGCATTTATTACAAAATCAGCCGGTGTATGGTAAACTTAATGTGAACCTGTACTTTGAACTAGGCAAATAAACTAATAAAAGGTAGTGGCGTTACAAGGTGTTAATCTGCCACCAAAACACTGTATTTACAAGTATGGGGGAACATATGACATGATCCTCATTTCCTGGTGTGTAGTAGTTGCTGCCTAAGTGGCCAGCCACCAGGCCTGAGCATTGTCACATGAAGTACAGGAATGTTTAGCGGTTGCAGCAGCAGATCTGGGTGGTGAAGGCAAATAATTCCCAGTGGTGCCTATGGTTAAGTAAAACCTTTTCCTTGTCTAGGCAAATACAAGTTTGTGTTGAACAATATTAGAATGCATTAAATATTGCATTGGTTTGGAAACAACCGAACGTAACTTACCTATGTACTGCATGGTGAGCCCTCAGTAGGTGGCCACATTCACAAACAGTACTGTCTTCCCCTGATATTGCTTGAAGGGGATGAACTGGCTTCCATCTAGTGTGAGGCCACCATAGTCATAGATGGTTCCACTCACAGAGTTGTAGCAGTCAGTCTGAGACAAGACAATCACAAACAATTAACTTCTGGATGAACATAACAGGGATTTTAGTTACAGATGAAAAAGGTAGATAGTAAAACTAATGTAGAACTGATCCTTCACATAAATACTTGGCATCTTCTATATTTATATTGTAACCTGTAGAACACACATGGGCATATTTATAAGACATGGATGAATCTAGGCACATTCGGATATCTAGATTCAGCCTTGTTGACTGGCAACCTGCTGGCACTCACCCCTTTTCTTTGCAGGATTTGTAACAATTTCTAGTGGTGTGCACAAGGCAAAAATGCTGACATAAGCTTGCAAATGTGCCCATTCTCTATGGCACTAGGAGAATATTCATTTGGGTTCTGTTGGTGACTAACAATGTGATAAGCATTCTAGGTAGCAGAACTGTGAATGGCGAGAATCATCAGTAAATGTAAAGTCAAATTTTTTTCTATAAAAATACTTACCTCCTCTGTGCGGTTGGTTTTGCAAAGAGCAGCCTAGATCCTCCTCTTCTCGGGTCCCTCTTCAGCTCTCCTGGCCCCTCCCTCCTGTCGAGTGCCCCCACAGCAAGCAGCTTGCTATGGGGCACCCAAGCCGAGCCACAACTCCCTTTGTCCATTCAAACACAGAGCCCTGGTTCAGCCCCACCTCCTCTCTCTCCTGATTGGAGAACTGACTTTGATTGACAGCAGCGGGACCCAGTGGCGCCGCTGCTGTGTCTCAGCCAATCAGGAGGGAGAGTTCTGGATGGCTGAGGCACTCGTGAACATTGCTGGATAGAGATGGCGCTCAGGTAAGTATTAGAGTGTGCTGGAGCAGCTCCTGCACACAGAAGGCTTTTTCTCCTAATACATAGAATTCTGCCTTTACAACCACTTTAATTCAGTGATTCACCATTTATATGGTTCAAAACCATTTAAAAAATGGTGCTAGCAAAAGAACCAATGGTTTATCTGAGCAAATATTACTGAGACTTCAAGCCTTCATTTTTCTTTGAAGAATGGGAAAGTTAGATGCTGAATAAACAGCCACTAATGTGACACGATATGGGCAAATGCATTGAATTCGCAAGCTAATCCAGCAGACAAATGTGCATTATATTGGGCGGCACAGTGGTGCAGTGGGTAGCACTCTCGCCTAGCAGTAAGAATCCCGACCACGACACTACCTGCCTGGAGTTTGCATGTTCTCCCTGTGTCTGCATGGGTTTCCTCCGGGTACTCCGGTTTCCTCCCACACTCCAAAGACATGCTGGTAGGTTAATTGGATCCTGTCTAAATCGGCCCTAGTATAGGTATGAATGTGAGTTAGGGACCTTAGATTGTAAGCTCCTTGAGGGTATAGGGACTGATGTGAATGTATAATATATATATTTATATATGTAAAGCACTGCGTAAATTGACGGCGCTATATAAGTACCTGAAATAAATAAATAATAAATTATATATTAGACATATCATCCCCCCCCCCACTGGGTCACAGACAAAAAAATGACCACAGTTTTAACCTTTCTTACTCTATCAAAATGTAAAAATATGTTTTGGCTTTAGATAGTCTTTGAATAGATATTGAAAGGTCAGGAGTGTAGATGATCACAGATCAGTAGATGGCTTTTAGTGTTTTCTGCATGATACAGACACTTAGCTTAACCAGCCATCTTTCAGTTCTGTTCATAAACCTATAGAGAGGGTTATCCAGTTGTAGATGTACAATATGGTTGCCAGATGATTATTCCTATGAACTATCTTCGTAAAAAAAAAATAAACCACTTCACATTGGGCTTGCATATTTGTGTCTTTAGCAAGGCCAGGGCATTTACACCAGTGATACATTCCTCTTTCAAGTATGTTTGGCCACTAGAGCCTTCAGACATAAATGTTCCTCTATATGAATGAAAACAACTGGGTCAGGTGAACATTCTCAAGTGTCTGCATGTACCTTAAGTCACTTTAGAAATGGAAATCCTGATTTTGGATAGATGAACGTCAGCCTTATTAACTACTTACTTCATAATCCTAGGAACATGGCCTCCCTGTTGAAGCTCCCAAGTCCACCTTTCACTTTTTCCTGTGACTTTTTCAAACATCCATTTAAATAACATTTTTAAATAAGTGTTTGCTATGAATATGTAAAGGTTAACATGTGGTTAGTATCTCATATATTGTATACAGTCTATGGAAGCCATTTAGGACCAGAACTCATAAACATCTCAATTTCTACTTCATTGTGCAGGTCAGTGATAAAAAGAGCAAGGATGACTAAAGTTGCTGGATTACTTTTTAATGAATTAATAACTGCTGCTCTGTGTTGTAACCCCCTTGTATTTTGTTACATTTGTGTGTGTTTTGGGGCACACCTGGATATATAACTATCTTTACCTGTTGGTGCTGTCCACCCTCTTGAACTTTGTTTTTTTTCCATTGTGGGCGTACATTGCTGGATATGGGTATGTAGCTCTCCACTGGTGTCTGTTTGCCCCAAATAGACACAATAAGTCCGTACTCTTAACAGTATGCCGAGGGTGGCAATCTACAAAGTAGACTAGGGACTGGCCAGAGGGGGATCACTTTGATGAAGCTGGCTAGCTTGAATATGTATTGAAACGTATGTGAACTAAGGCCTTGTTGACAGGCCGTACTAGAGCAAACACCTGTTCAAGGGCTGTGTTTACCCACACAGGGATACGCAGGTGTTCTGTGCATCCCTGTGCATGTAGTCCCATTGATGTCAATTGGGACACTGCAAGTGCAGGGACACAGCGTTGCGGCCCTGAACACCGACTGTCTCCATAAACAAAGTGCCCATTTACATACTATGGGTTTTTAGTTTATACGAGTCAATACGAGCCCCAAAGGTGACCAAAAATTAACAGGTGGCAATTTTCTTTTATGGCTTTACTGGCTAGGATAGCAGATGTGTTTAGAAAACTCTCAAAGGATTTTTTTTTTTTTTTCACAAAGCTGTTACCTATGGCAATCATGTCCCATTAAATATTGAGGCTACCACTGTTCAACTCTTTGGGTTAGTTATAGCTCAGCGTTCTTCTGCAGCATTATTCCTGGGACTACAGCCCTTTAAAAAGTCCTGAAAGGCTGCCTTTAAATATATTCAGTCCTAGTAAACCCTGAAACATTCCTTTAGGAATTATTATTTTTAAAACTATTTTACATAGCAACATATAATTTATATTCAATGGCATTTTTTTCATAATGTAGCAGTCCTATTAAAGTAGCTTAAAATAAGTCTAAATACTGTATGCTGCATCAAAACAATTTTTTAATAAAGCATTAATGCAGAGTAGAACGCCTCCCACGGCTCCCTGCGGCAGGGACACATAATGTTAAGTCAACCGCCGCTCGCTGATCTCAATGGAAAAAATAGAGGATTGTATTGAATCCAGTTGCTTGTGGTTGAGGTTTTGTTTTCCTGGTATTTTTAACTAGCAGCAGATGTTGTTTTCCCCTTTTTAAAATGGCCAAGGAGAAAGACACTTCAACCAACTGGCAGAGAGCTAGTAGCTGGACGGGAGAGTTGTAGAACCTTCTTGTAAACAGATGATGAACAGATGCCTGTGTTTTGTTATATCTTGCTGTCCTATTTATAAAAACACAGAAGCTAAGGGTCGGTTCACACTGGGACGACTTGGGATCCGACTTGTACGCCCTCAAGTCGCCCCAGAAAGAGATTCACATTTAAGTGAATGGGAGCGTCTTAATAGACACTACTGAAGTCGCTCCGACTTCAGAGCGTACTCCCTGTACTACTTTGATCCGACTTTGATCCGACTTCAGCCTATTGACTATCATTGAAGTCGGATCGCCGTCTCGCATGATCCGACTTCGGCATGCGACTTGTGCTCAGATGATCTTGAGGGGGAACTCCGCGCCAAATTTTAAATAAAAATCCGGCATGGGTTCCCCCTCCAGGAGCATACCAGGCCCTTGGGTCTGGTATGGACCTTGAGGGGAACCCCCTACGCCGAAAAAGCGGCGTGGGGGGTCCCCCAATCCATACCAGACCCTTATCCGAGCACGCAGCCCGGCCGGACAGGAATGGGGGTGGGGGACGAGCCAGCGCCCCCCCCATCCTGAACCGTACCAGGCCGCATGCCCTCAACATGGGGGGGTTGGTGCCTTGGGGAAGGGGGGCGCGCTGCGGCCCCCCAACCCCAAAGCACCTTGTCCCCATGTTGATGAGGACAAGGGCCTCTTCCCGACAACCCTGGCCGTTGGTTGTCGGGGTCTGTGGGCTTATCGGAATCCGGGAGCCCCCTTTAATAAGAGGGCACCCAGATCCCGGCCCCCCACCCTATGTGAATGAGTATGGGGTACATCGAACCCCTACCCATTCACCTAGGGAAAGTGTCAATTTAAAAAAAAACACTACACAGATTTTTAAAGTAATTTATTAGACAGCTCCGGGGGTCTTCTTCCGACTTCGGGGTCTCTCCGGTTCTTCTCCGCGCTCTCCGGGTCTTCTGCCGGGCTCCTCCGCTATTTTCTGCTCTTTTGCCGCTCTTTTGCTATAGCGGAGGAGCCCGGTCTTCAATCTTCTGCCTTCTGCCCTCTTCTCCTGATGTTGACACGACGCTCTCTGGGGCTGGAATGCACTCTGAGCGCTCCGCTCTGACTTATATAGGTGGTGACCACGCCCCCTTATGCCGTCACAGTCCCTGGGCATGCTGGGACTGTGACGTTTTAGGGGGCGTGGTCATCACCCAATGACCACACCCCCTTATGCAGTCATAGTCCCAGCATGCCCAGGGACTGTGACGGCATAAAGGGGCGGGGTCACCGCCTATATAAGTCAGAGCAGAGCGCACAGAGAGCATTCTAGCCGGAGAGAGCGTCGTGTCAACATCAGAAGAAGAGGAGAGGGCAGAAGACGGAAGACCGGGCTCCTCCGCTTTAGCAAAAGAGCGGCAGAAGAGAGCGGAGGAGCCCGGAGGAAGATCCGGAGAGCGTGGAGAAGAACCGGAGAGACCCCCGAAGTCGGAAGAAGACCCCCGGAGCTGTCTAATAAAATACTTTAAAAATCTATGTAGCGTTTTTTTTTAAATTGGCACTTTTTCCCTAGGTGACTGGGTAGGGGTACGATGTACCCCATACTCATTCACATAGGGTGGGGGGCCGGGATCTGGGGGCCCCCTTATTAAAGGGGGCTCCCGGATTCTGATAAGCCCTCCGCCCGCAGACCCCGACAACCAACGGCCAGGGTTGTCGGGAAGAGGCCCTTGTCCTCATCAACATGGGGACAAGGTGCTTTGGGGGGGGGGGCCGCAACGTGCCCCCTCCCCCAAGGCACCAACCCCCCATGTTGAGGGCATGCGGCCTGGTACGGTTCAGGAGGGGGGGGGGGCGCTCGCTCGTCCCCACTCCCATTCCTGTCCGGCCGGGCTGCGTGCTCGGATAAGGGTCTGGTATGGATTGGGGGGGACCCCCCACGCCGTTTTTTCGGCGTAGGGGGTTCCCCTCAAGGTCCATACCAGACCCAAGGGCCTGGTATGCTCCTGGAGGGGGAACCCATGCCGGTTTTTTATTTAAAATTTGTCGCAGAGTTCCCCCTAAAGATTCATACCAAACACAGTGGCGGGGATCCAAGTCGGATCCCCGTTCATTGAAAGTCGGACACATGTCGCAGGGCAAAGTTGGATCCACAAGTCGCGTTGAAGTCGCGTTGCAAAGTCGCGTTGAAGTCGTGTTGCCCCTGTGTGAATCGAGCCTAAAGCCGACTATAGACACGTGAGTTCGGTTGGATGTGCAGGAACATTTCAATTGACCACGTTCATAAACATGCACACATGGACTGACAAAGTGAACATCTTTATGGCATGGGAGAAAGTGAGCCTCTGCCAGATGGTGACTGCTTATTTTAAAGGAAATGGCAGCAAAATGTTCCCCAAAATCTGTATATTGGGGATCTCAGCCATAGACGTAAAATTATTGTCCACTATATAAACTTAAAATTATCTAAATTTTACAGGTAATGTAAGCAGAACTTTACCCATAACAATTTGATAAAAAATAATGTTCTTTAGCAAAGAACATACATTCAACATTAACAATTGTTCTTGACTTTTCCTGCCAGAGGCTGCCATTCTGCTGAAGCCCAGAGCCCCTGAGCAACAGTAAATCTTTAGTCTGCCAGCAGATCAGGCTCTAATGGCTCTGATTTTTGGCACAATGCCAAAAATGGAGAGTAACTGAGCATGTGCAGAGCAGGGTGATACAGTGTATTACTGGATTTTAAACAGTATAGGCACTTTTTTTTAATATTTCACATACAGTAGCTATACCAGCAAAAAAGGGCCAGCATGAAGTGATCTAGCAGGACCTATTTTTTTGACTAAAGTTCCACTTTAAGAAAAGCCATTGTGGGTTGTATAGGTGCAATGTCTGATGCCATCATTCTCATCCTCTGTAATTTTTGGCAAGTCACTGTCCTAGAACACAAATGTGAATATCAGAGGTCCCCACCCGTCACCCACTAAGCAGTCAAGCAAATGTAAAGATGTCAACTATATGAAAAAAAACAAAACACTGGTGCTTAGTGTATGGGACTGCAGCACTCACAAATGTCTGGACATGAAATATTAAATTAATGAAACAGTGGGACATGCACACTTTTTTTTTTTTAAGGATGACAACTGTTTGTTAAAAGTTAGCAATGGCAACTCCCATAACATTATTGTGACTAGTCCCCTTTAAAGTGAGCCTGTATGGATAGAAATGTAGAAGTTGCCATTCTAATTTGCCTTTGAAAATGGCTCACTGCCTAGTAATTCGCTGATCTGGAATCAGCATACAGCTGGTTAAATTGCAAAAGTCTTAACTCCCCGCTTGTTCTGGGTCAGTGGCTCGCTAGGTGGTAAAGCCTGAGTCACGATGACAGCACCCTTTAAAAACAAGTCAGTCATGGTAGCACCCATGTTTCCTTCCTCACAGGTTCTCTTTACATAAGAATAGAGAACATGAGGGTTGATTTAATAAAACTGGAGAGTGCAAAATCTGGTACAGCTGTACATGGTAGCCAATCACCTTCTAACTTCAGCTTGTTCAATTAAGCTTTGACAATAAAACCTTGAAGCTCATTGGTTTCCATGCAGAGCTGCACCAGTTTTTGCATTCTCCAGTTTTAGTAAATCAACCCCATGGCGTCATAACCCACCTTTTGTAGTGTTAATATAATCCTAGCAAAAAATGATAACATACTTTAAAGAGAGATAAAAAAAAAAAAAAAGACTTCAAATTTAAAGCCCAACTCCAGGAATTCTACAAAACCTACCATTACAGTGCCCCCCACCCAAATCCCAGCAGGAATTAAATGCTATTTTGGTCTAGCAGGATATGAAATGGCTGTAATGCCCCGTACACACGGTCGGATTTTCCGACGGAAAATGTTCGATGGGAGCTTGTTGTCGGAAATTCCGACCGTGTAGGCTCCATCGGACATTTTCCATCGGAATTTCCGTCACACAAAATTTGAGATCTGGATCTCAAATTTTCTGATAACAAAATCCGTTGTCGTAAATTTTCATCGTGTGTACACAATTCCGACGCACAAAGTTCCACGCATGCTCGGAATTAGGCAGAATAGCCGGACTGGCTATTGAACTTAATTTTTCTTGGCTCGTCGTACGTGTTGTATGTCACCGCGTTCTTGACGTTCGGAATTTCCGACAAGATTTGTGTGACCGTGTGTATGCAAGACAAGTTTGAGCCAACATCCATCAGAAAAAATCCATGGATTTTGTTGTCGGAATGTCTGATCGTGTGTATGCGGCATAACACTTACATTATCCCACTCCAGATGACTCTAGCACACGCCTTCACTCCCAGCACTCCCACTCCTTCACTTCTCAGCATCATCACATACAATGCGGGACTATAAAACCTGCATTGTATATAGAATAGGCAGGAGTGCGACTACGGTCAGGAGCACCCTAGAGAGGAGGCTTTTGTGGGACCAATTGCAGTGACTGAGGGATCCTGCTTGATTGAGGAATAAGGTAAGTATTCCTGCTCCCCTAGACGGTAGATGTTGCTATTTCCTGGAGTTGGGCTTTGTTACATTTCTCACAAATAGCATATATGAGGTATAGCTGTAACATGACAAATGTTTTAGTATTCCTTATACAGCTTGTTATGTTGTGATTCTGCAAACTGCTAAGATAGCCACATATCTACACAATCTTGCATGCAACTATGCTCTCCATCTGTGGCAGATTACAATTATCTTCAACTGAACGGAATCTTCACATAGATGTGCAAATATATCATTGTCAGCTGATAACTACAAACTACTTCCACCAGTCACTGGACACTGTCCAGCAAACACCTGGCGTACAGCTATTATATAACCTTAGTCTGGTAATGCAGGAGCTTGTAGTTTCGCAATAGAATAGCGTGCCCTTAGACATAATAGGGGTCAGCCATGCAGACACAGTATGGCTGAACTTCGCAAACTTTGCTAATTGTCCATGCTTGGCCATCTGTTCTTGTGCATGTAAAACAGGACAGTTAAAAGAGTGTGGATAAGTGGCACTGGCAGATGTGAGCAACACTTACCTTGTAAGTTAATAATAGGGCCTGGGTCAGGGATAGGGGGGTGGTTGCTATCTACACTAGGGTGACCAGAGGTCCCCAGTTTCTGGGGACAGTCCCCGGAATGAGGACACTGTCCCCAGACCAAGTCTGTCCCCGGTTTTGTCCCCAGATTGGATTTGAACAGGGGCCTGAGCAATTTCAAAAACAGTCAGTGCATAATTGAAAAACAAATTGCCCCCCGCTCCACCGCTCCTACTAGCTTAGGGGGGTGTATTTTTTTACATTATCTGTGCCCCTTTCTGATCAACCTGTGCTGGTCAGAGCAGAGGGACTATTTTTTCAGTTTTGGGCACGTGACCATTCTGCTCCCGCTCGCATGTTCTTCTGCCTTGGCTCAAGTCCCTGCTAGCCGCCTGCCTGCCTATCTCCTTGCCTTCCCCAGTGGAGTGATTTTCCTCTGCTCAGCTACGCTCCCCACCCAGTAGTAGCCGGTGCCCAGAAAGTGAGACTTGAGAGGCTGTGAGGCGGGTGGGCGACGGCGCCAGGCAGAGAGAGGCAGCTGAGCTCAGCTGACAGTGTCCAGCAGCAGGAAGAGGGGAAGTGGATGCAATCGTTGGGTTGCCAGTGCTTTCAAGGCTTCAACACAGGTGTGCTTTGGGGGTGTCTGTGAATAGACTACATTGCACTGTGTCTGTCTCTCTGGCATCATGGATGGTATCATAACTCACAGACAGCAGGCGCTCTATCATGGCTCTGGCTGGCTCTGTCACAGTGTCACATAACATGGTTGCTGGGTGCTGATTTTGTTACCTTTGGTCATATGTATCAGCACCCAACAGCCATGTCATGTGACACACTGACACAGAGCCAGCCAGAGCCATGATAGAGTGCCTGCTGCCTGTGAGTTATCATAATGCTGATGATCTTAACTAGTTGCAAACCACCTCATAGCAGATTTACTTCTACGGGGTGGTCGCGCTGCACAGGATCATACATATACTGTATATACGTGATCTTACATTTCTGGGTATCAGAGCCGATCAGCAGATCCGTCGGACTTGACATCCGCCGGTGCCCTCCGGTCATTCTGTACATGGGCAGAAGGGCGGTCTGCCTATGTAAACAAGGCAGATTGCCATTCTGCCAGTATGGAAGACATTGATCCTGTGTCCCTGCAAAGCAGAGACAGGGATCTATGCCTTCCCCTGTAAAAGCATCTCCCCTACACTGAGAAAAAACTTGTTAGGCACATATTTAACCTTTGGTTGCTCTACATGTTAACCCCTTCCCAGCCAGTGTCATTAGTACAGTGACAGTGCATATTTTTAGCACCGATCACTGGTTCCCACAAAGTGTCAAAAGTGTCACTTGGTATCCAATTTGTCCTCCGCAATAGCGCAGTCCCAATATAAGTCGCTGATTGCCACCATTACTAGTAAAAAACAAATATGTCCCCAGATTTCATTTTAAAAATCTGGTCACCTTAATCTACACACCTTAAGATTCCTTTCACTCAGCCTTGCAAACTATTAATTCCCCCATCCATGCTAAAGTGTGAATGTAGAAATATCTCCTGCCTGCTATAGTATTCTGACAGCTGGCACCCACAGTTGTCAGTTTGCCTGAACACTGGCTGCATCTGATTGATTGCAGAGACTGTTCAGCTCACAGTGCTGACAGGGCCACCCATGGCTCGAATTTTGGCTGGTTTATCAGGAACCAGCTGAAATTCACTTTGTGTGTGGCCTGCTTAATGCACATGAATGGCTGGTTCTTCAGATAGCATGTAGCTGGCAATGCTTGGAGCCCCCCCATGGACCTGAAATTGTTCCACAATGCAGCCAAAAACAGCATGCTGATAAACCTTGGACACCATTTCTGATAACGTTTGTAACATCTCTGCACTTATCATTTATTTCTTTAAGTAAACTTGTCACTTTTCTGCATTTAGGGCAACGTCACAGATTCCTTTGACAGCCCTTTCCTCCTTCTAATTGTAGCGCTACCCTTAAAGGAGATTTGGGTCCCTTGCTCTTTCCTTGGCCCCAGAAGGAGCCCCATTCTCACTGACACCACAAAAATACCTTGCCCAGGGGTCTCCCGGTAGTTACACAAAAAAGATACACACTAGCTGTGATAAAAGATTCAGATTGTAGTGGTAGAAATAAAATGATAATGGCAAAGCAACCGTTTGGAGATTAACCAATAAACACAATGATTCAACTCAGTGATCATACAATATGGTCAAATACCCCTTTAACTGTGGCTACCTATGTCCTGCAGGACCAAGGTCATAAATCAGGCATGTCCAAAGTCTGGCCCGGGGGGCCAATTGTGGCCCGCGTTCTGGTTTCAAGCAGCCCCACTGGTGATTTGGACATATATATCTTTTGTGGCCTCCAACGAATCCCCAAGCGCCGCGGGGGCCACAAAAGATATATACCCAGATTTATCGGTGCCTCGGAGGGGACAGGAAGGGGGTGAGACGAGTGCCTTCAGATTACATACAGTGAGAATCTCAAGTTTACTCGTCGCCCTCTAATAGGAAGTCCCGTCTCCTGGGCTGCCATTGGACGACTGTTCTGTCTATCATAGGAGGCGGGACTTTGTATTAAAGAGGCCCCAGAGTAAACAGGAGATTCTCCTGTATGTAATCTGTTGGCGCTCATCCTGCCCCCTCCCTGTCCCCTTAGAGGCTGCAGATGGGCATCGATCAGGCTGCACTGATGGCAATGGGGGGGGGCTGTATTCATGGCAATGGGGGGGTTGCATTCATTGCAATGGTGAGTGTGCATTAATAGCAATGGGGGGCTGCATTCATGGCAATGGTGAGTCTGCATTAATGGCAATGGGGGGGGGCTGAATTCATGGCAATGGAGGGGCTGCATTCATGGCAATGGTGAGTCTGCATTCATGGCAATAGGGGGGCTGCATTCATGGCAATGGGGGGGCTGCATTCATGGCAATGGGGGGGCTGCATTCATGGCAATGGTGAGTCTGCATTCATGGCAATAGGGGGGCTGCATTCATGGCAATGGGGGGGCTGCATTCATGGCAATGGGGGGGCTGCATTCATGGCAATGGTGAGGCTGCATTCATGGTAATGGGGGGGTTGCATTCATGGCAATGGGAGGGGCTGCATTCATGGCAATGAGGGGGCTGCATTAATGACAATGGTGAGGCTGCATTCCATGGCAATGGTGAGGCTGCAGATGGGCACTGACCCCTATTTTGCTTCACAATTTTTTATTTAAGATTTATTTTTTTACCTGAAACTTCCCTCTTAAAGTGAAGGTGTGTATTTAGTGCCGAGACATGGCTAGGTTTTTGTTTGGCTATTTTTGTTCTGTTTGTTTTTATGAAACACTGTACAGGACCTGTATATAGACGTATATATCACCAATAAACACCGCACTGTTTGTCACTACCTCACTGGATTTGGTATCTGTGCCTGAAAGACTGCTTGAGCTTTTTACCGCCTACCTGTCCCCCAGGTTACAATGGATAACAAAGAAACGCACAGTCTAGCTCACTTGTACGCCCTCAGTCAGGATAGTCTAGGTTTAAGCCTAAAAGAGAGAAAGAAAAGCTGTGAAACCTCTTGCACACAGTACTGCCAGAAGAATAGACCCAGGGTTTGAACAGTCTGAGAATTGGTTTTTGCCAGCTAGATGAGGCCCTTACGTTGGTGTGCAATGCAAGGTGTTGTCCCTTTATGATGTGGAACCAATAAGATAGTTCCCTTAAAGAGGCAAAGTTTTGGACACAGGTCACTTTAAGGGAACAAAATTGTTGGCCTGGTTTACTTTAGGACAGGAAGTTGCTGGTACAGTTCACTTGAAGATATGGAGTTGTTAGCCCAGTTCACTTTAAGACGTAGAGTTGTTAGCTCAGTTATATGTAAGATATGGAGTTTGAACTTAGGCTGCAAAAGCACCCTCTTTACCCAGGTTGAAGTACATGCAGCTATACGGGAGAATTCTGCCTAGCAAGGGTTAACTTGTGGGCAGTGGTTTTGATAGCAGATAAAGAATGGCAACTTGCAACAATGAAAAGCACAGGTTTATTTAGCTCTGATAGGGGTCAACGTTAAATAGTTTTTATAATCTTGACAGGCTTGGCTGACAATATGGACTAAATGTAACTAGTAGCAATGACGTGTGGGTAAGGGACCCCCTCACTCAGTCTTTTTTCAGCAACACAGAAAAGCATCAGTCATCTTGCCGTGGGGGCCCCCTTTAACTTAGGATGTGACTGTGGTGGTCAGGACACACATGCTCCTGCAGCTGAAGGGTCTCCGAAGAGGAGTCCTTATCTCGCAGCGCTCAACTTGACAATCTCCATCTCAGCTTACCCAGCTATACTGTACACTTCGGCTCAACCCGATCAGACCTAGAAGGGCACAGCTCAGCACAGACTAACATACACACCTTCCAGCAACGTCTCTCTCCAACTCCCCCTGTGTCTATATGGGCTTTTTCTTTTATATCCTCCTGCCCCTTGGTGATTGCGTTATGGGCTCTGTAGTTTGGCTTCAGCTTTACTACGGGCAAAGTCTTGCTTCCAGCCTACAAAGGCTATAAACAACGGTATTGGGACTATGGCAAATATAAGTACTAAATGCTGCCATGTTGTGGATAAAAAGAATTCTGCATTCTCAGTAACAATGCACAGTGTTACATAATACTTTGGCATGTTGCCTGCCACTCCACTTGAAAATAGCAGTCCCAGTTATGGGAGAAACATGTGACCTTCTCCCCTTATTTCAACAATGCAGTGTCCACCTCTGAACTCTATCATATGGAGATGGGGGGGGGGGTGTTGTTATTACCCCAGTGTAAGCTATGGCATAGACTGTGTTCAGGAAGCAGAAGGAGCAATGGAGGGGGATTTGGTCTATCAAGAGCATAAACATGCAAAGCGACAGGTTCACTTTTCAAACAACCTTTTATGATGGAAATCCATCCTGTGAAGTCAGAACATCTACATTCTTGCTCTAGGTTTTTCACTCTAGTAGTGTGGTAGTAGTGAAGTAGTGAAGCACAGTTGAAGATGACATCCCAGGGGATTGAACCTTCAAAAACAAATCAGCAATGCAACTCTCATGCTTTTTTGGTTACTCATTTAGGGCTTTTACTACTTGGGTCATTCTTGATTTTCTAATAAATGGTCAGCAAGAATTGCTATTCTCCTTTGACAGAGATTGGCTTTTCAACATATGGAAGCATAGCTCCCAACTGTCCCTGATTTCGAGGGACTGTCCCTGATTTGGAGCAATGTCCCTCTGTCCCTCTTTCCTCCTCGTTTGTCCCTGATTTTGGTGTGATCTATATAGTTGTATATAAAATGCACTTTTTATCTTTCAAAAAGTGTTTCCCAGTACTAAATTTTTAATCTGCTTTCAAAATGGCTGCATTTGTAAATTCTAAAAGCCAATATAAAGGAATAATAGTTTTAAAAAAGCACTTGTGGGTTTCACCAATTTTGTTTTTTTGTACAATTCTCTTTTAATAGGGTGTGGCAGGGGGTGTGTCCTAGCCTACATAATTTTGCTGATAGATGTCCCTTGTTCCCATCTCAAAAAGTTGGGAGGTATGTGGAAGTGAATGTGATCTGGTCCATGAGTCACAAAGCCCCACAATAACCAGAAATGTCATTGTACTGTGTGTCTCTTCCTGTCTGGCTGGGAGTACATCTAGTCTATAAAGCAGCTAAAATGCATTCACTTTGTACAACAAAGTCTCCAGCCATTTGCAAGCAAGTCAATTTTTCGCATGGGTAGCACATATGATGTTTAATCTGTCTCACAGCTTTTCCCATATCATCTTTCAGACTTCACTAATGGCAGCATCGTGTTTCAACAGGCAGCACTGATGTCTTGCAGCACTGTGATTCTCAGTTTAATTATCACCAGGGGGAAACATTATTTTTCCTGTACTGCAGTGTCCTCTAAAAATTATGTATTGGTTTCTAATGAAATTGCAGCTACAGTAAATATAACTGCAGCAGGTAAATCAGTTTGTAACCCCCTCTGAGGAGATAATATGATTTTAAATTTTAGAAAACACTGTTTTTAACCCCCCCCCCCATCCTTTTTTTGCATCTCAGTGCTGCAGATCTCTTGCTGCCTCTTTGAAGCCACTTTCTGTCTATATGTACTTGCTTCAGCATGTCACTGTTCAAGGCGGGCTTCTGATAGTTAGAAATTGTAGCTGAGTGCTCTGTCCCCACTCTCCATGCTTGTGTCCCTCCCAATCCCCCCCCCCCACCACCACCACCACCACAGACAGAACACTGAAAACGGTGCAGCTGGGGAGTGAACTGGACTGTCTGTGTGCTCTCTTCTTCCCCATCTCACGCCACTATAGCGGATCACCACCTGATCTGTTTCTTTCCTCCTGGCAGTGGCAAGGGACAAATCAGAGAGGTGGAGAGGAGGGTGATGAGACATGTAGTCCCCTTGAAGGCAATGTCCTTTGAAAATAATGGAGCATGGACTAAAGCCCTCTGTTAGCCCTGAAAAAGAGAGGAGAAGAGAGCAGGATGTTCCCGGGAAAAATCCTTCTAGAGAGACAGACCAGGAGAGCAGGAGGATCTGTTGCAGGTTGTCAGAGAGAGACTGAGCTACTGAAGCATCTACTACTGAGCTAAGAACCAGAGTAAAGAGCTGCGACCTGTGTGCAAAGAAAGACTAAGCCATTTCCAGAATACAGATTTACTGCTCTACAGACCGAAGTCGCCCAGGCAACCCGAAGTGAGCAGATGTCCAGCTAGAGAAATCATTGCGGCGGTATCTCTAGGTCTGATGAGAGGGCCTTGTGGCCATTACTTGGTACCCCCGCTAGAGACTGAGCCATCAGGAACTACCTAACCAGCTACCTTATAGCTATAGAACTGCCTGCAGGCCTTGCTGACTGTCTCAAAGCATGTTACTGGGCCCCAATGTTTAGCCGGCTGAAGAGTCAGGACTGTCCCTAACAGTTATTACTAAACGGCGGGTGTTTATTTTTCTGGTATTAACCCACAGCCAGGCAAAGGGTATTTTATATCTGTGTCTTTATACATGCTTGAAGTGATTTATATTCAACCAGGTGTGTCAGAGGGGGATGAGGTTTTCCTTTTTTTTCACAATTTTTTGGAAAATGAAATAAAAAAAAAAGGTTGTCAATTTAACAAGTTATTTCTCACACACAGCATAGGCATACTTCTAATTACACCCCAAAACATGTTGTGCTATGTCTCCTGAGTATGGGGATACCACATGTGTGAGACTTTTTCACAGCTTAGATGCATAGGAGGCCCAAAATCCAAGGAGCACCTTCAGATGTTCCAGGGGGATAAATTATGCATATAATTTACTGACTACCTATTACATTTTGGAGGCCCTGGAGCACCAGGACAGTAAAAACACCCACAAAATGACCATATTTTTGGAAAGCAAACATCCCAAGGTTTTAAGAGGCATGGTGGGTCTTTTGAAGACTTCATTTTTTTGCCACAATTTGTGGGAAAATGCAGAAATGAGTATGGAGGTACCACATGTGTGAGACTTTTTCACTGTCTGGGCTGATTATATACTGGACATTGTATCTTGTGAATCACACAAATCAACAAATTGTATCAAATGTAATGTACTAAAATGGTCACCTCTAAATGAGTGGTCAAGGAAAATAGCTTAGCGTAGCATCACCTATAGCCATCTCAGTTCCTATAAGCCAAGCAAGCCTAGCCTACTGGCACATGACTACCCCCAGGAATATCATGTTCACTGACTAGGAAGTACAGGAGGCCGAAGAAAGGAAAACCAAAAGAGTTCCTGTAATTCCAGTAGTGTACTTGCTGGCAGGGGATGGCTAGGACTGGTGTCTCACCGGAACATAGTCAGTCGGATGTGCAGATGGGTCAGTTCAGGCAGAGACATGGTCAGCAAACAGGCAAAGGATCGGTGCAGACAACAGGCAGAAATGAGGTCATAAAACAGCCCAGGATCATTAAAGGCAGCAGGCAGAGACAACACTGCACTGGTGTAGCGGTGATCAGGAACATTGTTGCTGGCTGCATTGGTCCGGTAACACTGGGGACTAGTGTAGCAGCAATCAGCAACACTGCTGCTGACCTATACTGGTCAGATGACACTGGGACTGGTGGGGCGACCATTAGGGACACCGTTGCTGACTAACACTGGTGTAGTGACCCTGCAACTGTTGTGGTGGTGACCAGGGACGCTGTAACTGGTGTGTCGGCGATTAGAGAGAATATGACTGGTTTGGTGGTAATTAGGGATGAGCCGAACACCCCGCCGGTTCGGTTTGCAGCAGAACATGCGAACAGGCAAGAAATTTGTTCGAACACGCGAACTCCGTTAAAGTCTATGGGACACGAACACGAATAATCAAAAGTGCTAATTTTAAAGGCTTATATGCAAGTTATTGTCAAAAAGTGTTTGGGGACCCGGGTCATGCCCCAGGGGACATGTATCAATGCAAAAAAAAGTTTTAAAAACTGACGTTTTTTCAAGAGCAGTGATTTTAATAATGCTTAAAGTGAAACAATTAAAAGGATAATATTCCTTAAAATTTCATACCTGGGGGATGTCTATAGTATGCCTGTAAAGTGGCGCATGTTTCCCGTGTTTAGAACAGTCCCTTCACAAAATTACATTTCTAAAGGAAAAAGAGTAATTTAACCACTTCAGCCCCGGAAGAATTTAACCCCTTCCTGACCAGAGCACTTTTTGCGATTCAGCACTGCGTCGCTTTAAATGACAATTGCCTGGTCGTGCGACGTGGCTCCCAAACAAAATTGATGTCCTTTTTTTTCCACAAATAGAGCTTTCTTTTGGTGGTATTTGATCGCCTCTGCGGTTTTTATTTTTTGCACTATAAACAAAAATAGAGCGACAATTTAAAAAAAAACGCATTATTTTTTACTTTTTGCTATAATAAATATCCCCCAAAAATATATAAAAAAAACAATTTTTTTCCTCAGTTTAGGCTGATACGTATTCTTCTACATATTTTTGGTAAAAAAAATCGCAATAAGCGATTATTGATCGGTTTGCGCAAAAGTTATAGCGTTTACAAAATAGGGGATAGTTTTATGGCATTTTTATTAATAATTTTTTTTTTTTTTTAAATGGCGGCGATCAGCGATTTTTATCGTGACTGCGACATTATGGCGGACACATCGGACATTTTTGCTACATTTTTGGGATCACTGTCATTTATACAGTAATCAGTGCTATAAAAATGCACTGATTCCTGTGTAAATGACACTGGCAGTGAAGGGGTTAACCACTAGGTGGCAGTGTAGGGGTTAAGTGTGTCCTAGGGGCGTGTTTCTAACTGTCAGGGGGATGGGCTGTGTGTGTGACGTCACTGATCTCTGCTCCGATGACAGGGAGCAGAGATCGAGTGACACTGTCACTAGGCAGAACGGGGAGATGCTGTTTACATCAGCATCTCCCCATTCTTCCTCCCCGTGAGGCGATCGCGGGTATCCCCACGGCGATCGAGTCCGCGGGACCCGCGACCCGCCTCACGGAGCTTGCCGCGGGTGCGCGCACCCGCTGGCCGCCTCTTGCAGGGCAATGTACAGGTACGTGGTTTTGCCTGTACGAGCCCTTCTGCCGCAGTATATCTGCGTGAGGCAGTCGGTAAGCAGTTAAAACTACTCGCGGCTATAATGAATTGTCGGTCCCGGCAATAAAAGAAGTAATTGAAAAAAATGGCATGGGATCCCCCCAGTCCATTACCAGTCCCTTCAGGTCTGGTATGGATATTAAGGAGAACCCCCCGCCAAAGTTTAAAAAAAAATGGTGTGGGGGTCCCCCTCAAAATCCATACCAGACCTGAAGTCTGGTATGGATTTTAAGGGGAACCCCGCGCCAAAATAAAAAAAAAATGGCGTGGCGGTCCCCCCAAAAAGCCATACCAGACCCTTATCCGAGCACGCAACCTAGCAGGCCGCAGGAAAAGAGGGGACGAGAGAGTGCTCCCCTCCTGAACCGTACCAGGCCACATGCCCTCAACATGGGGAAGGTGCTTTGGGGTAGCCCCCCAAAGTACCTTGTCAACCTGTTGATGCGGACAAGGGCCTCATCCCCACAAGCGGGGGAGCTTATCGGAATTTGGAAGCCCCCTTTAACAAGGGGACCCCTAGATCCCGGCCTCCCCCCTGTGTGAAATGGTAACGGGGTACAAATGTACCCATACCATTTCACAAAAAAGTGTCAAAATGGTAAAAAACACAGCTTGGGACAAGTCCTTTATTAAAAAATAAAAAAATAAAAATGTCCCACAAAGTCATCTTCATCTCTTGCTCCGCCGACGGACCGAAAAAGAAAAAAAAAAGCAACTGACCCGCTCCCGCCGTATGACGCAACTTCGCTTTGATAGTTCTTTTATAACTGAGGGCGAGGCCACACTGTGACGTTCTCGAGTGACCCTCTGACGCATGGGGACATTCCTATGGCTTTCCTGGGGCGTCAGAGGGGGGCGGGGCCACCAGCTTACGTAACCGGGTGGCTCTTTTTCCTTTAGCAATGTCATTTTGTGCAGGGACTGTTCTAAACATGGGAAACATGCGCCACTTTACAGGCATACTATAGACACCCCCCCAGGTATGAAATTTAAAGGAATATTTCACTTTTATTGTTTCACTTTAAGCATTATTAAAATCACTGCTCCCGAAAAACGGACGTTTTTAAAACTTTTTTTTGCATTGATACATGTCCCCTGGGGCAGGACCCAGGTCCCAAAACACTTTTTATGACAATACCATGCATATAAGCCTTTAAAATTAGCACTTTTGATTTCTCCCACAGACTTTTAAAGGGTGGTCCGTGGCTTTCGAATTTGCCGCGAACACCCCAAATTGTTCGCTATTCCGCGAACTCCCAATGTTCGAGTCAAACTTACATTCAGACTCATATCTAGTGGTAATCATGGGACACTATAACTGCTGTGGTGGTGATCAGGGACAATATGACTGGTATGACATAGATCAGGGATACTGTAACTGGTGTGATGATTAGGGAGAATATGAATGGTGTGATGGTGATTAGCGATCAATAACCCTGTTCTGCAGGAACCATGTACTTATTCAGGTAAGTAGCCTCAGGTAATTAATGGCCGTCAACTCTACTTGTCTCCAAAGTCCTCCAAGAACCACCCAGTATTGGCAAAATAGAACATCAAAGAGGAGAAGGGAAGCCTCCCATAGAGAAATACTGTTTATTAGGAGCTTAAAATTAGGTGAAATTACACTTACAATAGTTCAAAACATGTTAGGCATTTATACAAAGTGTACCAACGCATTTCATCATACAAATGCAACGTCCTCAGGAGCTTTTCTTATATATATATATATATATATATATATATATATATATATATATATACTCTTTGGTTTAAGCACTTTCGTATTTGTTTTGTTTCACCAGGACTGGTGTGGCAGTGATCAGGGACACGGTAACTGGTGTGGCAGTGATCAAGGACAATGTGACTGGTGTGGCAGTGATCAAGGACAATGTGACTGGTGTGGCAGTGATCAGGGACACTGTAACTGGTTTGGTGGTGATTAGGGACAATATGACTGGTGTGGAGGTGATCAGGAAAATTGTAAAAGGTGTGGCGGTGGTCAGGGACAATATGACTGCTGTGGTGGTGATCAGGGACGCTGGGAATTGTGAGCCGGTAATCAGGGACACTGTAACTGGTGTGGTGGTGATCAGAGACACTGAGACTAGTGAGGTGACAGGTGATCAGGTGACACTGAAACTTTTGTGGCAGTGATTAGGGAAAATATGAACGGTCTGGCAGTGATTAGTGACAATATGACTGGTGTGGCAGTGATCAGGGAAATTGTAACTGGTGTGGCAGTGATCAGAGACAATATGAGTGGTGTGGTGGTGACCAGAGATAATATGACTGGTGTGGAGGTGACTGGGGACACTTGGTGGGGTGGTGGTGATTAGGGGCACTGTGAATGGGTGGCAGTGATTGGGGACAATGACTGGTGCGGCAGTGATTAGGGACACTGACTGGCATCAATGGTCTAGTGACATTGTACTGCTGTGGCAGTGATCAGAGATAATGGCTGGTAGCACTGACATACAGTGATATAAGAGCAGCAAGCCATTGTACATTGTTACAGCGGAACAATGTCACCACAGTGTAAAAAAAAATATTATATATATGTTGGTGGTCACACAATCGTGCCAATGCGAGCCCTGGGGGGTTGCGCAGGAGGTGCAGATCTGGGAGGACATACAAGTATGTCCCCCCAGATTGCCACTTGTCCCACCCAGTCGTTTATAGGCATTGGCCAGATTGGAAGCGGTTAAGGAAGGTTTTTAACCCCCCCTTTAATAGTTCTGATTGTGTAATCATAAATAATTTGAAATCTGTGTTTTAACTATTTGAAGTAGTTAGGGAAAAAATATTTAAAGAAATTCAAGAAGGCAAAGTTGTTGGTCCATTTATTCAACCACCTTTCAAATATTTTAAGATTTCCCTGTTAGGTATCATTCCAAAGAACAGCATTCCTTTAGAATGATTCATCATTTTCTTTCCCCAGAGGCAGTGCTTAACTATTGGCCATAATGTGACTTTAACAACTCCTTACAAAAATTCAGATTTGAATTTTCAGAGTCCTTTTAGCCAAAGCAGATATCCAATCTACATTTTGGCTTCTGCCTATCAACCCACTCTTTTAACTCCTTGGGTTTTTATTTTTTCTTTGATAGATGCCTCCCAATGGGTTGCTCTTTTTTGTGTTCCTATTTCGAGGCATTTTCCATGTGTATCGAATGGGTAGTTATTGTACATTCAGGTTCTTCTTTTATCTTACACTATTTAGATGACTTTTTTCTAGGCCCAGCTTTCACTAATAATTGTAGAAATTTGTTAGATTCATTCCTAGATTTATGTATGATTTTAAAGCAGCAGTCCAATCCTCGTACATACAATGAGAATATTGTACCTTTTTTTTTTTGCATTCTAGTCTCATATAGAAAATGAAGAGGTTACTAAAGTTACGAAAATTCTCGTATGACATAATACAAGTTCGGAAGTAATGTAATGTGTTGTATTGTATTGTAATGTATTCTTTCCTTTCCGAACATGTGTGGTCTTGGTCTTTGTTTAATCTACTGTACTGATTAAACAAAAATCATTTGTTCTGGTATCGTACGAGAAAAAAATTTGTGTTTGTCCCTCTGGATAATTTTGCATGAACTGTCATGATCGACCCTCAAAAGTTGTGTACTAATGATCAGATTATTGTACGATAGCTTTAAAAGTGGTATTTTTCGTCCGATTTTCTGATTGTGTGTACATTGTTTTAAGTTCAAAAATTAAAAGTTAGCAGCTACAAAAACTGTAGCTGCTGATTTTTAATAATGGGACACTCACCTGCCCCAGGATCCAGCCATGTATTCACCCGGCGGGTTTATTTACCGGGCTTCGGTCTGTGGTGCCGGCATACTAACTAGAAATGGGGGAGCGGGCACCTGTTAAAAAAACAGGTACCCACAAACTATAAAGTACTCACACGCTGGTATTTGATCCCTGTTAGAATCGTGAAATTTGCTCCTCAATATTCTCCATTTTGTTTTGGTGGCTGTGGTGAACTAGAATCACATATTCACATATGGTGGGACTGCCTGGTTTCAATAAACTTTTGGAAAGATGTTTTTCTTATGATCTCAACAGTATTTGAGATCTCTATCAAACCTGATCCTACAATTGCACTTCTAAACATAAAACCAACCATCATTTCTTATACCCAATTCAAACTCCTACTACAAATAACCACAGCCGTGAAACAAACAATTGCCAAAGCCTGGAAATCCTCATCCTTAATGGTTTCTGAAACTAAAAATAGAATAAACCTAGCATTGATTCATTCCAAAATAGAAGCCATATTCCATGATAGAGTACACAACTTTGAAAAAATATGAGTCCTTGGATGACTCATTTTTTTTCCTCCCAACTTTGACACCTCCCTTCTAAGGCCTTGGTAATTCTACTTCATACCTCTATTCTATACGTTCATAGTGTAAAGCTACCACCATGTGATATCCCGGGGATCCCCACTATTTTGATTTCTTTTTTCTTCTCTCATTTTACCTTTTCAATCTTTCCTCCTTATCCTTTTCTTCCTTCTTCAATTTACTTTATACACAAAGTTGGTAGCGGATTTCTTATTTCTTTATTTCCTTGAATAGCATTATACAAATGTTATAATGTTCCATTATACAGCGCAAACCTATTGATTCTAAACAAATCCAATCTTTAATATCTTCTACATTATATTCAAATGATTTATGTGAGTTAATGTTCAGATCCCTTCTTTTTCTCTCCATTACTTGAGATAATATTATAACTACGTACTCTATCCGAGTTTTAACCTTTTCATTTTCAACAAAAAACATATTTTTGGTGAGATGTTAGATTTTTACTTAAATAGGTTAAGTCACAATATTTTAAATAATATTGGAACTCCAGACTGATACTATTTACTTGTATATGATCTTTATTTCTGCTATCATCAATTGTATCTGGCATTACTACTGACAATGCTGCTATGGAGTTTAAATTGCTGAATGATAAGATTGATAATTTAAAAACCATTATATCTATGTTTATTTTAAGAAAAAAAGTTACTTTGAAAGAAATGCAAGGTCTTTTAGGTCTTTTGGCGTTTTCTTCTAGAATTCGGGTTGGTGGCATATTCTCTGTTTCTGTAGAAACCTTGCCAATTCCAGGTTAAAATCTCCCCCAACCCATATCAGAATTACTACTGATTTACGTTAAGCTTTAAAAGTATGGTCTCAATTTTTAGATACATTTTATGGTAGATCATTTTTTCAAGAGGAATTCATATCTGATGGCAAATTTTTATGTTTACGGATGCGGCTGGATCAATAGGTTTTTTCAGCAATTTAGAAGACCCATTGGTGCGCTAAACTATGGCATCCTTCCTGGCGTTATAAGGGTTATTTAAAATATGTGGTTCTTTTTGAGCTATTTCCTATTTTAGTTACTATAGAAATCTGGGGTAAACATTTTCAAAACAAAAGAATTCTTTTTAGCACAGATAATAAAGGGGTATTATTTGCCATTGTCAGCAGTGATAGCTTTAATCGGAATTTCCAACAGAAAAAGTCCGATGGGAGTTTTTAGTCGGATAATCTGACCGTGTGTATGCCCCATCAGACTTTTTCTGTCGGCATTTCCGACGGATTTAGAGAACATGCTCTAAATGTTTCCGTCAGAAATGCCGACGGAGCTTGTCACGTTGGCAAGTCCAACCTTGTGTATGCGGCATTAAAGCCGTTATTTATCTGGTAAATGGAATGTGATTGCAGATTCCCTTGCAGATGATCAGGATTTAGGTTGCTATTTCCAGATACAGACGAGAAAGGAATCAAATGTCCTCCACATCTCGGGGGACTAATTTAGATATTATTTGTGGAACTTCAGTAATTTTTTTTTATCTTTCCATCTATTAAATCTTCTGCCCGTGTTGTTTTAACTTTGGATAGTAAAACATTTTTTTTTCTACCAGTAAATACCCTTTACAGCCCACTTTCTTAAGCCTAGGCTTATGACATCATGCACAGCTCTCTCTCTCACTCTCGTGAAAGTTTGCCAGGAAGGGAGGGGGGATGAGTCATAAGAGGGCCAATGAAAGCTGCAGAGCTGGAGGTGTGCCTCTGTGTGTCTGTGTAAACCCAGGAAATGAAAAGGCAGCAGCTTCAGCTGCCCACAGTTAAAATGGATGCTGACCAGACTCAGTGGAGGGAGATCTCTGAAGCATATTTGGCAAGTACAGAATCACAGTAAATAATATGCAAAGTGGTTGGAGGGAAGCTTCAGGATGGCAAAGATGTTTTTATTATAAATTACGTGAGCAGACTGCAGTTCCTCTTTAGGAAATTCATTGCCCCCTCCACTCTGGCTGCTTACTCAGCGGCGTGGTTACAGCAGCTTTCTTTCTTACAATTGCTTAATGAGGTTCAGGCGGCTTTTTCTGAACATTTATTATTAACTTTCTTGAATAGATTGGTGCTACAATCTTTCTCTTGGGCATGTATTAATAAATAATAAATTAATAATAATTCAGGTGTCGATTTTTTCTTCAAATTACATAACAGACCAGCTTGTAATAGCTTATTTTATGTGAGACAGGCTTTAACCACTTAAGGACTGCCCACCGCATATATACTGCGGCAGGGTGGCTCTATTGCGCGAAACAAGATACCTGTACTTTGTTTCATGCAATAGATAGCATGGGCGCGTGCGGAGGAGGGGCCGATGCCGATGCGTGTGTCTGGCGGACCAGATGTCCGCCGGCCACCCGCAATCAATTCACAGAGAGGCAGAATGGGGATCTGCCTATGTAAACAAGGTGGATCCCCATTCTGACAGGGAAGAACATGGAGATCGCCCCTGATGTTAACCCCTTCCCTGCCAGTTTCATTTATACAGTGATCAGTGCATTTTTTTTAGCACTGATCACTGTATTGGTGTCACTGGTCCCCAAAAAGTGTCCCTTAGGGTCAGATTTGTCCGCCACAATGTCGCAGTCCCGATAAAAATCGCTGATCGCTGCCATTACCATTAAAAACAAAAAAAAAAATTAAAAGTCAATAAATCTATCCCATAGTTTGTAGACGCTATAACTTTTGCGCAAACCAATCAATATAATAATATGGCTTATTGGGATTTTTTTACCAAAAATATGTAGCAGAATACATATTGGCCTAAATTAATGAAGAAATTAGTTTTTTCACATTTTTTTTTTGGGGGGGGGGGGGGGGGGGATATTTATTAGAGCAAAAAGTAAAAAATATTGGGTTTTTTATTCAAAATTGTCGGTCTTCTTTTGTTTATAGCGCAAAAAATTAAAACCCGCAGAGGTGATCAAAAACCACCAAAAGAAATCTCAATTTGTGGGAAAAAGAAGACAACAATTTTATTTGGGTACAGCGGCGCATGCCCGTGCAATTGTCAGTTAAAGTAACGCAGTGCCATATCGTAAAAAATGGCCTGGTCATTAAGGGGGTAAATCCTTCCGGGGCTGAACTGGTTAAAAGGTTACAAAAAAAGTTGCTTTTCACCCAGATAATAGGAATGCTGGTATAGCATGTTTTTCCTCTTATGAAGCAATTTTTTTTAGAGCAGGCTTTTCACTGCTTTTCTTTGCAGCTTTAGCTTAGGTTCACACTTGTGCGATCTCAGACATCGCATGTGATTGGCACCCGCACCACAGGTGCTGATCACATGCGATGTCTGTGCGATGCGAGTTCAGTCATACAGTTGTATGGCTGAACTTGCATTAGTTTCACAGAAAAAAAAGTGCAGGGACTTTTTTCCCCGCACTGAAATCAGATCGCATGGGTGTTCTCTCTCTCCCATGTGAGGCCAGATGCCAAGTAAGGGAAAGATGGTCCCCGCTCAGCTCCATACCATTGGATGACGGAAGCAACATCAAACGTCACTTCCGCCCAATTGTCTTAAAAGGGAATTTTTATTTTTTGCAAAAAAATTAACTTTTTTTTTTTTTTTTTTTTTTTGCATTTAAGTGTAAATGTGAGATGTGAGGTCTTTTTGACCCCAGATCTCATATTTAAGAGGTCCTGTCATGCTTTTTTTCTATTACAAGGAATGTTTACATTCCTTGTAATAGGAATAAAAGTGACCCACATTTTTTTTTTAACAGGACAGTGTAAAAATAAAAAATGAAAAGTAAAAAGTAGAATAAATAAGAAAAAAAAATTAAAGCTCCCTGTACCGCCGAGCTCGCGCGCAAAGCGAACGCATACATAAGTGGCGCTTGCATATGAAAATGGTGTTCAAACCACACATGTGAGGTATCGCCATGAACGTTAGCGCGAGAGCAATAATTCTAGCACTAGACCTCCTCAAAACTCAAAACTGGTAAGCTGTAGACTTTTTTAAACATCCCCTATGGAGAATTTTAAGGGTCAAAGTTTGTCGCCATTCCACAAGCAGGTGTAATTTTGAAGAGTGACACGTTGGGTATCAATTTACTCGGCGTAACATTATCTTTCACAATATAAAAAAAAAAAATTGGGCTAACTTTACTGTTGTCTTATTTTTTAATTCCAAAAAGTTTTTTTTTCCCAAATAATTGCGCTTGTAAGACCGCTGCGCAAATACGGTGTGACATAAAGTATTGCAACAGCTGCTATTTTATTCTCTGGGGGGTCTGAAAATAAATAAATATATAATGTTTTGGGGGTTCTAAGTAAATTTTCTAGCAAAAAAAAAAATTATTTTAACTTGTACACACCAAGTCTGAAAAATAGGCTCGGTCTGTAACTAGTTAATGAAGGTACAACATTTAGCAACTCACATGGTTGATGATTAAAGAGGCGCATCCAGGTAAAGCTGTCTGCAAACGTGACCGGGAAGACTACCCTGCAGTAGAGCAATCTGAAAGCGAGGCTTGAATCACTCGTGGAGCGCAGCGTGGAAGGGACAACGTCAATGGCAGTGCAGAGGATTGTCTATGTCAGGGATATGCAAATGGCGGACTTCCAGCTGTTGCAGAACTACAAGTCCCATGAGGCATAGCAAGACTGACAGCCACAAGCATGATACCCAGAGGCAGGGGCATGATGGGACTTGTAGTTTTGCAACAGCTGGAAGTCTGCTAATTGCATATCCCTGGTCTATGTGGACAGCTTTACCCCAGATGCCTGCATACTTAGATGTGCCTGTTTTAATCATCAGCCATGTGAGTTTCTAAATGTTGTATCTTCATTAATTGTAACCATATTGCTACACTAAGAGGCGCCTCTCTTCTCTTTTATACCCCAGTTGGACATGACACTACTTGTATATCAAGACATCGCTTGTATATCAAGTCAAAATTTATTAAAAATGTTGCTTGTCTTGCAAAACGCTTTCAAACCAAGTTACTCTCAAATCAAGGGTTTACTGTATTGAAAATGACATTAGCATGTTTTAGGACTGCGTATGTTTTAGTGATCAGGTTTACTAAACATTAGACGCTGCTTTTACTATGCAAGTCCAATGTTCTGTTTAATAATAAACAGCAATGAATTAAATAGCACAAAATGACAAAAACAGCAGAAAAAAAATATGAATGAAAATATAGTGCAGCGATATCATAAAAACATAGCAAAGCAAACATCAATAATAAACAGTCGTGTTATTAAATAGATTGCTTACTTACCGACTTCTGGTCGTTTTCTTTCTGCGCCAGGACAGCCAGGACACAGGGCAGCAGCCAAGACAAGGTGGATGTGGCCCCCATCCTGGGCTAAGGGTGCAGCCCCAGCAGTAGACAGCAGAGATGTGAGCAGTGCTGCTTATCTCCCTCCACCTCAGTTATACTGACACATTCCAGGGATCACATAATAACATGCTCAAGGCAGAACCACTGCCAGCCAATGGGAAACCAGGAAAGGGAAGATAAGGAAAAGCTGGATAGCTACACTGTCATAGAGATTCCACTTTAACTTTCCAAACAAAGCCATCTGTGAGATGTGTGTACAGACATGATGTGGGCTGTGTTTTATTTGTATGACGGTCTGCTTACACTGCAAGCTAGACTGCGGATGTGGGGAAGGCAAAGAACAACACAGCCAAAGCCAGACAGGCAGCTGAAGGAGGCTGACTTCTTTTATTTCTACAGAGAAGAGCAATTCCAGAGATTTTCAAAAGACTCGTCACATCAGTTACCTATCTTCAAAGGAGCTTACACTCTAATGTCCATACCGCAGTCATACACACACACATAACACGCAGGCATAGCTCCCAACTGTCCCTGATTTGGAGGGACTGTCCCTGATTTGGAGCAATGTCCCTCTTTCCTCCTCATTTGTCCCTCAATTTGGTCTGATCTACATAGTCGTATATATAAAAGGACTTTTTATCTTTCAAAAAGTGTTTCCCAGTGCTAAACCTTTCATCGATTTCTAAATTGCTGCATTTGTACATTTTAAAAGCCAATATAAAGGAATAGTAGTGGTAAAAAAAAGCACTTGTGGATTTGATTAACCTTTTGTTGTTTTGGGATTAATTCTCCTTTAAGAGGGTGTGGCAGGGGGCGTGTCCTATGCCTACATACGTTTGTTAGTAGGTGTCCCTCATTCCCATCTCAAAATGTTGGGAGGTATGACGCAGGGGGGTATATTAGGGCGCAAGCAAAATAAGCTACCGGGTGTTGGTTGTAATTTACATAAGAAATAGAGTTGCAGAACTTAATTTGAGGGAAACAACATCTTCAAAGGTTCTAGTCATATTTTTGTATGCTGGGTTTAATCTTGCAGTTATGGAATGATAAAACACGAGGGTTGAGCCACATTTTTTACTGCCCCAACCACTTCCCCTTAACCACTTAAAGAGGAACTGCAGTCTGCTCACATAATTTGTAATAAAAACATCTTTGCCATTCTGAAGCTTCCCTGCAACCACTTTGCATTATATTTTATATATACAATGATTCTGTACTTGCCAAATATGCTGCAGAATCTCCCTCCACTAAGTCTGGCTTGCAACGATGTTAACTGTGGGCAGCTAAAGATGCTGCCCGTTCACTTCCTAGATTTACACAGAGGCACACCTCCAGCTCTGCAGCTCTCATTATGACTCATCCCCCCTCCCTTCCTGGCAAACTCCCACGAGAGTGAGAGAGAGAGCTGTGCATGATGTCATAAGCCTAGGCTTTTTTCCAGACAAGAAACAGCAAATGGGCTGTATAAGGTATTTACTGGCAGAAAAAAAAAATGTTTTACTATCCAAAGTTAAAACAACAAGAGCAGAAGATTTAATAGATGGAAAAATGAAAAAAATGACTGAAGTTCCGCTTTAAGGCCCACCCTATAGCAGTTTTACTGCTACAGGGCGGCGCCTTTGCGCCAGGTCACGTATATATACATGATCTGACACTTCCGGGTATGGGGCACGCATGCGCCCTGCTGATTGCTCACTTCCGCTGTGATTACACATAGCAGAAGCCAATCAGCAGGTGCATGGTACCCAATGGCCATCAGCACCCATTGATCGTTTGGCAGAGAGGCAGAACGGCGATCTAAACAAGGCAGATCGCAATTCTGACAGGAGGAAAGTAATAGAATTTGTGTCCCTGCGGAGCAGGGACTAGAAACTGTGGCTTACCCTAGTAAAAACAGCACACTCTGTACACATAAACACTGGCTAGGCACACAGTTAACCCTTTGATCACCCTAGATGTTTAACCCCTTCTCATCCAGTGTTATTAGTACCATGATAGTGCATATTTGTTAGCACTAATCACTGTATTAGTGTCACTGGTCCCCAAAAAGTGTCAGTTAGTGTAAGAATATCTGCCGCAATATCGCAGTCCTGCTATAAGTCGTTGATCAATATACACTTATTGGGAATTTTTTACCAAAAATATGTAGCAGAATACATATTGCTCTAAATTTATGAAAAAATTAGATTTTTTTCAATGTATAGGTTTTATAGCAGAAAGTAAAAAATATTGTTTTTTCTTTCAAAATTGTCGGTCTTTTTTTATTTATAGCGCAAAAAAAAAAAACGCAGAGGTGATCAAATATCACCAAAAGAAAGCTCTATTTGTGGGGAAAGTGCATACTTTTTATTTGAGTACAGCGTTGCATGACTGCACAATTATCAGATAAAGTAACATAAGTAATATGTTGCAAAAAATTGCCTGGTCATGAAGGGGGTAAATCTTCTGGAGGTCAAGTGGTTAAACTGTGGTTGTATACATGCGGAAGCCACAAAGCTTTGCATCATGGTGTGGCAAAAATGATTCCCTCCGTCCCATTAAACTGAAAGGGGTTGGTGGTATATTTTTTTAGGGAGGGCGGCAATTTGTCTGCCGCCAACCCCCCCGGTTGGTCGATCGGTCCCCCCACTTGCCCAATCTAGGTCGCGGGCTTCCTCCAGGTGGCAGGTGGCGGGCCTCTGTGTCTCCTCCTTCCTTGGCTTCACAGAGGCACGGCTTCTCCTGCGTCTCCCCCCCTCCTCGGCGGCCAATAGGATTACTTCTCCTCTTGGCCCAGGACCCGCTATTGTCCACAAGTGTGGGCCCCCCTTGCCCACCCTTTTTTTTTTAAACCAATTAGAGCTCAGGCTCTAATCATGTGCTTCTAAAAAAAAGTCTCCCATTGGAATCCATGCATCCGGCGCTCTGCATGTAAATTAGGGGTCGGGCGCATGGAGAAGAACCAAAGAGGGCTAGAACACATCAGCGGAGAGCGGCGGAGAACCGGCAGAAGAGGGGAGAAGAACCAGAGAGTGGAGGAGAACCGGCAGGAGAGGGAAGAAGAACCGGAAAGCGGAGGAGAACCGGCAGGGGAGGGGAGAAGAACCAACAGGGGGAAGAAGACATCCCTGGAAGAGGGAAAAGAGACACCGGAGCTGCCTTAATAAAATACTAAAAACTTGTGTACTTATTAAGGCAGCTTCGGCGTCTCTTCCGATTTCTTTTCCCCTCTCCGGCTCTTCTCCCTCCTTCGTTGATGTCTTTCCCCTCTGCCGGTCCTTCTCCCTATCCGGTTCGTCTCCTCTCTGCTCTGTCTTCTCCCTCTTCTGCCGGATCTTCTATCTCTGCTGTCTTCTCCCTCTTTTGCTGGGTCTTCGTCGCTTTCTTCTCCCTCAGTTCTTCTCCTAATGTGATCTCCCAATGTAATGCTGAGTATGGCCCGGGTGGTGACGTCACAGGGGGTGGGGCCTCTGGATGACATCAGCAGGTGGCCCCACCCCATGTCAATATAAGTCATTGCCCACGGCAGACCTGAGCCAAGACTCATGATGGCAACTGTTTGTCCCTATGTAGCCATTCCTATCCATATCTTTAAAATATGTAGATGTAATGAGCCTATCGTTTTGTACTCTAATTTTCAGGTCTAAAAAATGTATAGCAGAAATGCTGGCCTCACGTTGGAGAATAATGCCTCGATCGTTGGTGTTAAGCTCACCAATAAAAAGGTCCAAAGAGGCACGATCTCCCTCTCATAGGAGGAGGACGTCATCAATGTATCGTCCCCAGAAGACCAACTCAGTCCTCTGTTGACCATAGATGAAGCCCTCCCCCCACTTCGCCATAAAAAGGTTAGCCATACTAGGCGCAAACTTGGCACCCATCGCCACTCCCTGACCTTGCAGATAGTAGGAGCCATTGAACCAAAAGTAGTTGTGGCTCATAGCAAAGTCGAGGAGCTGGAGAAGAAACCGTTGTTGCAACATCCGCATGCCCGGATCTCTCTCCAAAAAGCACTTCACAGCTTCTCTACCTTGGCGATGGGAAATAATGGTGTATAAAGAGTCACGTCAGCAGCAGCAATAATATACCCTTCTTTCCAAGTAATTTGCCTCAAAATATTGATGACCTGTGTGCTATCTTTGAGATATGATGGAGTTTTTGAGACAAGAGGCTGCAGAAAATTATCTATGTACCTCCCAATCCTAGAAGTAACGGAATCAATTCTGCTAATTATAGGGCAGCCAGGTGGGCTTAGAGGGTTTTTATGACATTTTGGGAGATAGTAGATCACCGGCAGGGCAGCCATCAGAAATTTTTGGGACCCTTACACAGCTTTAGGCCTGGGTCCCGCGGGGCATGACCACCAATGCCCCAGGCCCCGCCCACTGGCCATCCCACTGTATCCACGCACTAGCCATCCCCCTGAGTCCTTCGGTGTGGTGTGATACACGAATCAATCAATATAACAACTCTTGACTGACTAAAGCACAATACCTTTATTCCCATCCACGGCCAGTATCCTGGAGAAGGATGGGTGATGCTGGGCGTGCATGGGGAAACATTGTGGAGAGAGGGATGAGTGATGGGTGGGGATGAAGATGATGGAGTGGCATTGTGACAATGGATGAGGATGACTCAGGGTGGGGATGAGAGTTACATAGTGAAGAGGCTCTCCACAATGTAACTCTCATCTCCACCTACAGTCACCCTCATCCATTTTCACAATGCAACTCCATTATGCCAGCTTGGCAGCCTCAGGTGTCCCATCCAAAGAGAAAGATATTAACTGCTTCAGCCCCGGAAGATTTTAACCCCTTCCTGACGAGAGCACAATTTGCGTCATTTTAACTGACAATTGGGCGGCCGGGCGATGCTTTACCCAAACAAAATTTGCGTCCTTTTTTTTCCCACAATTAGAGCTTTCTTTTGGTGGTATTTGATCACCTCTGCGTTTTTTATTTTTTGCGCTATAAACAAAAAAAAGCAACAATTTAAAAAAGATATATATATATTTTTTACTTTTTGCGCTAATAAATATCTTCAAAAATGTTTTTAAAAAACAAATTTTTTCATCAGTTTAGGCCAATATATATTCTTCTACATATTTTTGGTAAAAAAATCGCAATAAGCGTATATTGAATGGTTTGCATAAAAGTTATGGTGTCTGCAAACTATGGGAAAGATTTATGGCATTTTTATTATTTTTATTAGTAATGGCGCCGATCTACGATTTTTAGCGGTCCTGCGACATTGCGGCTGACAGATCGGACACTTTTGACACATTTTTTGGGACCATTGACATTTATACAACAAACAGTGCTATAAAAATGCACAGATTACTGTTCCCAGTGCTGGCTCTCGTGCCCGCGATCGCGCATTACCGGCGGCGATCGCGCCTGGTGGCCACGCGCATGGGGTCCCCCGGTGTCCCGCGGGCACGCACGGGCCTCCAGCGGCTCCTAAAGGGAACACTGTACCCATAAGTTGTTTTGCGCAGCCGTGCCATTCTTCCAACGTATATCGGTGTGAGCCAGTCGGCAAGTGGTTAAATAAAGTCCAAATATAAAGCACAGGGGGCAGTGGCGTCACTAGGGTTGATTTCACCTGGTGCTGCAAAACATGGTGTGCCCCCCCATATTTTCGGCCTGGCAGTCCTGCATTGGAGCTCGTTGGCGTGCGTTACATCAGTCAATAAGGCCTAGAGGATAGCAGGTTAGGCAATTCCTAATGGCTTAGTTCCCAGGAGCAGTATTGGATAATGGCCAACAGGCCCCCTTATCAGACCCAGCGAAACTGCAGCAGTGATCCATCTGGCTGGACGTTTGCTCACTCTGGGTTGCCCAGGCCGACTCTGGACAGTAGTGTAGCATGTCTATACCATTGCAGTGGCTCAGTCTTTCTCCCTCTCTGGTGGTGCTGGGCAGCGTGGCTCCCTCTTTGATTGCAATGGTACAGCGTGGCTCCCTCTCTGATGGCAATAGTACAGCGTGGCTCCCTCTCTGATGGCAATGGTACAGCGTAGCTCCCTCTCTGATGGCAGTGGTACAGCATAGCTCCCTCTGCCTGGACGTTTGCTCACTCTTGGTTGCCCAGGCTGACTCTGGTCAGTAGTGTAGCATGTCTGTACCATGGCAGTGGCTCAGTCTTTCTCCCTCTCTGGTGGTGCTGAGCAGCGTGGTTCCCTCTCTGATGACAATGGTACAGCATGACTCCCTCTCTGGCTTCCCCCAGCACAGTCCTCTCTTTTTCCTGTGTCCTTTAGCAATCACTCCCTCAGCTTCTTCCTGGGTTTCTGACTCTCTCTCCCCCCCAGCAGAGTGTATGCTGGGGGCTGAAGTCTGCTGCCTGTGCACAACAATGGGGCAGTCAATCTTCTGGGGCTCAACTCTCTCCCTTGTCACAGCGCTGTTTGTGTTCATGGGGTGGATTGAGCTGATGAAAAGAGCCTGTTTTACTCAGGGCCGTCTTTAATTTTGATTGGGCCCTGGGCAAACATTTTCTTGGGGCCCCCCCTCCATTCTGAGACATACAAAAAATAGCAGGTAGACTCAAAATCAGTTTACTGCAGCAGATCACGCAGCAATTGCAATTGTTTGCCAGAGGTTACAGCCTATCCTTACCGCTCACTGTCTGGTTTCTAGAGGTTACAACACATAATTTCTGCTTGCCGATTGGTTGCTAGAGGTTAATGTACATTATTAGCGCTCACTAATTGGTTGCTAGGGGTTACAGCACATCATTAGCACTTACTGATTGGTTGCTAGAGATATAAAGCAGATCACTACTGTTTGCTGATTGGTTGCTAGAGGTTCATGCACATCATTACCTCTCACTGAGCAGTGGAGCAATCCCAAATAATTGAGCAAGTAAAGGAGCACATTAATACACATACTACAGGAGAGGTTCAGAGACTGCGGACATACTGCGGGAGACAATCAGAGGCTGCGGACATACTGCAGGAGACAATCAGAGACTGCGGACATACTGCAGGAGATTACCAGAGACTGTGGACATACTGCAGGAGACAATCAGAGGCTGCGGACATACTGCAGGAGACAATCAGAGACTGCGGACATACTGCAGGAGATTACCAGAGACTGCGGACATACTGCAGGAGACACTCAGAGACTGTGTAAATACTGCAGGAGACAATCAGAGACTGCGGACATACTGCAGGAGACACTCAGAGGCTGCGGACATGCTGCAGGAGACACTCAGAGACAATCAGAGACTGAGGACATATTGCAGGAGACAATCAGAGACTGCGGACATACTGCAGGAGACAATCAGAGACTGCGGACATACTGCAGGAGACAATCAGAGACTGCGGACATACTGCAGGAGACAATCAGAGACTTCTGTATTTTGTCAGTTTGTTCCCCCTGTCTGTGGACGCGGCAGATCCAACTTCACAGGTGGTCGGCGTCATTTTTATCATAACAGTACTGCATTGGGTCATTACCCTGCTACCTGTCAATATGTGTTCATGTCAATAAATTGTTTAATTTTTCTACTCAAACCTGGTCACTGCTTCTCCATTTAGCCCTGCTTTTCTTTTTTCCCCACCTGTTTGGGATACTTTTTACTGACAATCAGAGACTGCGGACATACTGCAGGAGACAATCAGAGACTGCGGACATACTGCAGGAGACAATCAGAGACTGCGGACATACTGCAGGAGACAATCAGAGACTGCGGACATACTGCAGGAGACAATCAGAGACTGCGGACATACTGCAGGAGACAATCAGAGATTGTGTAAATACTGCAGGAGACAATCAGAGACTGCGGACATACTGCAGGAGACAATCAGAGACTGCGGACATACTGCAGGAGACAATCAGAGACTGCGGACATACTGCAGGAGACAATCAGAGACTGCGGACATACTGCAGGAGACAATCAGAGACTGCGGACATACTGCAGGAGACAATCAGAGACTGCGGACATACTGCAGGAGACAATCAGAGACTGCGGACATACTGCAGGAGACAATCAGAGACAGCGGACATACTGCAGGAGACAATCAGAGACTGCGGACATACTGCAGGAGACAATCAGAGACTGCGGACATACTGCAGGAGACAATCAGAGACTGCGGACATACTGCAGGAGACAATCAGAGACTGCGGACATACTGCAGGAGACACTCAGAGACTGTGTAAATACTGCAGGAGACAATCAGAGACTGCGGACATACTGCAGGAGACAATCAGAGGCTGCGGACATTATACAGGGGATGGTCAGAGAACTTTCAGCAATGCACAGCTTTACAGTTAAATAACACAGCTCAGGGTTTAAACATTCAGGCATTTTATGGTTGTAAGGACATACCTGGCCAGTCAAACTCACTACATACATTCAGGACTGTGGGCGGGGCTTCCACTCTCTGCTCTCACTAAAGCTGCTGGGAGCTCCAATGATGCTTTGTTGGGGGGCCCACATCACCCGTGAATGGTCTCCCCGATCACAGCTTTGCAGAGCGCACAGAGGACACGGGAGGATGTATTCCGCGCTAGCCAGCTGAGAGGGGCGGGGCCGGGAGCTCCACTGACGCTCTGACCCCGCCCACGTGCAGCCTGTGTACTGGGGATAGAGCGCCTGTATTGAGAGCCAGTGATCGGAGTGGGAGTGTCATTGGAGCTCCCGGCCCCTCTGTATTCACCAGCCAGTATAGAGGGGGCGGGGCCGGAAGCTCCACTGACACTCGCACTCCGATCACTGGTTCTCACTACAGAAGCTCTTTTCCGAGTACACAGGCTGCACGTGGGCGGGGTCAGAGCGTCAGTGGAGCTCCTGGCCCCGCCCCCTCTCAGCTGGATAGCGAGGAATACATCCTCCCGTGTCCTCTGTGCGCTCTGCAAAGCTGTGATCGGGGCCCCAATTCACGGCTAGCGCGGGCCCCCCAACAAAGATTGGGCCCAGGGCAAGTGCCCCGTTTGCCCTGCGCTAAAGACGGCCCTGGTTTTACTGGTGAAAGGGGGGGGTAGCTGCTCATGAAAGGCAGCGGTGGCTCAGACTACTAAGCTCCCTTCTCCTTCCCTATAGCAAGGCTTCACTCGCCTTCTCTATAGCGGGTGCCGCACGGGCCTGGCTGGAGCATGACAGTTTAATTTCATGTGTTGCTGAAGGAGGACCGGGCCCCGGGCCCCTTACAGGAGTAATGCCTGTACCCCCCTGATGGCGGCCCTGATCACCGAAATGCGAGGTGCAACCGGGATCAAATAAGACTTCTCCTTTTTGTTCAAAATGCCCTTATTAAAACCCTCATCCACTACCACCTGAAGTTCTTTTTTGTATTTCTGAGTCGGATTACTTCCAAGGGGGAAAATATGTGTCCTTATCAGATAAAATTCTATTCATCTCCTCTACATACGCAGCACTATCAAGAATGACAATATTATCAGCCGGGCCGACGGTAATGTCATTCCTCTGTTTGAGAGAATCCAAACCTCTTTTAAAGACTGTGTCGATCCTCTTTTTCTTAACGGTCAGTTTATCGAGATCTTTAATACTAGGTCCCTAAAAACCCCAACTGAAGGGGCTGAATGGCTCGGAGGGTTAAACAATGAAGCATTTGACAAGGTGGTATATTGAAACTTAGATGGAACCAAAGGCCTAATATGAATAGGATTAGAGATAATATATCTCTGCACATTAAGTTTGTGATTATACTTATAAATATCCATATAGGTTTCAAACTTGTTTAAGGGGCAGGGAGGAACAAATTTAAGGCCATGGTTTAATACCACCTTCTCCTCATGAGAAAGGGAGGCTGTGCTTAAATTGAATAGCCCAGTGTCTGTTAAACCCGCCTTCTTTTTAGACCTTGTCCCTCTCCCCCTCTGGTCCCTCGTTTGGCTCTGTTTCTTTTTAGGTTTGCTCCCTCCATGGGAAAAAAATTATCATTTGATCAATGGTTGGTAGACTGCATAGGTATATGATTGTGATCTGCCCTTTATTAACCCCCACCATTGTCCCTCTCATAAGTATAGGGGCCCACTGGTAAAAAATTTCCACGGTGGCTCCAGGAATTATTATTCCGGCCACATGGGGGTCCTTGTTGGTGATGTTGTACAATATACCTGTCATTACCTCCATAATGTTCATCTTCTCTGAAGAGAGGCGCAAATCTATTATAAGTATTGACAGGTTCATGGTATACAGGATGTCCACCTCCTCTATTACCTTTTTTGGGGCCTCCCTTACCTCAAAAGTTTTTTTTGGGATGGTTGCCCATACAGGGGTCTAGGAGAATCCATATTTCTACCATAGTATGTGGTGGGCTGTGAAAGGCCTAGAGTTCTCTGTGGTAGGCACGGTGCTCCATTGGTCACAACAGCTGCCCCCACATTACCATTGGTATTGGCTTTTTCAATACAATGCCATCTAAAAACTTTATTGTTCTTATAATCTTCCATATCACGGACATATTTATTTTTCTTTTTAATTTTCTGTTCACTCTCTTCCTTTTCTAAGTGCTTTCTAAGATTATCAGATCTTTTTTTTATAGTCCTCCAGATCTTTAAACAGGACTAATTTCTCTCTAAGCCTAACAATCTTCCCATCTATATTAGTAAAATTTCCAACCATAAAGATGGCCACGGTCGGCACGTTACAGAGTCGTGACGTCAGAGCTCCACCCTACGCGGCGTTTCGTCCAATAGGAACGTCGCCAGGGCCGTGGTCAGAGCTCATCATATCCTCTTTATATAGGAGGGAGGGCGAGATAGAAACGCCCCTTCCCCCTGCACTCCAAGCCTCTCTTTCATCCGCCGGAAGCGGAACCACATCATAACCGGATGTTTACACCACAGCTAAGACATACATGACTAGACATACCCACGACGGCCATGTTTAGGGGGACCAGACAAGGAACATTAAATAATATACCAATCTGGTTTCTGAGAGAGGATAAGGAGAAAGAACCGGCCAATTTGGAAACAGAGATGATAAATATAAACAATGGAAGTAATCAAAATAACCAAAAATGTAGAATTAAAAAATAGAAAATAGAAAAAAATTTATAAAATTCCACAAACGGCTTAATCAAAGATCGATTGTGGAATAGAAGCAATGCTGGCATCTAGTGGTTGGAAACAGGTAATATATCAAAAATACAAATACATAAGAACATGAAAAAATTTGCTAAAAATATATAGAAAAGGAGGAATGTTAATCTAGTGATCCCGCTATTGTTGATAAACACATTAACATCCCTTTCTATATTTAAGCCAAATGGTCTATAAGATTTTAAACAAAAAATCCACCAAGTCTCCATCTTTGAGATCTCTCTCCTAATGTGGCTGCCTCTCTAATGAGGATCAAACCTATCTATAGCCATTAAGGATGTACCCTTTAAACTCTTATTATGGCACAAAGTGTAATGTTTTGATAGACTATGGTTCAAAAAACCTTAATGAATATTTGCCAAATGCTCCTTGCTGGTTCCTAGCTTGCAAATAATGCCACCCAGATAATGTAGGTCGCAAGGGCACGTAATCAAATAAACCACATTCTTGGTCGAACAGGTAATGAAAGATCCCACAACATATGTTCGACCAGTAACAGTAGAACTGAAAGAGAGATACTTTCGCTCCCTAAGGCAATTATTTTGGCAAACCTCGCACTTTCTACACCGATAGTAGCCCTTAAAGTCTCCAAAGGAACTTGGTCTTACTGGAGGTCTAATTACATTTGGGGCTATCTGGAGTCTCAGAGGAGGTGCACCTCTAGAGGTGACCCTGGGTTGTTCCGGGAGCAAATGACCTAGTATGCTATCATTTTTAAGAACATCCCAGTTGTTGTTAAAAATCTTTTTAATCGAAAAATGTTGATTCGAGTAGGTAGTATAAAACAAAAAGCAAGAAGAAAATTCTTCAACTTCATCTCTTATTTTAGGCTTTAGTAAATCATCTAAATCTCTTGAGGCAACATCAGTTATGATCCGATCAAGAGCATTAACTGCATATCCCTTCTGGAGGAAGCAAGTTTTCAGAAACTCCGCCTCCCTCAGTCCTCCTGCAAGTCAAGACAATGAGTCAATTCCTCAGATTGAGGAGGAATTGTTCTTTGCAGGAAGATTATCTGAGGGAGACAGAGTTTCTGAGGCCAGCACTTCTGCTATACATTTTTTAGACCTGGAAATTAAAGTACAAAACGGTAAGCTCATTACATCTACATATTTTAAAGACACGGATAGGAATGGCTAAATAGGGAGAGGCTTGGAGTGCAGGGAGAAGGGGCGTTTCTATCTCACCCTCCCTCCTATAAAGAGGATATGTCGAGCTCTGACCACGCCCCTGATGACGTTCCTATTGGACGAAACGCCGTGTAGGGTAGAGCTCTGACGTCACGATGCTGTAGCATGCCGAACGCGGCCATATTTGTGGTTGGAAACAATTGATATCCATGACAGATTGTAGCTTCTGACATGCCTGCTTTTTTTTCTAACTTAATGTGATGTAATTGTTTTTTATGAAATACAGTCACCCTGGTTTTAAATACTACACCATGCGGAGTTGCCTTTTTGTATTTCATACATGTACCTATGAATTTCCATTTGGTGAGACTACAAGATCCAGCCATCTATGATCCAATTGAAGTGGTTCTGTGATGCTGTGGATATATCACGCTTTTTTGACCACCTGTAACTCAGTGGTCCATTTTCTTTGGTAAGAGGTAAGGTGTGTTGATGTTCGGTGGAGGATAATTTCATGCTCATCTTATTTTGTCTCTAGCTACACCGTGGGTGGTTCCAGCTGTTCCCCTGAACAAGGACTTTGTTTTAACACTATGGACTCTTACTGTCAGGAAAGGGTTCTCCAGTTGGTGGCGCTGTCGGTCTCTTGGATCGCAGTACCAGTGTCCACCAGCGGGTGTCTTCCAACACTCAGGATCTGTAGTGGAGGGATTCACCTGTTGGTGGTACTGTTGGATCCTTGGGCTGTAGTACCGATATCCGCCAGTGGGGGTTTCCCGGCAGTGTGGAGCAGACAGCACCTCCTGCGTTCAGGTGTCACTTGAAGCTAATCACAGGCATACATATAAATACCCGGCAAGCACTCACATTTTTGCCTTGGTTTCGTCCTTGCTCCCTGACCTGCTAGCCTGTGACCTGAACCTGAACCTGTACCCGTACCCGATCCTGAGCCTGTATCTGATCCCTATCCTGAGCCTGTCCTGATCCTGTCCCTCCTGTGTTCCAGTTCCCTTTCATCCTTGCCTTGGGTCCTGATTCCCATTCACCTTTCCCCATCTGCTGATTCCCTGTGTATGACCCTGGCTTTGCTTAAGTTTGTGATTCTGGAACTGCCCTTGTTTATCTGCTGATCTTCTGTGTATGACCTTGGCCTGGCTTACGTTCTTGATTACGGTATTCCCCAGCTACTGTATATATTATTTGTATGTCACTGTGGGTTTATTGTCACTGTTTGGTATTGGAAGTGTTGTGTACTTATATATCACTCATCTTAATAAACATTTATTTACACTTTACATGCGTTTTGGTTCTCTCTTTGCAGTCCACACAGTCTGGTCACACTTGGTTCATGACACTTACTTTATAATTTTATGTTTTTAGCGCTGCATACATTTATCCTTTATGCTTTTTATTGTTACCATACAATTTATGCCAGCTGCTTTATTAATGTTAGCGCAGTGATTAATCTTGAATTTATTACATGCATAACACAAATTACACTCCAAAACACATTCTTCTACTCCTCCTGAGTATGGCGATACCACATGTGTGAGACTTTTACACAGCCTGGCCACATACAGATGCCCAACAAGCTAGTAGCACCTTCAGGCATTCTAGAAGCATCAATTACACATATAAATTTCTTGACTACCTCTTGCACTTTTGAAGGCCCTGGAGCACCAGGACAATGGAAATGTTCAAAAAATTACCCTATTTTGGAAAGCAAACACCCCAACGTATATTCTATGAGGCATAATGAGTCTTTTGAACATGTCATTTTTGGAAAATGAGGAAAGAAAATGAAAATGCATTTTTTTATGCAAAGTTGTCCATTTATACAATATTTCTAACACATAGCATGTACATAGCAAAAATTACACCCTGAAATACATTCTACTACTCCTCCCGAGTATAACGATACATGTGTGAGACCTTTTCACAGCCTGGCCACATACAGAGGCCCAACATGCAGGGAGCACCCTCAGGTCTTCTAGGGGCATAAATGTAAAATCTAATTTGACTACCTATTACACTTTTGTGAGGCACTGTAGTGGCACTGATGGGCACTGTAGTGACATGGATGTGGCACTGATAAGAATTGATGTGGCATGGATGAGGAATGGATGAGCTGAGCCATGAATGTGGATGGATGAGCCGTGGATGGGGATAAATGAGCCGTGGATGGGGATGGATGAGCCGTGGATAGCATGGCTGAGTATGGCTGAGTATGGATGAGTATGGATGGCATGGCTGAGTATGAATAGCATGACTGAGTATGGATGGCATGGCTGAGTATGGCTGAGTATGGATGGCATGGCTGAGCATGGATAGCATGGCTGAGTATGGCTGAGTATGAATGAGGATGGCTGAGCATGGATAGATGGATGAGGCTGGAATTGTCACAAATCAGAGCAGTGGGCACTACAGATCCAGCCTACAGCGCTGCTGCACCTGATCTCTACCCTCTCTGCTCACACTGTACCGATCAGTACGGAGAGGGGAAGAGATGAATCGGACATGATGCCAGCTTGTTTACAAGTGATCTCTCTGTCATTTAACGGAGCGTTCATGTGGTAAACGGCCGCTGTCACACAGCGTAGCGTAAGCACGTACTTTTTGTTGCAGTTTTCCCGCACAAGCATAAGGCAGCTTATTGCATACAATGGACTGCCCTATGAGTGACAAACACAGCAAAATAGCTCATGGGGCATTTTGGCACGTTGCGGTGTGTACATTTTTGCCACGCATTTGTCGCACACTTTTGCACTTAGCAAAATGTGCATTTGCTAGCATTTGGGGTGCCGTTAACAATTAATGGCACTGAAAGCAAAACTAGTTTATTTTAGGTGTCTAAAAGTGGCCATACACTATCTAATCTGATTGTACAATTTCTGTACAATCTCCTTTAGATTTACCAAATTTATATAATAGGAGGACACACCTATGTATCCAATCACTCTGTATCCAATCAGGCAGGCCCTTGCACTACATAGTTAAAGGTAGTTCTAAATAAGATTGTAATTTTCCTGTATTCAGTACTACAGCTCTGCTCCTTATAAGCTGCTATGAGATCGCTCTGCTCCTGCACACCCTGCCAAATAAAAGATCTATGCAAGAAGATAAGATACAAAATGATCAATCAGAAGAGGAAGACCATGGTTGTGCATTCAGTGAGAATGGTGCATTGCATGTGAGTACAAAGGTGGGTGGAAGCAATCTCCTGGAGAAGGAGAAGGAGGGAAGGTGCAGGGTGTGTTATTGAGGTCAGCTGCTGAAGTACTTCCTTTTAACACTTTCCCCGTCCAAAATACCAGGTTGGATACAAGATAGTAATGATGCAGACACTAGAGGCTGAGGTAAGGGCTGTCCTAGAATATAGAGAAAGATTTTTCTTTTCTGAAACAGATGTACTTTAATGGTATATTTGTTCACAGGGAAGCCGAAATTTAGAAAAAAAGGTGAACTTAGCCTTTAAAGCCAAATGCAAACATGCATTATACTGCAGCTTACCGATTCTTAGATGTGATGTGTACAGTATATGTGAGAGAGGAGAGCAAAGTATATTACAGTGGGCAGTATGTTTAGGAGAGGAGAGCAGAAGGAATAGCAGTGAGCAGTATGTATGGGAGAGGAGGGCAGAGGGTATGACGGTGGGCAGTATATGTGGGGGAGGAGAGAAGAGAGTATAGCAGCGGGCTGTATATGTGGGGAGAGGAGAGAAAAGGGTTTACAGTGGGCAGTATATGTGGGAGAGAAGAGAGTTGGGTATGACAGTGGGCAGTATATGTGGGAGAGGAGAGAAGAGGGTATGACAGTGGGGCAGTATGCATGGGAGAGGAGAGAAGAGGGTATGACAGTAGACAGTATGTATGGGAGAGGAGGACAGAGGGCAAGACAGTGGGCAATATGCATTGGACAGAGGAGAAGAAGGTATGACAGTGGGCGGTACATGTAGGAGAGGAGAGAAAAGGGTATGACAGTGGGCAGTGTGTGTGGGAGAGGAGAGAAAAGGATATGACAGTGGGCAGTATGTGTGGGAGAGGAGAGCAGAAGTAATAACAGTGAGCAGTATGTATGGGCCGAGGAGGGCATAGGGTATGACAGTGGGCAGTATATGTGGGAGAGGAGAGAAGAGTTATGACAGTGGGTAGTATGTGTGAGAGAGGAGGAGAGAGAGAGAGAGTAGGACAGTGGGCAATATATGTGGGAGAGAAGAGAAGAGTGTATGGCAGTGGGCAGTATGTGTGGGAGAAGAGGGTATGACAATGACAGTGGGCAGTATATGTGGGAAAGGGTATAACAGTGGGCAGTATGTATGGAAGGGGAGAGCAAAAGGGGAGAGCAGAGGGCATGTCAGTGGGCAGTATGTGTGGGAGAGGAGAGCAGAAGGAATAGCAGTGTGCAGTATGTATGGGAGAGGGGGGCAGAGGGTATGGTATTGGGCAGTATGTATGGGAGAGGAGGGCAGAGGGTATGACAGTGGGCAGTATATGTGGGAGAGGAGAAAGGGAGGTATGACAGTGGGTAGTATATGTGGGAGAGGAAAGAAGAGGGTATGACAGTGGGCAGTATGTATGAAAGAGGAGGATAGAGGGCAATACATTGGGCAGTATGTGTGGGAGAGAGGAGAAGAAGGTATGACAGTGGGCAGTATATGTAGGAGAGGAGAGCAAAGGATATGAAAGTGGGCAGTATGTGTGGGAGAGGAGAGAAGAGGATATGACAGTGGGTAGTATGTGTGGGAGAGGAGCGCAGAAGGAAAAGCAGTGAGCAGTATGTATGGGAGAGGAGGGCAGAGGGTATGACAGTGGGCAATATATGTGGGAGAGGAGAGAAGAGCTATGACAGTGGGTAGTATGTGTGGGAGAGGAGGGGAGAGAGTATGACAGTGGGCAATATATGTGGGAGAGGAGAGAGGAGGGTATGACAGTGAGCAGTATGTGTGGGAGAGGGGAGAAGAGGGTATGACAATGACAGTGGGCAGTATATGTGGGAAAGGAGAGCAAGGGGTATTACAGTGGGCAGTATGTATGGGAGGGGAGAGCAGAGGGTATGACAGTGGGCAGTATGGGAGGAGAGCAGAGGGTATTACAGTGGGCAGTATGTGTTGGAGAGGAAGGCAGAGGGTATGACAGTGCATAGTAAGTGAGGGAGGGAAAGGAGTGCAAAAATTATGACAGCAGGAAATATCTGCAGTACAATAGTACAGATGGTATGACAGCACACCCGAAATTTGGAGGTGGTGAGAAGAGAAGGCTATGACAATGTACACAATGTATATATAATTATATGTGTATGTGTACCAATAGATGCACATACACACACACACACACACACACACACAGTGCAACGCTACTACAGTGATAATTCAATGCTATACTTAGTGCTATATATACATGCAATAAAATTCAAATTCATAAAAAATTCATAATAAATGTCCCATAAATCAATATCAATCTTGATAGTAGTGCTCCAGTGTTATTATCATATCACCATCCTTCTCAATAATTCTTATTGCTTGTGCAAACCACCACCAGCTATTTAATCTGCTCACCTCAAGGATGAGACAGGAAGACTCAAATTAACTCTTTATTTTCACTCCCCAAACATCTTTTCTTTCTCTCAGGACTCAGCTGTTCAATTCCTCCTTTTCACGATCTCCACTCCACCCAATGTATCCCTCACAGATAGGGAGTTGACCTCTGAGGTTATTCAGCTGTTCCTCCACTTGAAGGGACTCATGTATCATGTAATCAAAAACACAGCCACATACTTCCAAGTCAACACAATGTTTTTGTTGTTCTGATTTAACCTGTTCATGAAGGCCTGGAGGCTGGTCATATCCCACTTCCATTTCATGAACAGGTCATCAATAAATCTATTGTAGCTGGCTAATTGTACCGGTCTGTCATGGAACACCACCTGAGACTCCCAGTGTGCCAAAAATAAATTGGCCATACTGGGAGCAAAACAGGCTCCCATGGCAACACTGGTCTTTTGTAAATAGTAATCATTGTTGTACCAGAAATAATTATGGATCAATCCAAATTCTAGGCATTCTAATAAGTATCTTCTGTATTTTCTCTCTACTGTGGAGTTATTTAATGCCCATATTACTGACTCTTTTGCATCTTTGTGTTTTATTATGGTATACAGAGATCCTACGTCTGCTGTTACCAAAAAACAAGGGGAATTCTCAGTTTCAACATTTGCAAGTATTTGAAGTAGATGTTTGGTGTCCTTAAGGTACGCTGGAGTTGAATCTTCCAAGGGTTGTAAATAGATGTCAAGATATTGTCCAATATTGTCCCAGATAGCGCCATCTGCCCTCTATAAATAGGCCCCTAAATTTACTTCTTTCCACGATAGCTTCTTCTCCAGTTTTTTAATCGAATTTCATTTTGATGTTTTGCAGATAGTAAATCAGATTCTGGAGGACTTCTTCTAGTCCTCCAGCACCAACGGCAATTATGACTTGGATGGCCCAAATGCAGCTGCTGACTTTATTAAAATGTTCTCAATCGGATCTGGGCCAAAAAGTAAGTTTCCATTATTACTTCTCTTTCTATTCTGTTTCTTTTCTATGGGGTTCAGAATCACATCAGCTGTAAATGGATGGTGCTGCCTGTTCTGAACATCCTATAAAGTCTATTGCCAGTTTTAGTTGTCTGTTCATTATCTTTATATGTTTTATTTCTTTATCTTTCAGAATCTTGGAGGATGCCCAGTGGAATTACTACAATCAGGCAAGACGTGACTTTGCATATATGTATATTTTTCCACAATACTTTATCACCCATTAAGCCCTGGTTCACATTGATGCGATTTCGTATGCATTCCAGAACACATAGAATCGCATGACAAGTGAAATAACATGACTTTATATGGTGGCCGTTCATGTATATGCACTCTGAATGCAATACATTTTTAAAAAGGGTCGTGTGTGTGTGTGTGTGGTGCGATTTTCATCTTTATAGAGTGTAGACTCTTACATAAAACATTTAAAATTAGGCAAAAAACAGATGGAACGGCGTCTAGAGCGCCTTCTCACGTGACTTCCGGTTTACGTCTGCTCTCGGCCACTCCCTACGCGTTACGTCACGACCCGTGACTTCATCTGGAGACTTTCTGTAAAGTGAACTTACACTTTTATTTGCTGACCCGCCGCAGTACATATACTGCGACGGGGCTGCAGCTACAGTATTGTATTGTTGTATTGTTTTAAGTGTTTTCAGGTTTTGAAAGGATACTGACTCTTTCTTTATACCTGGGGGGGGGGAGGGGGTGCGCAGTTTGCCATCTTCGCCCTCGGCACCAGATGGTCTTGTCCCGGCACTGCTTCCCTTACTGATCACATCACCAAGCTTCCTTACATGAATCAGTGGACACGGGACTTGAATATCACCTTTGAATTATCTGACTTTCACGACATTGCGTATGCTCTGTCTAAAGTATCTATTAACACAACACTAATAGAGGCTACCTATAAAATGCTTTTACGATGGTACTTAGTCCCGACCAGGGTTTGCGAAAATGCAACCTTCTGCATCCCCCAGTTGTTTTCGCCGCTGCTGCCAAATAGGCACTATGTATCATGTCTGGTGACAATGTCCTACAGTAGCTAGATTTTTGATTTAGATGTTTAATTTTGTTTATTCGGTGACAGGAGTCAATATCTGTAGATCCCTGGAGTCAGCCCTTTTCAAAAGTTCCCTTATGAGGCCCCCCAAAAAATCAGTGAAATTAATTACATACATGTTCTTGGCGGCCAGAATTACCATTACTAAAAACTGGAATCATTCGATGGTTCCTCTTGATTATGTAAAGAATAAACTTAACTGGATTATGGATAATGACAGGCTTACCTGTATCCTTTTAAATCTACTAAGAAATTTGATGTGACATGGGACCCGTGGATACGATATCTATCGGTACTTTGGTGAGTCCTTGGCTGGCCATCTCTCTTTCTATTTGTTTCCCTCTCTTTCTTGGTCTATATTTTTTCTTTTCTTCCTTCCTTTTTTCATGCTTGATTTTTCTTATTATTTTAAGAAACTTTAGGGAATTCATGTGGCTCTACATTTAATTGTATTCTTCGGCATGTGGACAGTGGTTTTTCTCTACCTCCTTCACATTGCCCATCCCACCCCCCCCCACCCACCCCGTTTTTCCTCCTTCCCCCGTTTTTCCCCCATTGTGCAACAGCCCTTTTCGCATATTGTTTACAGTATACACGCTAATCGAGCTTGCTGTGCAGCTGTTCCCTATTGGATCGCGTGTGTAGTTTTTAGTTCCTCTGTTAAAGCTGAACTCCAAGCTGGCTCAAACTAACTGTCCCTCACTAACATATGAGGCCGCTGGATGTGTGATATAAACGGTATGTAGCTGAGGCTACATATAGCATACCACACTGTGTTCCGGAATCAAGCCGAAACTCATACCAGGAACACACTAGAGTCTATCTGATTGGTGCTCAGCCAATCAGAGAAAGCAATGTATTCTAGCAATCAGTACAAGGCTCCCTCTGATTGGGCTGATGATGTCACAACCTCTGACTCAGCCAGTCAGAGGTCAGAGGGAGCTTTGTATTCATTGCTGGAATACATTGCTTTCTCTGATTGGCTGATTGGATCAGATAGACTCTACTGTGTTCCAGGTATGAGACAAGAAGTCTCGGCTAGATCCCGGAACACAGTGCAGTATGTTGTATGTAGCCTCAGCTACATACAGTTTATGCCGCACATCCAGCGGCTTCACATGTTAGTGAGGGATATGGTTTGTTTGGGCCAGCTTGGAATTATTGGAATGTAAAATTAGAATGGCAACAAACTACAATACTTAAAGTGGATGTAAACCCTCACATATACCCAGTGAAGTGAACAGCCTCAGATGATACACAGAGATTAACCACTTAAGGACCAGAAGGATTTGCCCCCTTAATGACCAGGCCATTTTTTGCAATACGGCACTGCTTCCCTTTAACTGACAATATTTAGTCAGCCACCAATTGTGCAAGTTCTCCCACTTAAAAAGATGAGAGAGGCCTGTAATTGTCATCATAGGTATACCTCAACTATGAGAGACAAAATGTGGAAACAAATCCAGACAATCACATTGTCTGATTTTTTAAAGAATTCATTTGCAAATTATGGTGGAAAATAAGTATTTGGTCAATATCAAAAGTTTATCTCAATACTTTGTTATATATCCTTTGTTGGCAATGACAGAGGTCAAACGTTTTCTGTAAGTCTTCACAAGGTTGTCACACACTGTTGCTGGTATGTTGGCCCATTCCTCCATGCAGATCTCCTTTAGAGCACTGATGTTTTGGGGCTGTCGCTGGGCAACACGCACTTTCAACTCCCTCCAAAGGTTTTCTATGGGGTTGAGATCTGGAGACTGGCTAGGCCACTCCAGGACCTTGAAATGCTTCTTACGAAGCCACTCCTTGTTGCCCGGGCAGTGCGTTTGGGATCATTGTCATGCTAAAAGACCCAGCCACGTTTCATCTTCAATGCCTTTGCTGATGGGAGGAGGTTTTGTACCCAAAATCTCACGATATATGGCCCCATTCATTCTTTTGTGTACATGGATCAGGCATCCTGGTCCCTTTGCAGAGAAACAGCCCCAAAGCATGATGTTGCCACCCCCATGCTTCACAGTAAGTATGGTGTTCTTTGGTTGCAACTCAGCATTCTCTCTCCTCCAAACACGATGAGTTGTGTTTCTACCAAACAGTTCTACTTTGGTTTCATCTGACTGAATTTGTTTCCACATTTTTTCTCTCATAGTTGAGGTATACCTATGATGACAATTACAGGCCTCTCTTATCTTTTTAAGTGGGAGAACTTGCACAATTGGTGGTTGACTAAATACTTTTTTTGCCCCACTGTACTTTTGGTAAAATGCACTGATTACTGTGTAAATGTCACTGGCAGGGAAGGGATTAACACTAGGGGGCGATCAAGGGGTTAAATGTTTTCCCTCGTGTGTGTTTCTAACTGTGGGGGGATGGGACTGGCTGGTGGAGGAGACATATCGCTGTTCCTAATCACTAGGAACAACAGATCTGTCTCTCCTCCCCTGTTAGAACGGGGATCTGTGTGTTTACATACACACATCCCCATTCTGACTCTCGTGCCTGCGATCGCAGGAGGCTGGCAGATTTCGCAGCCACACGCAACAGGTCCCCCCGCCGTGCAACAGGCGCACACCTGCAATGGCTCTTAAAGGAGCCGACGTATAGGTATGGCGATTCGCGGGAACGTGCCGACCTGCCGCTGTATAATGACAGCAGATGGTTGGTAAGTGGTTAACTAGCTGCTGCCCTCATATGACGGTATCCCAGAACAGCCACTCTTGCGCGCCCGCGGGGGTGCACAGCGCGGCATTTGCGTCCGCGCCATGTTGCTAAGACACAACGCGACCCAGATCTCTGTAAAGAGCCGCATCCGCGGCTCTTTAACCATGTGATCGGCTGTGTCCAATCACAGCCGGTCACATGTAAACATGGACATGCTGGTAATTGGCGCTCCTCGCCTCACACTGACAGAGTGTGTGATGAAGAGAGCCAATCAGCAGCATCTCTACGCAGAGGGACATCTACACATGTAATCAGGGCACTGATCATCAGTGCCCGGATTACAATATAGCGCCAACTGCGTCACCAATCAGTGCCCACCATTGCCCACCAGTGCCAGCAATCAGTGCCCATTAGCGATAGCTATCAGTGCCACCTATCAGTGCTGCCCATCAATGCCCATCACTGCTGTTGCTCAATGCCCATCAGTGTCTCCCATCAGTGCCATCCATCAGTACGGCCTATCTGTGCCGCCTATCAGTGCCCACCAGTGCTGCCTATCAGTGCCCACCAGTGCCGCCTATTAGTGCCTACCAGTGCCACCTAACAGTGCCCATCAGTGCTGCCTATCAGTGCTCATCAGTGCCACATATCAGTACCACCTATCAGTGCCCATAAGTGTGGCATATTAGTGCACATAAGTGCCACCTCATCAATGCCCACCAGTTCAGCCTATCAGTGCTGCCTCATCAGCGCACATCAGTGAAAGAGAAAAATTACTTAGTTACAAAATTTACTGATAGAAACTAAGTAAAAAAATTTTTTTTTTTCAACATTTTTGGTCCTTTTTTTTTTTTTTTTTTTTTTTTTAGTAAAAAATAAAAAACCCAGCAGTGATTAAATACCACCAAAAGAAAGCTCTATTTGTGTGAAGAAAATGATAAAAAAATTTGTTTGGGTACAGTGTAGCATGACCGCGCAATTGTCATTCGAAGTGCGACAGCGCTGAAAGCTGAAAAATGGCCTGGGCAGGAAGAGGGTGTAACTGTCCTGTAGGCAAGTGGTTAAACAAATCCTCCTACATGAGGTTTACTTGTTTATCTGCAGCCCTCTCTTCCCTACACCCCTTCAAAAGGGCAGAAAAGTGTTAAAATCCTTCTCCATCTGTTAATAACACAGAGGAGGTGGGGAAGAGGCTGCAGTTACAGTGTGCGAGAGCTGATTGGAGGAAAGGAACACATCCCCCTCCACACAGTGGAAGAACCGTGTTGTGAATACACAAGCTCCATGCTGAGCTCCATCCCTGACACAAATTTATCTCATGTGCCAGGAAAATTTCTCGGAAGTGACTCCCGCTGATAACAGAGGAATGAAGCACCAGAGAGAAAAAACACATAGAGCTTTGGAGAGAGATAAGCAAACACTACAGATATATGTGCTTTGCTCAGATTTCATGAATGAGGTTTACAACCACTTTAAAAATCTCCATATGCGATTGCCTGAAATTTTTGTCCCTTTCATATTTTTTTCTTGATCACTTTTATTGTAAACATCCCTTGTGATAACAATAAATCATGACAAGTCCTCTTTATGGAGACATCTCGGGTCTTTAAGACCCCAGATCTCTTCTTCTTCTCTATCTTTGAAAACATCAGATCAGCAAAAACAAAAACATTGATCTGATGCTTAAAAAAAAGTTTACAGCCTTAGCCAGAAGTGTCATCATGACATTGCTCCCAGCCTCCTAGATCATAGATCTATGACTAGCCACACTAACCACCAGATCGTTTCCCGGGCTTGCCTGTAAGAATGGTAAGCACGAGAAACACCAGCGAGCGGAAGGGGGGGGGGGCAACTGATCTAGTGGCTAATCAGCTTTGCCGGCTGCAAAAAACAATACTGGACCACTGCTTAATGGAATTCCTATTTGCCAAATCTTATTTAACTCTACCCAAATTTTTCAAACAATGGAACCCTTGGCCAAGGGACTCCAGATCAGCACCACTCATCTGACCCATTCATAACTGCTGAGACAATTCCTCACTCCCCATCACCACCAGGGCTCAGTCACCCCAAACTCTCATCTGCAGACTCCACTAATGCATTGCAATTACTTGAGACTGCTGCTCATAATAAGGGCGGCACAGTGGTGCAGTGGGTAGCACTTTCGCCTAGCAGTAAGAAGGGTCGCTGGTTCAAATCCCAACCACAACACTACCTGCCTGGAGTTTGCATGTTCTCCCTGTGCCTGCGTGGGTTTCCTCCGGGTACTTCGGTTTCCTCCCACACTCTAAAGACATGCTGGTAGGTTAATTGGATCCTGTCTAAAATTGTCCCTAGTATGTATGAATGTGAGTTAGGGACCTTAGATTGTAAGCTCCTTGAGGGTAGGGACTGATGTGAATGTACAATGTATATGTAAAGCACTGCGTAAATTGACGGTGCTATATAAGTACCTGAAATAAATAAATAAAAAAATAAATAATAACCCACTAAGCTCTCCATTTCTATTCTCTTCTCCATCTCAGTCTACTCACCTAAGTCCCCCCTGATCTATAGACACACCACAGTTTTGAGCATTATTGCTATTATTGCATTATATTACTGTTACAGTGTCTTTAAAAAGTATTCATACCCCATTGACATTTTCCACATTTTTTCATGTACAACCAAAAACGTAAATTTATATTATTGGGATTTTATGTGATAGACCAACACAAAGTGGCACATAATTGTGAAGGAAGGAAAGTGATAAATGGTTTTCACATTTTTTTACAAATAAATATCTGAAAAGTGTGGTGTGCATTTGTATTCAGCCCCTCTGAGTCAATACTTTGTAGAACCACCTTTTCGCTGAAATTACAGCTGCAAGTCTTTTGGGTATGTCTCTACCAGTGGTGGCCTGTCCATTGGGGTGCATGGGCGTTGTCTTCCCTATCCATGCGTCCGCCCCCCTAATCTACATGCAGGGCACCAGACTATTCACTATTATCAGTGAAAAATATTTTGTTATGTGCAAATAAAACTGTGCACATTAATCACCAAAATAATGTCCATAAATTAAACACAACCAAAATATGATTAAACGTCCATGAAACACGTGAAACACCACTCTGGATATCTGACTTCCACCGCAGTGAGACCCGTCACCAGAAAGATTGAAGGCTTACCGGACCGCCTTTTGCGCATGCGCGGACTTTCATTTTCTACCGGAATTGTTTTTATCATTCCTTGCAAGGATTTTTGTATTGTTGAACGCCATCATGGCATTTTAATAAAGGATCCAATAATTTACTACACCATCGGAGCATTTCTTCCTTTCTTTTTGGATATCTATACCACTGGGATCGGCGTTCCTCCATGGCTGACTGATTTGAGATCAACCATCTAGTGCTTCACAGCAGGATCCATCCATGAGAGGGATAGCATCCATAGCGGTGATTGATTCATGCCTTTTTTAAAAGGCGGTCCGGTAAGCCTTCAATCTTTCTGGTGACGGGTCTCACAGCGGTGGAAGTCAGATATCCAGAGTGGTGTTTCACGTGTTTCATGGACGTTTAATCATATTTTGGTTGTGTTTAATTTATGGACATTATTTTGGTGATTAATGTGCACAGTTTTATTTGCACATAACAAAATATTTTTCACTGTTTAAATATTTTTCACTGTATATCTTTCACTGTATATTTAAATCCAGCGCTGCGCTCTTTATATACATTTTTAGTGGTGCCCCCTATCAGGGTTATAGCGTATAGCTGCAGGATATTTCTTCATAGATTTATTTTTTGTACACTTGAGCACAATATATATATATTTTTTCATAGATTTATATTTCTTTACAACAATTTACACCTAGCGCAAATTTTTCCTTTTAGAATATTCACTATTATCACACTGATTCTCCTCCCGGCCAATCAGGAAACGGGTCTAATGCCCCGTACACACGGTCGGATTTTCCGAAGGAAAATGTGTGATAGGACCTTGTTGTCGGAAATTCCGACCGTGTGTGGGCTCCATCACACATTTTCCATCGGATTTTCCGACACACAAAGTTTGAGAGCTTGCTATAAAATTTTCCGACAACAAAATCTATTGTCGGAATTTCCGATCGTGTGTACACAAATCCGACGCACAAAGTGCCACGCATGCTCAGAATAAATAAAGAGATGAAAGCTATTGGCTACTGCCCCGTTTAGAGTCCCGACATACGTGTTTTACGTCACCGCGTTCAGAACGATCGGATTTTCCGACAACTTTGTGTGACCGTGTGTATGCAAGACAAGTTTGAGCCAACATCCGTCGGAAAAAATCTTAGGATTTTGTTGTCGGAATGTCCGATTATTGTCCGACCGTGTGTACGGGGCATTAGACTGAAAGGAGAAGTGTTCAAATTGGCCTAGGAGGAGGGAGGAGATGCACGGCGGAAGCCGCCGCCCTGAAGGGAAGCACTGCCCACACCATAGATGCGGTAAGTGCCAGGCTCGTAACGGACCACCCGGGGGGGTGGGGGGGTGCGGATGACTTCCACTTCACAATTATGTGCCACTTTGTGTTGGTCTATCACAAGGGTCAGGAACCTTTTTGGCTGAGAGAGCCATGAACGCCACATATTTTAAAGTGTCATTCCGTGAGAGCCATACAATATGTTTAAAACTAAATACAAGTAAATGTGTGCATTTTATGTAAGACCAACACTTTTAAAGTACAATAAGTATCTGAATTCTTTTTAATAACGTTGTTATGCTGTTGCTAACCAATGATGAATAAAGTACTTCTTACCAGTAATGCAACTTTTCATGTTCGATTAATCAATTTTTTTTTTAATCGATTAATCGACTAATTTCGATTAATTATTACTGTTATTTCGTCATCTCCCCCACTGTAATATCCACGTCATCTCCCCCACTGTAATATCCACATCTCCCCACTGTAATATCCACATCTCCCCCACTGTAATATCCACATCTCCCCACTGTAATATCCACATCTCCCCACTGTAATATCCACATCTCCCCACTGTAATATCCACATCTCCCCCACTATAATATTCACATCTCCCCCACTGTAATATCCACATCTCCCCCACTGTAATGTCCACATCTCCCCCACTGTAATGTCCACATCTCCCCCACTGTAATGTCCACATCTCCCCCACTATAATATTCACATCTCCCCCACTGTAATATCCACATCTCCCCCACTGTAATGTCCACATCTCCCCACTGTAATATTCACATCTCCCCCACTGTAATATCCACATCTCCCCACTGTAATATCCACATCTCCCCACTGTTATATCCACATCTCCCCCACTGTAATATCCACATCTCCCCACTGTTATATCCACATCTCCCCCACTGTAATATCCACATCTCCCCCACTGTAATATTCACTCTCCCCACTGTAATATCCACATCTCCCCCACTGTAATAATGTACACATCTCCCCCACTGTAATAATGTACACATCTCCCCCACTATAATGTCCACATCTCCCCCCCCACTGTAATATTCACATCTCCCCCACTGTAATATCCACATCTCTCCACACCCCCAACTGTAATACCCATATCTCCCCTACAATTGTCTGCTTGCTTACCACTACACAAGCAGGCAGATCCACGAGCAGTTGAGGCGGGTGATGATGATGTCAGCGCGCCACTCACCTAGGCCGCCGCCAGGTGTACCAAGATGGCTGTAACTCCGGAGCTAGGCCGAAGCCACGGCCTTTCCTATGGGCTCAATCCGTGGATCGGCACACCACGCGATCCGCGGATTGAGAGGCGAGAGCCAGATGCAGCCATCAAAAGAGCCACATCTGGCTCGGGAGCCATAGGTTCCCGACCCCTGGTCTATCACATACAATCCCAATAAAATACATTTACGTTTTTGGTTGTAACATGACAAAATGTAGAAAACCTCAAGGGGTATGAATACTTTTTCAAGGCACTGTATATGTATCTCTTGAGAAGTTGCCACTATATTAGATACCTCGTGGCCTACATACAATGAATGGTATACTTTGCAACTTATATGTTTAGTGGAAGAGGTTACACCGTGACCCTCCTATAGATATAAGCCTCTTGCTCCTCTTAATTTTGCCAACATTTGTATCTGTACTAGTTGACATCTATATATGACACAACTGTTTATGTTCTCTCTTTCTCTGTATTGTCAAGTTAAAACAATAAAATTTAAGTAAAAAAAAAAAGACAAAACCAGGGTTATGGCAGAAAGCTGCAGCCATTGACCCTGTAAACCACTTCAAAAGTGCTATGTATATATACATATTGTGGTCTTGAAGTGAGTAAGCTTTAGAAAAATATTGTACTTCTTGCCTCTTTTGCAAAGTGTGTAAAAAGAAGTCCAAATTGCAATGTCAAAGATCACGGAGTTGCAGTTTTTTTGTAACAGGTTTCAAAAAATGCATTTATGTGCAATAAACATATATATACAATTGTAGCGGTACCCTCGTAAGGGCTGCTGAGTGTTGTAGTCTGTCTGTCTCCTGCCCAGCCAGGCATACACTTTTCATGCATCCAAAGGCATGAAACAGTTCTTTCACTTGTTTTATGTTTTTATTGAGGGGAATAAACTTGGATGGGGCTAGGGAAATTATGAGATGCCAAGTTGATTATTAGATAATTCGGGACCTGAGACTATATACAAATCCAGTATATACACCTCCTCTCATCTCTCCAGCACATCAATTGCTTGCAGCCTATCTTTCCTTAACACCTCCAGCACATCACTTACTTTCCATTCCCGGACCAGCTAGCACTGGGATTTAGACCTGACACTGGCTCAGCCAGGCCTTAGAAAATGCCCTTTGCAGGCAGGGACTGCTGGCCCCTATGGTGTAGCAAAAATACAGTAGCCCTTGGTGCTAGTTGTCCATGTGGTTACTGCTCCCAGTACCACCTCTTCAGGCACTGCCAGCCCTCCTGGCTGCAGCTGCCCCTCTTCACTGCCTGTGCCACCACAGTCCACTCCACTGGCTCTGCACCTTTCCCAGACTGCAATCTCCCAGTCCTCTCAGGCTTGCCTCTCCAGTCCTCTCCTGACTGTGTGTCACTCAACCACCGTCTTGACTGTGACTTGTTGTTCCTCCCTGGAGACTTGCCCAGCAGTGCTCTCTCCCGCTGTACTCTCTTGCTCCTCCTGTCCAGGCCCCCTTTGTGGGTTACAAGAGGGTCCCGTCCGCACCCGAGCCCAGGCCCAAGGTTGCCTGTGGGTCACCCAGCCCTGCCCTGGGTCTCTCCCAACCCAGATCAAAACACATACCCAGGCTTGGCTGCCAGCCAAGCCTGGAAATTTACCTGTTCTAAGAAAAAGCTAATCACTACGCTTCTAGCACACTAGAGGGTGCTACACAATAAATTAATTTATATAATTAACTATAATTGAGAATATGCTATTACACACTAATCCTAACTAACTAATTGACTATATTAAATAACTGTATTATTGATTACCAATGATTCTATTTTAAAAAGATGTTACTATATTTCTATGTTAACTCTTAACTGCATTCCAATGCAAGTATTTTAGTCTTGAGAACCTCCTGACCCACTGATATCTCAGTTACAGTAATACTTAGTACACATAAATACCAGCTCACAGAGCCCAATCACATGGCTAATTTTAATCTGCCTGACTTTAGCTGAGCCACAGTCTAAAGTACAATATTGAGAAATTAGAAATGTAGTATTCAATACAGATGTCTGTTATAGTTAAACAAAAAAAAAAAAACAAATAATAAAATAATTCTCCACTCAGACCAGAGCACCTGCTGCCATTTTTCTGCACACCAGTTCCTATGTTTGTCTCATAGTTGAGTCGCTTAGTCTTGTTTCCACATCGGAGGTATGGCATTTTTGGACACAATTCTTCCATGAAGACCACTTCTGGCCAGACTTCTCTGGACAGTAGATAGGTGCACCTCCTGGGTCCCACTGGTTTCACCAGTTCTGTGCTGATGGCACTGCTGGACATCTTCTGATGTCGAAGAGTAAGCCTGATGTGTCTTTCTTCTGCTGCATTATGTTTCCTTAGTCAACCTTTGCTTCTACAGTTAACATTGCCCATTTCTTTGTGCTTTTTCAAAGGAGCTTGAACAGCACATCTTGAAACTCCAGTCTGCTTTGAAAACTTTGCCTGGTGTCCTGGTGCTGTGCTGTCTTGTCATGATGTATCTATGACCTGTGACATGAAACAGTCTTCCACAACCTCACTTTCGTAGCAGAATTTGGCTGTTCCTCACACAGTTTTAAGCCACCTACACACCCGTTTCTGTTTCAGCTAATGACTGTGTTTCAACCTACATATGAAATTTATGATCATTAGCACCTGCTTGGTATAATTGGTTAATCATACACCTGACTCTAATCCTACAAAATCCCTGAATTTGTGCAAGTGTACAAAGTGTGCAAGTGCAAGAATTGATGCTAGTTTGAAGCCAAAGGGTAGTCACATCAAATATTGATTTGATTTAGATTTTTCTTCTGTTTGCTCACTTTGCATTTTCTAAATTGATAAACAGAATAAACAATAAAAAAAAATATTTTTGAAAGCATTCTTACTTTACAGCATTTCTTCACACCTGCGTAAAACTTTTGTACAGTAATAATGTATTTAAAACCTTCATCCCAAAAGGAAAACAATATTCTATGCATGAAGGTAAAAAACCTTCTGTGTGCAGCAGTCCCCCCAGCCCACCCTAATTCTTACTGAGCCCCATCTCTATTCAGCAATGTGCACGAGAACCTCAGCTCTCCGGGGACTCTCACTCCTCATTGGCTGAGGCCATTGGCTCCCACTCCCAGGTGAGTTGATCAGGAGAGGGAGGGGGCGGGGCCAAGCCGGGGCTCTGTGTGTAGACACACAGAACCGTGGCTCAGGACCAAACCTGCTTGGGTGCCCCCAGAGCAGCCCCCAAGCTGCTTGCTCTGGAGCACTTGGCAGGAGGGAGAGGCCAGGAGCGCAGGGGGGGCGAGTAGAGCTGCACAGAGCAGGTAAGTATAACATGTTTATTATTTAAAAAACAAAGATGTGTACTGGAGAGTAATACACCAGAAATAACATTTTTAAAGTAGTAATGACTAATGCAGGTCCATAAAAATTGGAAATAGGGTAATTAAATAGAACTGAGAAAAACAGCAAACAATAACATATAGAAAATATAACAATGGGCACACTTGAATTGGCTTCATGCCTAACAATTAAAATTCACAGGTGTTACAACTCCCTCTACTGTCCATTCACTAAACACACAAGGGCAAAATGTATTCTTCATTTCTTAATGGAATACCATTCCTTATAACTCAGTAATAATTAAGAAAAGAAAAAAGAGGTTCCCTAAAATACATTAATATATTTATTTTTGTTATGAACTGGGAATGTTTTTGCACAGGTTTTATAATGAACTGTATAGAAGATATTACATGGTATGTATACAATTTCATTACTTTTCTCTTATGCCGCATACACACGGTCGGACTTTTCGACCGGACTTGTCCGACGGACCAAATCCGGCGGACAATCCGAATGTTTGTGGGCTTCACCGGACTTTCAGCGCACTTTTCCAGTCGCAAATCTGACGGACTTTAGATTTGGAACATGCTTCAAATCTTTACGTCGTAACTCCGCCAGACCCAGAAATCCACTCGTCTGTATGCTAGTCCGATGGACAAAAACCCACGCTAGGGCAGCTATTGGCTACTGGCTATCAACTTCCTTATTTTAGTCCGGTGTACGTCATCACGTACGAATCCGTCGGACTTTGGTGTGATTGTGTGTAGGCAAGTCCGGTCGTTAGAAAGTCTGTTATAAGTCCTCCAAAAGTCTGTCAAAAGTCTGTCGGACGGGCTGTCTGACTTTTGTAGCTGAAAAGTCCGACCGTGTGTACGCGGCATTAGGCTAATTTCACACTGAAAGCACTGGCCGTTTAAGCGGCACTTTTCGCTGCTTTTCGGCGCTACGGGGCACTTTTTACCCCAGTTTTGCACCACTTTCAAAGCGTTGCCAATTCATTCGAATGGGCAGGGTGTTTTGGGAGCGCTAAATGCAGTGCTCCCAACCCGCCCCAAAGATGAGGCTTGCATGACTTTTCGGAACGTCCTGCAAGCGCATTGCCCCAGTGTGAACAGACACGCTGGAATGAATGGGAGGCGGTTTTCAGATGCGTAGCAGAGGCTATTTCCAGCGCTAAAGCGCCTGAAAACCGCCCCAGTGTGAAGCTGGTCTTACAGTATAAATACACTAGATATTTAATGAGTGTAGTACAATATAAATGTCAGTAACTTCAAGCAGCAGTCGAAAAGTTTTACAGCTTAGCAGCTTCCTCAGGACTACAAGATGGCTTGAAGATAAATTACATCTATAAAGATAAGTAAAATTGGCAATAATAAAAAATTATATTATCACAATTCTTCACAATATTATTTCAGTCAATACACAAATATTCTCTTTTCATATACTAATGCTTTCAAAATGTGCCATTTAGGGGGAAATACTGTATAAAGAGGCCTGGCTGCAAAAAATAAAAAAAATAGATATATGTATTATGAATAAAAATTTAAATAAATACATACTTTACATAAGTAACATAAAACCCCTCACAGGGCGGACCAAGGTGGAGTACAGCACAAACTGGGATGTGGGAAACAGTGGAAACACAAACCAGAGGGAACTGAGAAACAAGGGCCAACAAAAAAAAAGGAGTAATATACAATTATATTTCCCCAAAGAAAGGAAAAACAAGAGAAAGCCAATATTACCAGAAAAAAAAGTTGATAATAAATCCCTATATACCCGACAGTATAGATACAGATAGGAACAATGAAGAACGTACTCAATCAAATCCAGTCATCATATACTTCAAATATGTCTGAGGCTCAGCAGGAGCATCCAACATTGTCAGGATATGGGCCATACTGTCTTTATTTCTGTTAGAGAGAAACATGTACAATAAGAGGGAGACTACCATAGCTAATAAAGCAATCCAGACCAACTTTAAAAAAACTCACACATTTCTACAACAGATACATAGTTACAAAGATAAAAATGACCTGTGTGCACTGATCTGGGGGTACCAGGCTTGCTTCCACCACAGGATAGAGTCTAATCAGGACAATTACATGCCTCTATCTCTTCCATAAATCCACTAGGCCTTCCATGGACCCCCCCCCCCCCCCCCCCCCAGTACACCCACGGTACTGGACAATGAGGGCTGCAAAAAACACAAGAGGGCCAAGGAGGTTCTTTCCCTCTGTTCCCACCCATCACCCCAACAAGAAGGCACTGGCAGAGCACCTTCCCCAGGAAAGGGAGAGGTGTTTTGTAGTCTCAACACAGCAGGGTGTGGAGGGGGGAAGGAGGCAGAAAAATGGAACTTCCCCTTAGGGGTGAAGTTATGCTTTAAGTTGTATATGCACAGAGAGCCAGAGAGCCCATGTGCATGAGCCCATAGAGTGACACTAAATAAATTCTATTTACGTATGTATTTTCAACTCAACGTATGGCTCTTAGCCTCCTCTAAATCCCCAGATTCCTTTTTTTTTTTTTTTTGCTGCTGGGATCTGACTTCCCGTTAGAGAGTGGCCATGTTTGTTCTCCATGGTCAACTGTATGTAGGAATGTAGCCACCCTCTCTTGCTCTTTCCTTAGATCGACTATGGTGGAGGGGGGAGAGGTTTGGAAGCTCACAAAGGAGGTTACATAGAGATAAAAAGATACAGTAAGAAATTATTTAATGAAAATAAATTGCATGGCCATAAAGTAGTGGATGTGTATGGATTATTTTTGGAGAATAAGGATATCAAGTGTCACTAGTAGCTTTCATTAAAATAAAACCTGGTGATCTTGCCATGAAGGTCCTTGTTTGGGCACTTCCTGTTAGTGGTGACAATGCTCTGTACCTGTTCTGCCTCCAGCAGGATAATCATGAAAGTGATTGTAAAGTCTTGTTTTTTTTCCTATAAAAATAATGAACATGTTATACATACCTGCTCTGTGCAGTGGTTTTGCACAGAGTAGCCCAGATCGTCCACTTCTGTTCAGTGCCCCCACACCAAGCAGCTTGCTATGGGGGCCCCCCTGAAGAGTCACAGCTCCCTGTGCCCATTCAGACACGGAGCCCCGACCCGTCCCTCCCCCTCTCGCCCCTGATTGGCTAGCTGACTTTAATTGACAGCAGAGGGAGCCAATGGTGCTGCTGCTGAGTCTCAGCCAATCAGGAGGGAGAATCTTGGATGGCTAAGACACTCGTAGACATCACTGGACAGAGAAGGACCTCAGATAAGGGGGGCTGAGGGGTGCTGCTGCACACAGAAGGCTTTTACCATAATGCATAGAATGCATTAAGATAAAAAAAACCTTCTGACTTTACAAGTCCTTTAAGTTGTTTGCCTGCAATATCAGATTTGACCACAAGATGGAGCCGGTGGTAAATTTACTGTTTTTGCAGCAACTACCGTGTTTCCCGGAATAAAAGACCGGGTCTTATATTATTCTTGGCTATAAAAAATGCATTACGGCTTTTTTTCAGGGGATGTCTTATTTGTCCCCTGTCTTCTCTCCCCCTTTCCCTCCCTGTCAGCTCAGGAGTCAGCATCTCTGTAATCCCCAACATAAACCCTAGTTAAAGTCCTTGAAAAATCATTTATTCCGCTCTGTAAATTGATTATATAATGTCCAGAATCTGTATGTAACATTGTAGAAAATACCTTATTTACAGCGCTGCTGGGCGCTCACATGACCCACCGGAGCTTTTCTTCCCCACTCTGAGCACTGCTTAGGGAGATGCTGAGATCCCCGCTGGCATCAGACCTGCTCTGAGCACTGCAGAGGGAGGGACCGCTGACGTCAGCCGGGAGGAGAGAAGGAGAGCTCCGGCGGGTCACATGTGCGCCCAGTGGCGCTGTAAATATTATATAAAAATGTTATACAATAATGTTACATAAAGACACACACTGGACATCATAGAAATCCTTTTACAGTGTGGATTACATGATTTTACAAGGACTTTAACTAGGGCTTATTTTTGGGGTAGTGCTTATATTGCAGCCATCCTAGAAAATCGAGATAGGTCTTATTTTCGGGGCAAGGTCTTGTTTTCGGGGAAACACGGTAGAAACTGTTCACCTTTGATAAAAAGTTCCCATCATTCTTCAGTCTAAGGCAAAGAAACAGGTGCATCCTGGGATCTCAGACTCCATCTTAGAGACTGAAAGAAGGAACCAACTATCAGAGCACATATTGGACTAAAACTTGCATCCGCTTTCATCCCCTCAATGCAGCATCGCTTATGAGAATTACTTATTGCCACCTACAGCCTAGCTTATTCATTGTTTTTCTGTATATTTCATATACTGATTATATGTGTTGTTTTTTTTCTCAATAGTTTCACCCCACCCTGTTTTGTTAATAAAGCTTCAAAATGAAACTCAGTCTGGCTTACTGCAGAATAGGGAATATTTAGCTGCATGTTGAGCTACACATAGGGAAACGTGTAGCGGGGACAGAACAGTACCAGTTTCTAAACTGCTCTCCTGAGTCACCCTGGAAAAACTGGCTTCCGGAAAAACTGCAAACAGCTATGCAACTCATTGCACAGGACTTGTCCACAATTGTTACTATCATTTAGCCTTGGTTCACATCTGGGTGTGCAAGGCAACCTCAACCTATTCATTTCAGTGGGCTGCCCTACCAACGAGAAATGCAGGGAAATAAATCCCCACCCTTTTGTGAAAACACGCCACACAGAACATTTAAATAGGCTGAAATCGTATTACAGCGCACCAAAAGTAGTGCACTTTAAAACATGCACTGCAGCCAGATCACATGGTACTTCTGTGCCATGAAATCCGGTACAGGCAAACATACTGCTATTGCAACCTGCGTTTGGGGTGTTGTTTGCATTGCATTGACACCCGCTGCACATCGCAAGTGCAATGTGTTTTAAACACGGTGTGGGAAACGAGCACGGAACGTGCATGCAGGCAGGAGGGTGTGCTTAGCTGAGAACTCCCAGCTAAAGACTCCTGAGAACTGAGAACTCCCCTCCTGAAGACTCCTGGGATGTATGACATCCCTCGCCTAAGCCTGGAAACCAGGAAGTAACCCAATAAATGTACAAAAAAGGTTAATACAAGTAAATATGATATACTTCGCTATCTATTTACTGATGCTAGCAGCATATAAATTAAAAATACTCACTGTTGATTGAGAGTATGAAGTTCAGCATTAATTAGCTAAAAAAGCCGTCAAGTTAGATGAAATCAGGCCCCAGTAACAAAAACTAAATCAGAAAGGGACACATAAAAAGACTTTTATGATAATAAAATTAACAGCAAACAACATGTGGTTGCTGCTATTAGGTAGCATTTTCACATCGAAAAAATGATGTAAAAGTTCACTTTAAAACCACTACCCGCCCGGCCTATAACAGATTGACGGCCGGGAAGTGGTTCTGTTATCCTGACTGGGCGTTATATGATGTCCAGCAGGATTACATGCCGGCACGCGCCCACGGGGGCACGCAGCGCGGCGCTTACAAGTGCGGTGTGTCAGTCTGACACGCCGCATCTCCGATCATGATAAGAAGCCTCTGACAGAGGCTTCTTACCACGTGATCAGCTGTGACCAATCACAGCTGATCATCGTGAGAACCAGGAAGTGCCGGTAAATGGCATTCCTCGGTTCGCGGTGACAGGGAGAGACGACCAGCGGCTCTCCCTGTCAGAGGGGGAGGGTCTGTGCTGATAATCAGCACATTGATTATCAGCAGAGCCCCCATCAAATGTACCCATCAGCTGCCAATTGGTGCCCAGTCAGTGCCCCATCATAACCCCGTGCCAGTGCCCAATAAAGTGCCAATCAGTGCCCACCACAGTGCAGATCAGTGCCCACCATAGTGCCAGTGTCCATCACAGTGCCAATGATGCCCAGCATTAACACTAGGGTTGTCCCGATACCACTTTTTTAAGACCAAGTACAAGTACCAATACTTTTTTTCAAGTATTCACTGATACCGATTACCGATACTTTTTTTTAATGTCACGTGACAGTGTTTTTTTGGGGGTTTTTTTACAATTTTTTTACATTTTTTGTTTCGGTTTTTTTACAATGCTTTCTTTTTTTTAGGGAGGGAGTGGGTGGATGGTGTTTGTGTGTTTTTTATTTTAATTTTGTATTATTTTTTACAATAATTTTTTTTTATTATTTATTGCAATACTTTTTTTTTTAATCAGCCCTGTTGGGGGGCTTTGTGAGCTATCAGGGGTCCTAATAGACCCCTGAAATCTCCCCCCTGAGACAGAGAAAGAGACCGAGGATAGAGATTCCCCAGTTCCTTTCTCTGCAGTCTCAGCTATACTGAAAATGAATGGAGAGAAGACAGCGGCTCCTCTCCATTCATAAACTGAGACATCGTAATCACAGGAGATTACAATGTTTCAGTTATGTGAATGGACAGAGTCAGTGATCACTGACTCTGTTCATACATCAAAGAAAGGAGGAGGAAATGGAGAGGGACAGCAGAATGGAGGGGGACACGGAGGAAAACTGGGGGGGACAGCAGCAGAAAGGAGGGGGACAGCAACAGAAAGGAGGGGGACAGCAGCAGAACAGCGGGGGACATGGAGGAAGAAAGGAGGGGGACAGCAGAATGGAGGCGGACACGGAGGAGGAAAGGAGGGGGACAGCAGAACAGAGGGGTCACGGAGGAAGAAAGGAGGGGGACAGCAGAACAGAGGGGGACACGGAGGAAGAAAGGAGGGGGACAGCAGATCGGAGCGGAACACGGAGGAAGAAAGGAGGGGGACAGCAGTACGGAGGGGGACAGCAACAGAACGGCGGGGGACACGGAGGAAGAAAGGAGGGGGACAGCAGAACGGAGGGGGCATGGAGGGGGACTGGTGACAGTCAGCGGTGATCGTGTGTGGGGGAGTTACAAGCACCGATCACCGCTGTATAGATTTCAATAAAGCAGCTGAAAGGGGGGGGAGAAGCTTGTAACTCCCCCACTCACCGATCACCACTGACTGTCCAGGTATCGGGTGAAGTATCCGGAGCATTTGCCCAAGTACAAGTACTTGGGCAAATGCTTGGTATCGGTGTCGATACCGATACTAGTATTGGTATCGGGACAACCCTAATTAACACCTGTCAGTACCTGCCCAATCAGTGCTGCCCATCAGTGCCATCTATTAGTGTCCATCAAAGCCATCTGTCAGTGCCAATCAGTGCCACCGGTCAGTGCCCATCAGTGCCACCTGTCAGTGCCCATCAATGCCGCCTGTCAGTGCCCATCAGTGCCGCCTATCAGTACCACCTATCAGTGCCCATCAGTGCTGCATATCAGTGCCACCTATCAGTGCCCATCAATTCTACATATCAGTGCCTCCTCATCAGTGCCCATCAGTGCCAACTCATCAGTGCCCATCGGTGCCGCCTCATCAGTGCCTGTTAGTGAAGGAGAAAACAAAATTTTATAACAGAAACGAAGAAAAACTTTTTTATTTTTCAAAAATTTTGGTCTTTTTTAGTTTGTTTAGCAAAAAATAAAAACCGCAGAGGTGATTAAATACCACCAAAAGAAAGCTCTATTTGTGGGAAGAAAATTATAACAATTTAGTTTTGGTACAGTGTTACATGGCCGCGCAATTGTCATTCAAAGTGCGATAGCACTGAAAGCTCAAAATTGTCCTGGGCAGGAAGGGGCGAAAGTGCCTGGTATTGAAGTGGTTAAATACTGCTGCATGCACTGGTAATGTGTTTTGGTGTCTGTGCCATCTAAGCCTGCTGGTTAACCAATACCAATATCCCATCTGGCATAGTCTGGGAAGGAGAGAAAACAAAAGCAAGCACCTGATCCCCTCTCATGGGGCCAACTGAGTTGTCATTCTGCCATGCCTCTAAAATGCAACAGCAAAATATTTCATAAGATAAATGTCATTCTTGAAATGTGTCAGAATGTTGTATTCCAGCACAGTGTGCTTTAGGCATCGTGACATTTTCATCATACGAATAATGATAAAACTAATGATAAACATAATGCTTAAAAGCACATTCACACCTTTTTGGTGCTTTGTGGGTGAGGTGAGTTAAAAAAACCCTGCTTACTGTATCTTTGGTGTGATTTCCTATAAATTGCACCTTCACAAGGATATAATGTATGTAAAACGCATGTAAGACACGTCAAAAACGCAACCTACCTAAAACATATCACGGAGAGGTTTAAATCCAGGCTTCTGCTGTCCAATGCTTCCTGATGATGCAGATAGGGTTGCTGATATGATGTCTTCAGTGCCACTCTCTGCATCACTAAACAGTGAGCACAGGGCCCCTTGGTGATGCCTCCTCAGGGGCGGGGCCATAACGTGCTTTTAGTCTGCTGAGTTGAGTGATGCTGGGTATCATTTTATCTGGAAGATTGAGGACATCTTGTGGCGGAAAGGAGGTGTTGCAGGGGACAGTTCTAAAGGTGAGTATTGCAGCAAAAACTGCATTTTATTTATCAACTTTCATTTAGACTTATTAAAAAACCCAGAGTAGGGCTTTAAATAATAAAAGGGTGCAAACTAGAGACATAACATGTAGTAAGACATGACACGCATTAGGTGAAACAAACCCCTTATAAAATAAACCTTTCCTAAGGCTGCGTTCATACTAGAACACGCAGCGGCTCACAGCAGGAGTCCGGTGGGCTCCATTTACAGTTTCAGGTCCGATTTCAGGCTGAATTTTGGGCTGCATTCGGACCAGGAACAGACCAAAAGACGCACAGGGCTCCTGTGCAATTCGCACCGCTCAATAGAGAGCCGGTCACAATCTCCTGCTATGCGAATTGGATAGAATAGAAACCCTAATCCAATTCGCGTAAGTGTGAACCCAGCCTCAGACAAATATTATGACCACTTTCTGAAAATCCTAGTTGCCTTGCTGATCTACTGACCCACTAGCCACGTTACTTTTTGAATTGCTGCCCTGAAATTTACACAGATTTAAAAAAATCAAAGAGATTAGCATTTTCCTAAAATTGCGACCAGGCAGGCTTTTTATCACAGAAGAGACATGCAATGCACCTACCTGCCTGTTTGCAGGTAGGTGGAAACGGGTCCACTGCTACTTTGGTGTGGATGCAGTTCAATTCGACCCCCTTATACTTCAGTGGAAATGTACCAAACACATGTACAATGCACGTGCATGTGCTTTTGCTGCATTTATGCGGGTTATTAAAAAGAAACTGCAGTCTGCTCACATAATTTGTAATAAAAACATCTTTGCCATCCTGAAGCTTCCCTCCAACCACTTTGCATATTATTTCATATATACTGTGATTCTGTACTTACCAAATATGCTGCAGAAATCTCCCTCCACTGTGTCTGGCTGCAATCATTTTAACTGTGGGCAGCTGGAGCTGCTGCCTGTTCACTTCCTGGATTTACACAGACACACGGAGGCACACCTCCAGCTCTGCAGCTCTCATTGGCCCTCTTATGACTCACCCCCCTCCTGGCAAACTCTCAGAGAGTTGTGCATGATGTCATAAGCCTCGGCTTTTTACCAGACAAAAAAACAACAAGTGGGCTGTATAAGGTATTTACTGGCAGAAAAAATAGTTTTACTATCCAAAGTAAAACTATCCAACAAGGGCAAAAGATTTAATAGGTAGAAAGTTGAAAAAATGACTGAAGGTCTGCTTTAAGGATCTGGGACCACCGGCACCCTAACAATCAATGACCCATCACTGCTGACAGCCAGGGTTTCTCGGCTGACAGTTGAATGTAAACAGAGGAGCCTGTCAGTAAGAAAAAAAAAAAATTGCCTTGCGCTGAATGACGTCCATGATTCTCCCTGATGCTGAAGAAAAAAATTGATCAACACAGGGCCCTGGGCTGTGTTTGGACACAGCCGATCAGCAAGTGATTCATGGCTGCAACCGTGCAGGGCTCTGCCCACACGGCTGCATCATTCATTCATAGTTTCCTCTGAACAAAAGAATTGCAACTACTGCCAGCCATTGCGGCTGATGGCTTAAATTTCCCACTGAACTGCAAGGCCAATGGTGAGCACCTGCAGAATTTGTTTCTTCCTGCTCTCAAGTAACTGTCTGCCCATCTGCAGGAGCCCTGCATTGCACCCCTGATCTGCTGATCTTGCTCTGCAAGCTCTTTAGAAAAAAATTATAAATGCAAATTTTTTTACCTGCAAATGAAAAAGTGAACTTGTCCTTTAAGAAGAAAAAAAACACACACATACAAACACGTGGTAATAAAAGTAGAAAGCTAGTCTGGTAAGGGGAGGAGTGGGTTTTGTAATGGGAGGGGAGAGTAAAAGTCACAGTGGTGAGAATGATCATAAAACTATTTGATCGTGTGTTAGTGCTAATGAAAAATGTATCACTGACAGTACTCAATGGAGGATTCCAAGAATCATAAGAATGTGCCCCGGTGTAAACTTTATTTTGCTGATAGGATTCAGTAAATGAGAATGCAATGTACCTATGTTGGGAAGGGATGCACGAAAGTGTTAGATGTTATGGGGAAGCCATATATCACAAAAGCAGGTGTTCCATGAGGCAGACATGGAAGATTGCCATAGATAACAGAGGTGTCCTTAACAGCCCCTGTGTTATATGGCACACCTAAGTAATGGGTTCTGTTTGCTACAAATAAGTAAAAAAATGCAGCATATGTTTAGTATAGTCAGCAATTCCAATGGTTTTCTGTAAAAAAAACCTTTATAATTTGGACCAGTGAAAGGGTTAAAGTGTATCCAAACCCAAGAGCAAAAATGTAATGCAGTGGGAAAAATAATTATTTGATCCCCTGCAGATTTTGTAAGTTTGCCCACCTACAAAAAAATGAAGGGTCTATCATTTTTTATCATAGGTGTATTTTAAATGATAGAGACAAAATATCAACCAAAAATCCAGAAAAAACACATAAAACAAATGCTCTAAATTATGTTGCAGTTCAGTGAGTAAAATAAGTATTTGTTCCCCAAGCAAAACATGGCTTAGAACTTGGTGGAGAAATAATTTTTGGCAAGCACAGAGGTAAGACGTTTCTTGTAGTTGGTGACCAGGTGTGCACACATCTCAGGAGTAGGGATGGGCTTTATGTTCGGGTCGAACATGAGTTAGACTTGAACATTGGCTGTTCGCCGAACAGCGAACAATTTGGGGTGTTCGCGGCAAATTCGAAAGCCGCGGAACACCCTTTAAAAGTCTATGGGAGAAATCAAAAGTGCTCATTTTAAAGGCTTATATGCATGGTATTGTCATAAAAAGTGTTTGGGGACCCTGGTCCTGCCCTAGGGGACATGTATCAATGCAAAAAGAAGTTTTAAAAACGGCCGTTTTTTCGGGAGCAGTGATTTTAATAATGCTTAAAGTAAAACAATAAAAGTGCAATATTCCTTTAAATTTCGTACCTGGGGGGTGTCTATAGTATGCCTGTAAAGGGGCACATGTTTCCTGTGTTTAGAACAGTCTGACAGCAAAATGACATTTCTAGAGGGAAAAAAAAGTAATTTAAAAGTGCTAGAGCTAGTGCCAGCTATAATGAATTGTCGGGGAAAAAAGTCATTTAGAAGTGCTAGAGCTAGTGCAAGCTATAATGAATTCTTCCACCACAGAATTGACTACGACTAGCGGGAGCAGAGCAGATTATTCCTGGGAGAGATATCACAGGCATATCTTATCATTACCTCTGGTGAGCATATACACAAAGGGGCTTCGCACGAGGTGACATGGTGAAGGTATAGAGTCAGACAGATGATGCACCGGGGAAGAATCAAAGATTGGATCGTAACCCATCTGTTGCATGCATTATTCATTATCTAAAAGACTTTCTGCACTAGCCTGCTTATATGTTTCACAGATACTGTGGACTAGGACTTTTTGAGTTTTATGTTACATGTTGACTAGTATTAATCACACTTATGGTTGGTAATCCACTCTAAAGCGCTGTTAATATTTTCTCTTATGGGAAGGTATATTTATTGATTTTATAATGAAGTGTTGGAAAAAAAAGTCATTTAAAAGTGCTAGAGCTAGTGCCGGCTATAATGAATTGTCGGTCCGGCAATACACATAAAAGTTCATTGATAAAAACGGCATGGAACCCCGCGCCAAAATTTTTAAAAAAAATGGCGTGGGGGTCCCCCTCAAAATCCATACCAGACCCTTCAGGTCTGGTATGGATTTTAAGGGGAACCCCGCGCCAAAATTTTTTTTAAAAAATGGCGTGGGGCCCCCCCAAAAATCCATACCAGACCCTTATCCGAGCATGCAACCTGGCAGGCCGCAGGAAAAGAGGGGGGACAAGAGAGCCCCCCCTCCTGAACCGTACCAGGCCACATGCCCTCAACATTCAGAGGGTGCTTTGGGGTAGCCCCCCAAAGCACCTTGTCCCCGTGTTGATGGGGAGAAGGGCCTCATCCCCACAACCCTTGCCCGGTGGTTGTGGGGGTCTGCGGGCGGGGGGCTTATCGGAACCTGGAAGCCCCCTTTAACATGGGGACCCCCAGATCCCAGCCCCCCGTGTGAAATGGTAACGGGGTACAAATGTACCCCTACCATTTCACAAAAAATGTGTGAAAATGGTAAAAAAAATGTGGGGATGAGGCCCTTCTCCCCATCAACATGGGGTCAAGGTGCTTTGGGGGGGCCGCTACCCCAAAGCACCCTCCCAATGTTGAGGGCATGTGGCCTGATACGGTTCAGGAAGGGGGGCGCTCTCTCGTCCCCCCTCTTTTCCTGCGGCTTGCCAGGTGGCATGCTCGGATAAGGGTCTGGTATGGATTTTTGGGGGGACCCCACGCCATTTTAAAAAAAAATTTGGTGCTGGGTTCCCCTTAAAATCCATACCAGACCTGAAGGGTCTGATATGGATTTTGAGGGGGACTGCCACGCCATTTTTTTTGTAAATTTTGGCGCGGGGTTCGCCTTAATATCCATAACAGACCTGAAGGGCCTGGTATAGAATTTAGGGGGACCCCCACGCATTTTTTTTTTAAATTTTGGTTCGGGGTTCCCCTGTGGGGAAATTCCATGCCATTTTTATCAATGAACTTTTATGTCTATTGCCGGGCCGACAATTCATTATAGCCGGCACTATCTTTAGCACTTTTAAATGACTTTTTTCCCCGACAATTCATTATAGCCGGAACTAGTTCTAGCACTTTTAAATGACTTTTTTTTCCTGACAATTCATTATAGCCGACACTAGCCCTAGCACTTTTAAATGACTTTTTTCCCTTTAGAAATGTAATTTTGCTGTCAGACTGTTCTAAACACGGGAAACATGCGCCCCTTTACAGGCATACTATAGACACCCTCCAGGTACAAACTTTAGAGGAAAATTACACTTTTATTGTTTCACTTTAAGCATTATTAAAATCACTACTCCCGAAAAAACGTCCTTTTTTTGCATTGATACGTGTCCCCTGGGGCAGGACCCGGGTTCCCAAACAAGACAATACCATGCATATAAGCCTTTAAAATTAGCACTTTTGATTTTTCATGTTCATGTCCCATAGACTTTAACGGTGTTCGCGTGTTCAAACACATTTTTTGCCTGTTCGCATGTTCCGGTGCGAACCGAACGGGGGGGGGGGGGGTGGGGGGTTCGGCTCATCCCTACTCAGGAGGGATTTTGGTCCACTCTTCTTTACAGATCTTCTCTAAATCATTAAGGTTTCTTGGCTGTCTCTTGGCAACTTGAAGTTTCAGCTCCCTTCATACATTTTCTATAGGATTAAGGTTTGGAGACTGGCTAGGCCACTCCATGACCTTAATGCGCTTCTGCTTGAGCCACTCCTTTGTTGCCTTGGCGTTATGTTTTGGGTCATTGTCATGCTGGAAGACCCATCCACGACCCATCTTCAGTGTTCTGGCTGAGGGAAGAAGGTTCTCATCCAAGATTTTACAATACATGGCCCCGTCCATTGGCCCCATCAATGCGGTAAAGTCGGCCTGTACTTTTAGCAGAGAAACAGCCCCAAGGCATCATGCTTCCACCTCTGTGCTTGACTGTAGGGATGGTGTTCTTAGGGTCATAGTAATGCCAAAGAGCTAAGGTCAAAGAGCTCAATTTTGGTCCCATCTGACCAAAGCACTTTCTCCCAATCCTGGGGGAATAATCTACCTAATATTTACATGTTCATTGGTATGACTCTACATGTGCTTTCTTGAGGAGGGGGACTTGCCGTGTTAGGAGAATCCTGGCTGCAGCTCAAGTTATAACATTTGTTTTAAGTGTTTTTTTCTGGATTTGTGGTTGATAATCTGTCTTTATCATTTAAAATATACCTGTGATAAAAATTATAGACCATTCATTTCTTTGTAAGTGGGCAAACTTACAAAATCTGCAGGGGATCAAATTATTGTTTTTCCCACTATATACTGCAGCTTACCAGTTCTTAGATGTGATGGCTGCATTTGTTTTCTATTCTTAGAGTTTAAACTGATAGAACACCTTTGGGATGAATTAGAGCAGAGACTGCGAGTCGGGCCTTCCCGTCCACATTAGTGCCTGACCTCACAAATGCGCTTCTGGAAGAATGGTCAAACATTCCCATAGACACACTCCTAAACCTGTAGACAGCCTTCCCAGAAGGGTTGAAGCTGTTATATCTACAAAGGGTGGGCCAACTCAATATTGAACCCTAAGGACTAAGACTAGGATGCCATCAAAATTCATGTGCATGTAAAGGCAGGCATCCCAATACTTTTGGTAATATTGTGTGTGTGTGTCTTAATGCTGACACCTAGTGGCAATCCTTCAGTACCACCTGCTATTCTGTGTTTGTCTGTGGTATAACCCAGATCACCCATCTGTTAGTTGGGTCCTATAGATAGACCCTTTCTTGTTCTCCATAGTCCTTCATTGAGTTGCTAGCCTTATAAGCAGGCACAAGGCAAAGAAATTATCGGCTTTTCATACTTCATATGATTGGTGAACATCCCATCTATGCTACATGCCTTGATCAATGTTGTACACCCGCTGTTGATCTCTGGTGTGGTGTGGTGTGTTTTGCCTGTTGTGACGTCATCATGCCCGGCGAGGCGTTGATTGAGTTTTGCAGTCAGAGAAATGCTTGTTTTCTGTATATGCTTATGGGTATATTTTAGTTTTTAATAAATACTGGCGTTACGTACTATACCATTGAAGGTCTTGTTCCTTTCACATGTTATGTCCACAAGTTTATTAGAAAAATGAACATCAAACGTCATTTTCTTTTGAACCCAATAGGTAATCGAAATCAATTGACCCCTGCTAATGTATATCAAAATAGCACACCGGATGGTGGCTGCCAAGAATTCAACTCTGGAGGAGCTTCGGACGTACTAGGCCTTGGAGAAATTGGTAGAATCCAGATTAGACATACCAATTTTTCTAACGCCTCATTGTTCAACCCACCTGGTCTTATAGCTCCATCGATTCAAGTCTTTAAAGAGATGGTGGTGAAGGATTTGGTTGCTCTCAAGATGCCGAGATTTGGGGGCAACCGTAGCCTTCAAGTTAATGTGAAACAAATTTGTGCGCGTAATGATATTATCATACGCCCAGCAGATAAAGGGGGTGGTGTCGTTATATTGAACAAAAGTGATTACCTGGAGGAGATTAATAGGCTCTTGTCAGATAGTGTCACCTATACAAAGTTGAAAGTGAATCCCACATTTAAATACAAAAAGGAGCTTCTTGCTCTTATTAATGATGGATACCAATTGGGTGTTCTGAACAAGAAAGAAAAGGCATATCTGGTGCCCTCTGCTCCGAGGGTACCAGTGATATATTATCTGCCTAAAATCCACAAGAATCCCTCCAAACCTCCTGGCCGCCCGATTATCAGCGGCATTGATTCCATCACAGCCAGGATTGGTAGATATGTGGATAATTTCTTACAACCCCATGTGGTTAATACTCCTGCTTTTTTGAGGGATACTACGCAGGTTATTAACCTCTTGGGGGATTTCAGATGGAGAGATGGCTGCATTCTTGCAACTGCCGATGTAGCCTCTCTCTATACCGTTATATCCCATCAACATGGATATGAAGCTGCTAGTTTTTATTTGGAGCAGGACTCCTCTATGCCATCTGTACAGAGAGAATTTATTTTACAACTTTTGCGTTTCGCCACAAGCCATAATTACTTCTGGTTTGGAGGTGACTTCTTTTTGCAAGCTGTAGGCGTAGCCATGGGTGCGAAGTTCGCGCCCAGTCTAGCGAACCTCTTCATGGCTCGCTGGGAAAGTGAGGTCATTGATACCAACCCACCCAGGGAGCTACGCCTCTGGAAAAGATACATCGATGATGTACTCCTGGTGTGGGAGGGTGACCTCCCCTCCCTTGAAGCTTTCTTTTATAGGCTTAATCTAAATGATAGGGGTATATGCTTGCAATATGAGGCCAGTAGTTCTCATATTCATTTTCTAGACCTAAACATAGCGGTCAATGAGGGTCAACTTATTACTACTACATACTTTAAAGAGACGGACCGCAATGCCTATATCCCAATGAGTAGTTGCCACCATACCCCCTGGCTTAAGGTGGTCCCTAAAGGCCAGCTCCAGAGAATCAGGCGTAATTGTACTAATCTCCCTGATTATCTACAACAGGCCCAGATTTTAAAATCGAGATTTTTGGAAAAGGGATATCCTGAGGCTGAGATAGATGATACTATTGTGCAGGTGGGTAATCTAGATAGAAATATTATGCTCAGTGGGGATAGGATGGTGAATCATGTTCCTGATAATCGATTTACCTGCTCTTTGGTAACAAGATACTCTAACCAACATTTCTTGGTCAAAAAGATACTGAATAGACATTGGGGCCTGTTGAAGAATGATAGGGTACTTGGCCCTACTTTACCGGATCATCCAGTAGTCATTTTTAGAGGGGCACCTACTTTACGGCATATGATTGCTCCCAATATTGTAGATCCACCTAAACCTATTTCTTTTTTTCCATCTTTGAATGGCTTTCATCCCTGTAGAAAATGCGAAATTTGCCAGCTTAATGCATTCAGAGGCCGGAGATGTGAGAGTTTTCAATCAACCCAAACTAATCAAATATATAGGATTGAGTCATTTATCACGTGCACTACTGAGTATGTAGTGTACATGATACAGTGCCCCTGTTCAAAGCAATATATTGGGCGCACAAAGCGGGCTCTTCATGTGCGGTTATCTGAACATGTGGGCAACATTAGGCGTGGATTTACTAAACATAACCTGTCTAGGCATTATGCCAAATACCACGATAAGAAGGTTAAGGGGACATTTTTTGTAGCACTAGCCAAACTCCAGTGTCATTGGAGGGGTAGTAATAAAATCAGAGCCATTTCTAGGCTCGAAACGAGATGGATATTCGATATGATGAGTTATGTGCCCTTTGGGCTTAATGTAGACTGGGACATCAATTCTTTTATTAATAATTCTTAATTAGTTTAGATGCTTTTTTAATTTTTTGCATATGTTTGCATTTTTTATTTTTATTTTTATTCTTATTTTTTATATTCATTTGGATGTTTTATCAATTATGTATTTTTTATGTGGAGTTAATTACTCAGATGTACTTTTTTGCTTACTCTGTAGAGGTTTTTAAATAATTTATTTAATTATTGATACGTTTATTATGTGGCGTTCTCTCTGGAATTCCTGGCTGTTGCATTCACCTTTCATCCCGATGGTATGATTTTTGGCCGCTAGATGGCGGTAATTGTAATATTGGTTTATGGCTTCCCTTTTTTTTTAAATTTATTTCCTTGTTCTGGATGGTGTGTCGTTAGTTCGGCGCCATTTTTTATTTCCCATCTTATTTCTATAGCGGCCAGTACTTAAGATGGCGCCGCGGGTTTATTCTCTACAGCGGCCAGTACTTAAGATGGCACAGCGGGTTTATTTTTTACAGCGGCCAGTACTTAAAATGGCGCCGCGGGTCTATTTATATCCAGAGCGTGGTGACGAGCGGTACTTGGCCCAACCCCCAGACGACGTCCTATCGTGACGAAACGCGTAGGGTGTGGCCTATGACGCTGACGTCACTACGCTGTTCCTCTTTGCTGAATTGGATGGGAAGTGTATGCACAGCGGGAAGCCTGCAGAGACGCTTTAACACTGAGATTACTCTGACATTTGTCTATTGGAACCTTTTGTAAGTGCATCTTTTTATTCATTAAATATTATTGATTGGAACGATTACACTATGGGAGCCTTTCTTACTTTTATTTCCGGAGCCATACAGCCTCAGCCACAGACCCAGATGCTGGTATAGGTTATTGGGAAACCTGTAATCTCCCATTTGCCTGGATAGACCTTTGTTGGTCTTTTGAGTCGGTAAGGAGCCTCATATTCACTTGGGTGTATTCACTGTTTGGAAGATTGGATTTCCTTTATCACGGATTTTGGATCAGCTTTTCTTCCTTTCTACGTTTATGAACTTTATCTTTGATTTTTTATATTAGCACTATTTGTGATGGGACTTTTTATGTGTTCTTTTTGGTTCATTTGACACTATTAATTTTATACACTTATCCAACAGTGGTTATAAATAATTTTGGTAATTTTTCACGGTATTAATTACGATATTATGATTTAATAATTAATAGTAATTTTGGTATTTTCATTCATTGGCTGTCCTTAGCGCTGCATAATACTGTTACTAATATCTGGAGTATGTGTCTGACTCTTTTATGCTGGCTGCTTTGGTAATTTGGGTTAAAAACTCTGTGTTTCACTAATGTGTTTTTTAGTCTGTGAGGATTAACCCCTTATAGTTACCAATCATTTATTGGGTTTCTAGCGCAGCGTTAGCCCTTTTTGGGTTTGTTATATACATGTTATGGGCTGGCAGACTGTTGGAGACTTGCTGAGACTGCTGGAACGTGCTGTAATAGGTAAGTTGGTAAGCTAATATCTTTCCATTCATCCGTGTGGGATTTCTTACCCTTAGTGCAGCCAGACCTTCTTCCTTTGAGGTCAGGGGATCTGGTAAGCAGTTTATCATTGTGGGTGTACACAGTGGTGGAAAACCTGTTCACTTCCCTGGAGAATTTGAGTAGCCATACCCCTGCCTTTGGTGTATGGACTTTTTTTGCACATAGCAGTTTACTAATATCTGGGACTTTCTATATCTATTATGAACACATTTAATAATTTATTGGGGATTGTGTCTTGAAGAAACACCACCGCCTTTGGTATATGGACTTTTTGACACAAAGCACTTTATAGATATATATATATATGTATGCACTCATTTTTTATGAACACATATATGAATTTATTGTGGATTATACATGAATTCTCACTTTTTGTATTCTTCCACATCTATTATCGGTTATTTCTATATGATTGCTGATTATGTATTTACATTGATTATTAATCTCTGGTGAAGCACTTTAGTTTGTCGTGCACTTATTGACCGTGCAACACATTTAGATTTAAACTTTGTCAGTATATCTGCTTTTATTAAATCATGTGATTTTTTAGCCTACTACTCTATAGTCCTTTTGTCAGGAAGATCCTGCCAGTAACAGAAGATCCGGACTAGCTGGTGCACGTTTGCGGGTGCCAATGCGCATGCGCGAGCGTGCACACGCACGGGAGCGCACGCGGGGCCCCTGACACCAGGCGGGCTATTTAAACCAGGCTGACACACAGAGACATTGTTGTCTGATCTACAGTGTTCTTGTGTGTACCCTGCTATCTGAACCTGTTCCTGTGTACTACCCGGCTTGCCTTTGACTATCCCAGTTATCTGCCTGCATCTAACCCCAGCCTGTCTTGATGTTGCTCCTGCCTGCACTTCTGGTCCTTCTGCTGTCCGCCTGATACTGACCTGACTTGTTCCAGTGACCCTGCTTCTGCATCTGCCTTGTTTCAGTATTCCTGTCTGTGTATGACCCAGCTTGTCTGACCCTTCTGAGCTCCAGTCCAGTGGGAGTCTCCTTCCAGGCTGCTACTCCAGTTTCCAGTCCGCTGCTCCAGTCTCCAGTCTGTTGCACCTGCCTGTTGTTCCAGTCTCCAGTGTGCTGCTCTAGTCTCCAGTCTGCTACACCTGTCTGCTGTTCCAGTCTGCTGACCTCCCTGCACAGTGCCATCTGGAATTCCAGATTGTCCTCCTTGCTGTTGATCCTGCTAGCCACTTGTGCTACTCTACACTCCTGTGCCTCCTGTTTACTCTATCAGGGGCTTCGAGTCAGAGACGTAAGAGAGGTCTTCCTCTGCAGTTTGGGCTCATCCACTAGGTACGTTACAGTATCAGATAGCCATGTCTGAGCCCAAACAAGGAGCCTCTCCTATGGAGGAACACCTGGCAGGCCTGATACAGGCTATTAAAAATCTTCAAGAAGGCTACACCCGATTGGAGGATCGGGTCCTAGCACTTTCATCTACAAATGGCACCCAGGGGGTCACCTCATACCTCTGTTTCTTCAGCCAGTACAGCCTCCCCTCCTGCAGTGGTTATGCTTCCTCCCGAACCAAGAGTACCCACAGCTGAAAAGTTCTCCGGGGAACGTAGTAAATTCAGGGTGTTCCGAAACACATGTAAACTATATTTCACTCTACAGCCACGTACCTTCTCCCTAGAAGCCACTAAAGTGGGCTTCGTAGACTCCCTGCTTCTGGTTAAACCTCAAACCTGGGCTTACCGCCTCCTGGAACAGAAAGCAGAAGCTTTAACTAACTTGACCACCTTTTTTGATGCTATGGCCCAGCTGTACGAGGTCCCTCAGCTTTCTGCAACCGCAGAAACTGCACTGCATACCCTACAGCAAGGACGCAGGGCAGCGAAACATTATGTCGCCGAGTTCAGGCGTTGGAGTGCAGACACAAACTGGAATGATGCTGCCCTCCGTTACCAGTTCTGTACAGGACTGTTGGACCCTTTAAAAGATGGACTGGCCCGAGTTGGGGTACCCCAGACCTTGGATGCACTTGTCAATCTCTCCATCCAGAATGGCTGGCGCCTGAGGGAGCAAAGATCAGAGAGGGCAACAGGACCTTCCTGTCCTACCTGGATGTTACCAAGAGTCCCCAGTTGCTCTCACCCAGCTCCTTCAGCACAGCCAGCTTCCACACCTGACATGTCTGAACCCATGCAACTGGGGGTACCCCGCCCTTCCCTTACAGTGGAAGAACGCCAACGTCGTCGGTCAAATAACCTGTGCCTGTATTTCAGAGAACCTGGGCATTACGTCAGAACTTGTCTGGCCAAGCTTCGTAAGTGTCTGTCAAATTCCTCTGATCATGCACCCACTTTGGCCAAGACCTCTTCTCACCTTGCTCTCTATATCTTGTTGCAGCTTCCAGGAAGGACTCTACAAATTTCGGCCATTATTGATTCCGGAGCCTGTAGCTGCTTCATGGACTCATCCTTCGCAGCCAAACACCGGATCCCTTTACTGTTCAAGTCCCAAGGACTTTCTATTTATCTGGCTGATGTATCAGCCATTAAGTCTGGACCAGTTACACAGGAGACCACTCCATTACCTGTCACCATTGCCAGTTTATACCGAGAACTTTTACACTTGGATATCATTGCCTCACCCTTGTTCCCAGTCATCTATGGTATGATGTGGCTGCAGGCCCACAAGCCACATATCAACTGGGCCACGGGGGAGATCACGTTCCCTTTTCCTTACTGTCAGCAGTTCTGTCTCCCTAAAGATACCTGTGAACTACCTACCCTGTTGTGCCTGGACACCGACACTGAGATGTGCCAATCTGTCCTGGAAGCCTATCATGACGTTTTCAGTAAAAAGGGAGACCCTTCCGCCCCACCGAGCCTACGACTGTCCCATTGAGCTCCTTCTGGTAGCCGAAGTCCCTTTTGGGGGAATCTTTCCTTTAACAGCTGGGAACATTAAAGGAGTACATTGACGAGAATCTAGAATAAGGGTTCATCCGCCCATTCACATCCCCGGCAGGAGCAGGTCACCCCCTTGCATCGCCTTGCATTGACTACCGCAAGCTTAACAAAATTACCGTTAAGAATCGCTACCCTCTCCCCTTGGTGGCCGAACTATTTCAGAGACTGAGAGATGCTACCATTTTTACCAAACTCGATCTCCAAGGGGCCGATAACTTGGTCCGCATCAGAGAAGGAGATGAGTGGAAGACAGCTTTTTGCACCCGATTCGGGCACTTTGAATATCTGGTGATGCCCTTCGGGTTGTGTAATGCCCCTGCTACATTTCAGTACTTCATCAACGATATCTTTCGAGATTATTTGGATCTGTTCGTCATCGTCTACCTAGACGATATCCTGATCTTTTCAGCTTCCCTAGACTCTCACCGCAAGCATGTCAGATGTGTGTTAGCCGGGCTCTGGCAGCCTGTACTCTAAGCCTCAAAAGTGCGAGTTCGAGCAAAAAAGTATCCCATTTCTGGAAATGATCATCTCAATTGAAGGAATTAAGATGGGCCTTCAAAAAGTTGCTGCAATCCTAGATTGGCCAGTTCCCGCAGACAAGAAAGGAATCCAACGCTTTGTAAGATTTGCTCTATTGAAAATTTATTAAAGGATTCTCAGCCATCATCGCTTCTATTACACACTTAACCAAACAGGGAGTCCGTTTCCATTGGTCTCCAGAGGCTCAGACTACCTTTGAATCCCTAAAGAGACTGTTCACCTCCGCCTCTGTCTTGAAGCATCCTGACTCTACTCTGCCATTCATCCTGGAGGTTGACGCCTGTTGGAGCAGTACTTTCCCAACGACAGGGGACCAAAGCCCGGTTTTACCCAGTTGCTTTCTTCTCCTGTAAGTTATAAGCAGCAGAGAGGAACTATGACGTAGGAGACCGAGAACTGTTAGCAATATAGTCCGCACTGGAAGAATGCCGATACCTATTAGAAGGAGCAGCCCATCCAATCCTGATCTACAGTATACAGATCATAAGAATCTGGAGTACGTGAGATCTGGAAAGAGATTAAGGCCACGTCAAGCCAAGTGGGCATTATTTTTCTCCAGGTTCTCTCTTCATGTCAGCTACCGGCCTGGCTCAAAAAACACGAAGCCTGACGCTTTGTCTTGGATGTTCCATAAATCTAAGGAAATCTCTCACCCGGACACCATCCTGTCTCCAGGAAATTTTCTTTTGGTAAAAGAAGATTTGTTCTCACGAATAAAGCAAGAGTTAGCACCCCCCACTGAAACAGAGTTACAAGCAAGAGATGGTCTGTTCTGGTACAGGAGCAAGATCTTCGTACCTGAGAGTCTACAGGTCACTATGCCATGTACTGGCTGACTATTTTGGGTAATAACTAAAACTGCTGATCTGGTGCAACGCACATTTTGGTGTTCTCAAGTAGTTGGAGACTGCAAGATATATGTGGATTCCTGCACCACTTGCATTTGAAGCAAAAATAGCAGAACCAAGGCCTGGGGGTTGCTAAAACCATTTCCTGTTCCAGACAGATCGTGGAAGATGTTATCCATAGAGTTTATTGTTGAATTGCCCCCAGCAGAGGGTCATACCACCATCTTTGTGGTGGTGGACCGATTGTCTAAAATGGCGCACTTCATCTCAATGAAAGGAACACCCTCAGCTCCTGAAACAGCGTAAGTCTTTATCAGGAAAACCTTAAACCTCATGGAGTACCGTCTCGGATTGGGGAGTTTACTTCCAGATTATGGAAGGCATTATGTGAGGCTCTTGGAATTGAACTATCATTTTCCTCTGCCTACCATCCACAGAAAAACGGGCAGATGGAGAGGACCAACCAGACTCTTGAGCAATACTATGGCTTCCACCCATCTTTCTTGCCTAACTCCATCCCAGAAGGCTCTGTACCAGCTGTCCATGAAACAATACAATTTTTCTGCTCCAATAACAAATTACTGCAGGAAACCATGACAAAAACAGAGGAACATAACAAAGAAGTCTTCAACAGAAAAAGACGAGGAGAATTAATGCTTGAACCCAGTAATCTAGTGTGGTTGTCCACGACAAACCTAAGGTTGGCTTGCCCTTCTAAGAAACTGGGTCCTAAGTTCATGGGTCCATTTCCCGTAAAGAGGAAAATTAACCAGGTGGCCTATGACCTTGAACTTCCAGACTCACTTTGAGCTCCAGTCCAGTGGGAGTGTCCTTCCAGCCTGCTGCTCCAGTTTCCAGTCTGCTTTTCCAGCCTCCAGTCTGCTGCACCTGCCTGTTGTTCCAGTCTGTTCCAATCTCAAGTCTGCTGCTCCAGTCTCCAGTCTACTGCACCTGTCTGCTGTTCCAGTCTGCTGACCTCCCTGCACAGTGCCATCTGGATTGTCTTCCTTGCTGTTGATCCTTCCAGGCACTTGTGCTACTCTACACTCCTGTGCTTCCTGTATACTCTATCAGGGGCCTCGAGTCAGAGGCATAAGAGAGGACTTCCTCTGCTGTTTGGGCTCATCCATCTTTCTTCTACCCATTGTTACTCTGAAGTACTGCCTTTGGATAGTCAGTGAAGGATTGTGAAGGTGGTGGAGTCAGTGGTTCCCTGCGTAGTGGCCCCCTATTTGGATGATTTCTGCGATGTTGATCTCTTGTCATTTGAAGACCATTGCTAGAGTTGGGGCGAACACCCCCCCCTGGTTCGGTTCGCGCCAGACTCGAACCGTGAACCCTATTAACCACTTAAAGACCGCCCACCGCATATATACTGCAGCAGGAACAACATATCTGTACTTTCCTTCATGCAATAGATAGTGTGGGCGCGCGCCTGCTGCACGGAGGAGGTGCCGATGTGTGTGTCCAGTGGACCCCATGTCCGCCGGCCATCTGCTATCGCTTCACTGAGAGGCAGAATGGAGATCTGCCTATGTAAACAAGGCAGATCACCGTTCTGACAGGGGAGAACATGGAGATCATCTGTTCCTAGTAATCAGGAATAGTAATCTCTGTGTTCTTCCTGTCAGTATGTCACCCCACACAGAAAAACACTGAGGGAACACATTTAACCCTTTAATTGCCCCTGGAGTTAACCCCTTCCCTGCCAGTGTCATTTATACAGTGATCAGTGCATTTTTTTTAGCACTGATCCCTGTATTGGTGTCACTGGTCCCCAAAAAGTGTCACTTAGGGTCAGATTTGTCTGCCGCAATGTCGCAGTCCCGCTAAAAATCGCTGATCACCGCCATTACCAGTAAAAACAATAAAAATTATTAAGTCTTAATTAAGACTTAATATGAAGTCCATAAATCAATTCCGTTGTTTGTAGACACTATAATTTTTGCACAAACCAATCAATATACGCTTATTGGGATTAATTTTACCAAAAATATGTAGCAGAATACATATTGGCCTAAACTGATGAAGGCATTTGTTTTTTTACATTTTTTGGGGGGATATTATAGCAGAAAGTAAAAAATATTGTTTGTTTTTTTTTTTCAAAATCCTTGGTATTTTTTTGTTTATAGCAAAAAAAAGAAAAACCGCAGAGGTGGTCAAATACCACCAAAAGAAAGCTCTATTTGTGGGAAAAAAAGGACATGAATTTTATTTGGGTGCACAGTCGCATGCCCGCGCAATTGTCAGTTAAAGCAGTGCCATATCGCAAAAAATGGCCTGGTCATTAAGGTGGTAAATCCTTCTGGGACTGAAGTGGTTAAAGTCTATGAGACCCGAACTTGAAAAATCAAAAGTGCCCATTTTGAAGGCTTATATGCAAGTTTCTTTAAATATAGTGCCTGGGAGGTGGCACATCTGTACCATGTATAGAACCTGCTGCAGCAAAACTGAAATATATAAAGAAAACAAAACAAAAACATTTAAACTGATTTTCCCATCTGCAAGCTTTCAAACCATTGCCGGCAATACAAAAATGTGAAACAAAAACGGTGCGGGGGTCCCCCCCAATATCCATACCAAAATCTTATCCGAACATTCAGCCTGGCAGGTTAAGAAAGGGGGGAAGGAGCGCGTGAGCGCCCCCCTCCTGAATCATACCAGGCCACATGCCCTCAACATGGGGGGTTGCTTTGTTGATGGGGACAAGGGCCTCTTCCCCAGAACCTTGGGTGGTGGTTGTGGGGGTCTGCAGGCAGGGGGGCTTATCGGAATCTGGAAGATCCCTCAGATTCCGGCCCTCCCCTATGTGAATGAGTATGGGGTATATACCCATTCATCAAAAAAAGTGTCAAAAAGAAATAAAAACACACAAACAGTTTTTGAAAACTCCTTTATTAAAAATAAAAAAACAATGTCCCGCAAAGTAGATCCATCATCAATCACGATGCCTGCCACACTGTACAACCCGAAAAAAGAAAAAAAAAAGCTCTGCCTGCTTCCACCATCCGCCTGCTCGAACGCGTGACAGTTCTTAAATAGGTAAGGGATGAGGCCATCTGGCAACGTTACCTGGTGGCACCACCCCTTGTGACATCACCGACCCAGCATGCTCGGCTCTAGCTGTTCGCCCAACTCTAATCATTACTCTTTGGTAAGGGAAGGGGCACGCTTGTCTGTGAGGTTGTTTGGGATTCTTATACGTAATTTCTCATAATTTTCAGGATTTCACATTTGGACTTTTAGATATTTTTCTTTGAAGTGTAACCCTTTGTTATGTCTAATATGCGATTGTTATTTCACCATTTATGTGATGCCATTGTTTATAAAGGTTTAATATGAATTCATTTTATTTTTTTCACACATATAACTTGTTATTGATCGCTATAGAGATATTGGCTTTGTGCATCTTTTAGATTATTTGTTCTTATGAGGGAGTTAAATGCAGTACTTTAAATACAGCCCCCTCTCTGTTCTGCAGCTCTGCTTGCTATAGAGCCTTTGCCTCCTTTGCTCCCTTTTTTACTGTTAAAAGACTGAGCCCACAACCTCCCGCAGTCATCTGCTAGTTGGAAGGATGACTACAATAGCAGCTGTCGACAAGTGTTGTGAATGATGGAGGCTGGAGAGGAGCGCAGTCATTCAGAAAACACAAGCCGATAACAACATATACCAGCTGCTACTACACTACTATCTCTCAATAAAATATGGTAGTAGTCGGCTTTTATTGTTGTAGGCTTGTGTTTATGAGAATAATGGTGCTCCCAAGACGGTGCTTCTAAGTCCTAAGCCAAAGTCATTCACACAAGCCATCGGCTACTACTGTAGTGATCTCCTCTAAACCAGCTGGCAGCTGTGGGAGGTTGTGGGCTCAGTATTTCATAAAGGGAGCAGAAGAGTCACAGGAATACGCAGCAAGGAAAGTTGCAGGTGTTTGGTCCCCTGGGGGAATTTAACAAGCCATTTTACCTTCTGGTGGGACTTTTTTGTATACCAGTTACACAAGATATATCATCTTTTTAGATGGAGTTTTCCTAAAAGTTTAGCTGGTTTAAGGTCGGTAAGAAAAAGTTACATAATCAACTTAAAATTATGCAAATGAGAAGTTTGTAATTGTCATGTAATTATTATGTATATACTACATATGTGTCTGTGATAGAGATATACTTTATTTGAGTGTATTTGGGTGTGAGTTTCAAGAATTGTTTTTAAAAAGTTGGATTCAGACCAAGTCCCACTTTGTCACTGCTTGCCAGTTTAATTTATTTCCTAAAACAGATCATGTTAACCCTAAAGCAAACCTATAGGTGAGACAAGGCAATTAAAGTATAGGCTATAGCATATATCTCACAGCTTAAAGCATATCTAAACTCAAAAAAAATAATACTATATTGCAGTTTACCAGTTGTTAGATATGGTAGCTACATTTGTTTTCTATTATCAGGCTTTTTTTTTTCATTTTGATCTGGTGGTCTTGCAGATAACTTCCACACGCAAATAATGACACTGATACACTCCACTATATCTATGAAAGGAGCTATGGTTGTCACTAGGCTATTCTCCTGAGTTGGACTACAATGTCTTTCTTTTCTTCATTTCCATGGGGGACGGTTGGGATCATTGATTGGGATGATTGATTTACATCATGGGATATGTTTCATATGTGTGTGTGTTTTTTAAATAAAGAACGTGTTAAAGTGTGTGTGTTTATTTACTAATTATATTTTCTCTATCATACATCATGGGACACAGAGCAGCCTTAATAATCCTCACTTAATTGCTTAAGTGCCTCCTACAGGTGATTGGACACTGCCAAAAAAAAGACAGGAAGTACTTCCCTATATAATCCCTCCCATACAGGAAGTACCTCAGCTTTTTTGCCAGTGTCTAAAGGAGATGGTCAGTGATGTGCAGCTTTCTGCACAAACTCTACCAAGTGCTCTGACGATTCCAATAGGGATCAAGAGATTGCTGTCATCTGGATCTGATCCTATAGCTATCAGATAAATGGTGCCTGGACCAAACTGCAATAGAGGAAGTCTGGACGTAGGACTGCCTGTAACACAACCTCTTGGCTCTGGACTAAATAAACAAACTAAGTGTAACCCTGCGCAGTAATAACTAGCAAAGGTGTTTCTGTTAGGGTGCTATACAGGTCCAGGGCAGTGGTCCCTGAAAAAAAGGGATTGAGTCCCTGAGGGTCCTAAGAGACATGGCCCACCGTGATGGGTGAAGATAGGATCTTTACCTTCAAAAAAAGGATCCTGCGGCTTTAAATGTGGCATATAACCCATCAAGTGAGGATTAATAAGGCTGCTCTGTGTCCCCTGATGAACTCAATGAACTGGATTTCACAGGGAAGTACAAAAATGTTTTTTTTTAATTAATGAGCAAGGGTACCCCTTATTCATTTACATGGTGGCATGGTATCTGGGGGCTTCTTTATCTTCAAAGAGGGTTCTAAGATTCTGGTAAACCCCCCCCCCGCACGCAGAACTCCACAACTACTGGGCTAAGGTTGTGAGGAAAAGGCCTATCATGTACCTGGTGCTGGAGACCATTGAAGAGAGGGCTTCCCTTGTGACTAAGCTCCAGACTCCCCTGAAGGTGGAACAGGAGGAGTCAGGCTCAAAGAAACATGGGTCGCTTACTGGAATTGCTTGCAGGGATGTTTCAGACTGGAGTGTTGTCAGACAGGATGTCGAGGTACTCAGATGAGAAACCAGGATAGAGTCTGCAGACCGGTGGCACCCATGGGAAGAAGCAGGACTCAGGCAGAGCAGGAGTCAGGAGAGAAGCTGTTTCAAAGCCAAGGTCAGGTACCAGGTGAGGACAGCAGCAAGCTTGGTCAGGTGGATAGCCATAGTCATACACAGGAGAGCAGGATCAGACAGTCTGTTTAACAAGCCGAGGTAAGATCAGGAGCCAGGCAGAAGACAGGTCCAAGTGCAAGCTGAGTCAGTGACGGGTATCCAAAGATGCAAGGGTAACACAGGAACAAAAACACTGGAGAGCTGAAGATCAACCAATACAGAGAAAAAAATACCTTTCGGTGCCAGTCCGGGCTGGTTGTCAGAGCCATCTTTAAGGAAGGGCAAAAGGGGAAGCTGCCCGGGGCCCTGTCATTGTTGTGGGGCCCAAAGCAGCTGGCTCATACTTGTCACCTATCCCAGTTTAAATTCCCTTGTCCCTTGAAGTTTTAGGCCCTTGCTGTGTCCTGATATCTGTGTGAAGTGCTGCTACTAATGCTGCCCAGCTCTGCCCTATTGTTGTGTACAGGTGACTCACCTGCAGATCCTGTGTTTACATGTAAATAACCGACATTCATATGTAAATAGCAGCAGCATTCATATGTAAATAGCTGCATCCGCCGCAATAGATATGTAAATAAAGGTGGCATTCATATGTATATAATGCCCCTTGCAGTGAGGAGATGATAGGCTGTAACCTCTAGCAACCAATCAGTGAGCAGTATTACTGTACAGTAATCTCTAGCAACCAATCAACAAGCAGAAATCATGTGCTGTAACATCTAGCAACTAATCAGTGAGCAGTAATGTGTGCTGAAACCTCTAGCAACCAGTCAGTAAGTGGTAATGATACACTGTAATCTCTGGCAACCAATCACAATTACTGCCTGATCTCATACAGTAAACTGATTTTAAGTCTAGCTGCTAATTATTGTATGTCTCAGAGCAGATGGAGAGCAAAATTGTATGGGGGGGGCAAGAACACGTTTGCACAGGGTCCAATCAATATTAAAGATGGCCCTGCCGGTTGTATGTCAGCGCACATTTGAAGGGCCATGTAAGATGCTGTCAGGAATGCCAGGTCTTCATGAGCTTCTGTTGTGGATCCTGACAAGGCCCTTGTCCTAATCAACATGGGGACAGGTTGCTTCGCCAGGGAGGTCCCCCTGGCAAGGTACTCTATCCTTGTTGAGTGACCTGGTATGGTTCAGGAGGGGGACCACATGCTCTTTTCCCCCTTTCCTGGCCAGCCAGACTGCATGCTTGGATAAGGGTCTAGTATGGAATTGGGAGGGGGAAGACTCCATGCTGTTTTTTTGTTTGCTTTTTGCGTGGGATCCTCCTTAAAATCAATACCAGACCTTTATCAAGTGCCAGCGACCATCCCTATCTCCATATCCCCTTTTTTTACATTCAGCTGTTCGCTGGAATCCTAGTTGAAAGCTGAATGGGCCAGACAAGGATTCATCACTGGTTGCTAGGTAACTGGCGGCTACCAGCTCCCCAACAATCAGTCTGAGCAGAAAACTGACACATTTAGCAGTAGTACTAATACTTGAACACCTTATATAGAGCTGATGAAGGAGGCGTGGCTTAGCGTTTGAAACATGTTCTTATTGGCCAAACACAGCGGTAGACAGCTCCCCAGTGTCACAGCTCCGGATCACCTCCACGCCGAGTCACCCAGCCGGCTTCCTTCCAAGGTCCCTCGAGGCTTCAGCTCCCCGCTGACACAAGACGCTTGTGGATTCAACATCCCAGGGATTTGGCGGCGATTTTGTTCCTATGCTGGATGGGTTCAGCCCCCACCCACTGAGCACTATGAGTGCATATTACATTGTTACTACTCTGCTTTTTAATAAAGCCATATAATGCTGCACTAGGATTGCCCTGGCGCTTTTCTTTCTTTCTCCTGCTTCCTATCTCTCACATTTTGCAGGTTCCCAGCCCTCGCCGGAAGCAGCCTCGCAACTATCTGCATCCCTCAGACCAGAGACAGACTCAAGGGTTTCACCCCCTAGAATCTTTCCTCTATATTGAATTTATTGCTTTTTTATTTCACATATTTTATTCCTTGATGTGTCTTATTTTATTGCTAATTAGACTAAAGAGTGTGTTGATCCTTCACCACTCTTGCAACCACTAGGTTTTTTAGCAGAGTTTCACACTAGCTTTTCTTGTGAGTGTGTTTTATAACCTTATATACACTGTGTGTACAATTATTAAGCAAGTTGCTTTTTTAGGATTCATTTCATTGTTGAACAACTACAAAGCTCTCTGTCAATCCAAAATGTTAATAAACCTCAAACATGAATGTTTAAGAAAGGAAAAGTGAGGTTTTGTCTTCCTTCAGATAATATGTATATGTGCACAATTATAATTACAATTACAACTAAATGAAAAAAGAAAAAAAATTCCATGTCACTTGTTTTATTTCATCTGTTAAAGTGAGAATAATAAACAAACAACTCCAAATTTACAAATAAACATTTCTGACATATCAAAAAAACAATATAGTCACCCTTATTTTCAATAACAGTCATAAGCCTTCCAGTCATGGAGTCTGTGAGTTTCTTGATATGTTGACGATCAACTTTTTGTGCAGCAGCAACTACAGCCTCCCAGACACTGTTCAGAGAGGTGTACTGTTTTCCCTCACTGTAATTCACCCATTTAGGAAGGGCCCACAAGTTCTCAATAGGATTTAGGTCAAGTGAGGAAGGGGGCCATGTCATTATTGTTTCATCTATAAGGCCCTTACTGGCTAGCCACGCAGTGGAGTACTTTGATGCATGCAATGGAGCCTTGTCCTGCATAAATATCATGGTCTTCTTGAAAGATGCAGACTTTTTCCTGTACCACTGCTTGAAGAAAGTGTCTTCTAAAAACTGGCAGTAGGTTTAGGAGTTGATTTTGAGACCATGTTCAACCCGAAAAGGTCCAACTAGCTTATCTTTAATAATACCAACCCATACAAGTACCCCACCTCAACCTTGTTAATGTCTGAGTGGAAGTGGAGCTCTGTGCCTCTTACTGATCCAGCCAGAGACCCATCTATTTGGTTCATCAAGAGTCAATCTAATCAGTCCTTAAAACCTTTGAAAAACTGTCCTCAGATATTTCTTGGCCCATTTTTGATATTTCAACTTATGTGTCTTGTTTAGTGGTGGTCAGGTTTCAGCCTGCCTTACGTTTGTTTCTTCTCAAATCATTGCAGTTAAAGTGGTTGTTAATCCACTTTGCCCTCTTCATACTATCCTCCCTATTTACCAAAGCTGTTTCCCCTGTGTGTGTGATTTATAAAAAAAATGCAGTCTATACCTTCTTTCAGAGCGCTGCTCGGAACTCACGTGACCGGCCACCTCTCTCCTCTCCCCATCTGACAGCTGCAGTGGGAGGGAGAGAAAATCCCCCCCTGACATCCAGGGCCATCTTAATATTGATTGGACCCTGGGCAAACATTTTCTTGGGGCCCCCCCATGCAATTTCGCCCCCCCATCATTACACAGGACTCCCTCCCCCATACTACCCAAATCACTACATAGGACCTCCATTCCCCATACTACCCCCATAATTACAGCATCCCCCTCCCACATGATTACACAGGACCCCCTCCCCCATACTACGCACATCACTACACAGGCCCCCTCCCCCATACTACCCCCCATTATTACACAGGATCCCTCCCCACACAATACCCCCATCATTACACAGCCCCCCTCCATACTACATTGCCACTCATTAACCATCCGTGCGCTGATGTTTCTGCAGAAAGGAGGGGTATTGCTGACAGTGGAGAAGCAGGGAGGGGGGTTATTATTGAGGCTGGAGAAGTGGAGAGGGGGGTTATTATTGAGGGTGGAGAGGGGGGTTATTATTGAGGGTGGAGATGCGGGGAGGGGGGATTATTATTGAGAGTGGAGAAATGGAGAGGGGGGTTATTATTGAGGGTGGAGGAGTGGAGAGGGGGGTTATTATTGAGGGTGGAGAAGTGGAGAGAGGGGTTATTACTAAGGGTGGAGAAGCGGGGAGGGGGTTATTATTGAGGGTGGAGAAGTGGAGAGGGGGGGTTATTATTGAGGGCGGAGAAGTGAAGAGGGGGGTTATTATTGAGGGTGGAGAAGTGAAGAGGGGGGTTATTATTGAGGGTGGAGAAGTGAGGAGGAAGGTTATTATTGAGGGTGGAGAGGGGGGTTATTATTGAGGGTTGAGAAGTAGAGAAGGGGATTATTATTGAGGGTGGAGAAGTGGAGAGGGGGGTGGAGGAGTGGAGAGGGGGGTTATTATTGAGGGTGGAGAAGTGGATAGAGAGGTTATTATTAAGGGTGGAGAAGCGGGGAGGGGGTTATTATTGAGGGTGGAGAAGTGGAAAAGGGGGGGGTTATTATTGAGGGTGGAGAAGTGAAGAGGGGGGTTATTATTGAGGGCGGAGATGTGGAGAGGAGGGTTATTATTGAGGGTGGAGAGGGGGGTTATTATTGAGGGTGGAGAAGTGAAGAGAGGGGTTATTATTGAGGGTGGAGAAGTGGAGAGGGGGGTTATTATTGAGGGTGGAGAAGTGGAGAGGGGGTTATTATTGAGGGTGGAGAAGTAGGGAGGGGGTTATTGTTGAGCTCACAGCTGTCAATCACTGCCCTGCACCACAACACACAGCAGCCCTGCACTCCCCCAAGAAGTTCTGCAACAGCTGAGATTCCCTGAAAAGTTATCAGAGGTGGTGGGAGGGGGAGCCCGGCTCAGGACAACACACAGTGTCTCGGAGGAAGACAATCTACTCACTGTGTAGAGCGAAATAGTCCGGCAGCCCACAGAGGAGGGATGAGAGGGGTGGAATGCAGCATGTCACCGGGGAAGAGACTCAGTCCACTCAGACAGAGATGAGGGGAAGGGGTGGGCCAATAGAAGAGACACTGCGGGGACGTGACTTCACTTTACCTGTGCCGAGCTGGATAGAAAGGAGGAGAAAATGAATGCACTTGACTTATCAGCGTTTGAGGCCCTCCAACAATGAATGAGCCCTGGGCAGATGCCCCATTTGCCCTGCGTTAAAGACGGCCCTGCTGACGTCAGTCGGGAGGAGGAGAGAGGTGGGCGATCACGTGAGCGCCGAGCTGCGATCTGAAAGCAGGTATAGACTGCATTTTTTTTTATAAGTCACACACACAGGGGCACACAGCATTAGGAGACAGTGATGATAGTATAAAAATGTATATGTTATTTCAGCAGCAGGAGGGAAGGGACGGGCGCTGTCACTAGCTGACAGGCAGGGAGGGGGGAGAGGACGGAGGAGAGGACAGAGGAGAGAGCGGATGATGGAGGCACGTAAACTGACCATTGTGTCAGAGCTCAGCAGCTATGATAAACTGTGGTCAGTTTACAAGGGGAGGGCAGAACCAGGCAGGATCAGCCAAGTATTTTAGGTGATAGAAAGGGCCAATTTACACAGCACAAGGACTATGCTGTATAACAGGATCTATTTTTTTTTTTCTTTAATTTGCGTCTTTTTTTCTCAACACGTTTCTTGCGACCCTGTTGATTACTTGCAACAAAATGTTTGATGGTTCTGTGATCACTCTCCAATATCTTAGCAATTTCAAGAGCATTCCTCTGAAAGACTTTTTACAATTTTTGACTTTTCAGATTCAGTTAAATCTCTTTTTTTGGGCCCATTTTGCCTGAGGAAAACAAGCTACCTAATAATTATGCTCACCTTAATATAGGGTGTTGAACTCCTTAGACCACACCCTCCCTCATTACACAAATACACATCACCTGGTATGCTTAAATACAATAAGCATTCAAGGTTATACAGCTTGGAGTTACACAATATGCATAAAAATGATGATTTGGTCAAATTACTCACTTGTCTAATAATTGTGCACGCAGTGTACTGTAGTAGAACACTGACATCTCAACCTAGGCAAAAGTCACTGGACTGGAGGTCAAGAACTGCTTTTTAGTGATAAATGGTACTTTTTTATAGAGTAATGGAGGGTTATAACCCCTGTAGATTTTTTATTTTTTTTGCAATCTGTGTTCCTCTGGGGAGATTTCCTTTCACTTTCTGTCCCATATCCAAGACAGAGGATCCCTCCAAGGTGAGGGAATCCCTGACTATCACCAGGGTTACCAGAATTAATGTCCCCATTGTAAGATTTCCCCCTCTATTCCTGTTTAACTGCTTCAGCCCCGGAAGATTTTACCCCCTTCCTGACCAGAGCACTTTTTGCGATTCGGCACTGCGTCGCTTTAACTGACAATTGCGCGGTCGTGCGACATTGCACCTAAACAAAATTGATGTCCTTTTTTCCCACAAATAGAGCTTTCTTTTGGTGGTATTTGATCATCTCTGCAGTTTTTATTTTTTGCGCTATAAACAAAAAAAGAGCGACAAGTTTGAAAAAAAAAATGCAATATTTTTGACTTATTGCTATAATAAATATCCCCCAAAAATATATGAAAAAAAATATTTTTTTCCTCAGTTTAGGCCGATATGTATTCTTCAACATATTTTTGGTAAAAAAATCACAATAGGAGTATATCCATTGGTTTGTGCAAAAGTTATAGCGTCTACAAAATAGGGGATAGTTTTATGGAATTTTTATTATTAATTTTTTTTTACTAGTAATGGCAGCGATCTGCGATTTTTATTGGGACTGCGATATTATAGCGGACACATCGGACAATTTTGACACATTTTTGGGACCATTGGCATTTATATAGCGATCAGTGCTATAAAAATGCATTGATTACTGTAAAAATGGCACTGGCAAGGAAGGGTTTAACACTAGGGGGTGATCAAAGGGCTAATTGTGTTCTCTAGTGTGTGTTCTAACTGAAGGGGGGAGGGGACTGTGTAGGGGAGATGACAGATCACTGTTCATACTTTGTATGAACAGACAATCTGTCTCTTCTCCCCTCAGAGAACTGGAAACTGTTTATTTACAGACACAGATCCCGGTTTTCCGTGTGTCAGCAGCGATCGAGGGAGCCCGGCGGTGATCGTGACCTCCGAGCACTCGCATCGGCTCCGGGGGCGAGCAGCCCCTAGTGGCCGCAGGGCGAAGCGACATTACATAACATCGCTTCACCCAGCCGTACCATTCTGCCGCAGTGCAACTGCAGCAGCTGGTCAGCAAGAGGTTAAGTGCCAACCCACAAATTTCTTTGGAATTTTCTTTCACTTTCACTGCCAATGATAACGGAAAACATGACAAATAGAGAGGGTGGATCTCCCTAGCTGATGCACAGACAGCAATAAAAACTGATAGGTATTCTAAATACTCTCCACTCTACCCAACACTCCAACACTAAAAAAGGTTTTGCCTTTAGTTATACTTAAAGCTGTAAGCACATATCTCAAGGGAGCAACTTCTGTCTTCAACCACAGTGAAACACTATATGGATAAGTGGTTGGATGTGCTTAAGGCTATGTTAAATAAATGTAAATAGTGACTTGAAAAAGCATAGGTGATTAGGAGAGCTCCAGGTGTCTCAGATTAGTCACAATGTAACACAAACTTAATAGCTTAAACTGAAAGCTATCTGCTACAAGTTTTCTTTCCCACAGGTCTCCACTAAGCATTTTTGATTCTAAATTAACCACGTAACCCTGAATGCAATTTTGAGAAAACTAAAATCTAAAACAGTGTTTCTCAACCAGCATACATGTGACCCAGTTTGCTCTAGACCAGCATCATGAGTTGCCATGGGGCGGGTGGGCCAACAACCATAACATCCAATGATGCACTAAGGCCAGGACACATGGGATCATTTGTTACTAGCTACTATGGTGATGGCAGCCAGCTTACCTGCACCATAGCAACACATGACTCTGATGCAGGCCCCCCCTCCCCTGCAGCATTCAGAATTGGACGGAAGTCCATCTCTCTCCCTCTGCTGGAGCTAAAAGTAAGGCTCTAATATGAAGATGTGTGATTGGGGTTCTCTGTGATGGAGGGACTGTGTGATTGGGGGGCTCAGTAATGGGGAGCTGTGTGACTGTGGGGCTCTGTGATGGAGGATTGTGTACAGGGGGACTTTGATGTGATGGGGGGACTCATGTATAGGGAAGCCTCTGATGTGATGGGGGCATCTGACATGAAAGTGTGACTCTGATGTAAAGGTGAGACTCTGATGTGATGGGGAACCTCTGACATGAAGGGAGACCTCTGATATGATGGGGTACCTTTGATATGAAGGGAGGACTCTGATGTAAACCGACGTCTGACATGATGGGGGGACCTTTGATCTAATGTGAACTTAATTTCATCAAGGCAGTTTTGTGCATTTTCCCAGGCTCAGGTTTCTCATTGATAATTAACATTTACGTTTTTCTATATTTTATATGGGGTGCCCTGAGATTTAGCTTACATTAAAAGTGTGCCGCAACTGAAAAAAGGGTTGAGAAACTGTAATCTAAGAGATCTTGTAGACGTCCTCTACATAAACGATGCCAGGGGCACCAAGTAGATTATGGCTAACTCTGTAGGCAGTAACCAGTGAATTTCACAGTCCTGGACTTCTATAGAGAAAGAAAGCTCTGAATCCATGACATATGTTTAGGAGAAACCTTAATTTCTGGATAGATAGTTAGTTAGATAGTTAGTAAGGTTGAATAAAGACACCAGAGTGCAGGGTTTTGTGCAGCACATATACAGTAGGGCAGTTCATTCATTTCAATGGGCTGCCCTACGCGTGAAGGATGCACAAAAGAACCTTTTTAAAAACTCACACTGCACTAAAACGCATGGTACTTTATCATGCATTTTGTTGCAGGTGAATGAGTGCAAAAACAAGGTCTGCAATTGAGAATTAACATCGCCAATGCACACCTGTAAAAGAGCTGTGTGCATTTGTGTATTGCAGGAATTTTGGACACATTTCTGCAATGCACAAATGTCTACCTAGGCAAGAGGGAATTAATTCAAATTCAAAGAGGTTCGGTTGCTAAAAGTTCAAAATCTCTCTCTAATAAAACATTATAATAGGCCAATCACATCCACATTTGAAGTAAAAGAGAATAAAACTACTTAACATAAGGTGTCCTCATCAGAGTCCCCCTTTACATCAGGTGTCCCAATCAGAGTCCTCCTTTACAGCAGGTGCCACCCTTTACATCAGGTGTCCCAATCAGAGCCCCCCTTTACAACAGGTGTCTCCATCAGCATCCCCCTTTACATTAGGTGTCTCCATCAGAGTCCCCCTATACATCGGGTGTCCCCATCAGAGTCCCCCTATACATCAAGTGTCCACATCAGAGTCTCCCTTTACATCAGGTGTCCCATCAGAGTCCCCTTTACATCAGGTGTCCCCATCAGAGTTATCCTTTAAATCAGGTGCCCCCCTTTACCTCAGAGGTCCCCATCAGAGTCCTCCCTTTACATCAGATGTTCCAATCAGCATCCCTCTTTACATCAGGTGTCCCCATCAGCATCCCCCTCCCTTCACATAAGGTGTCCCCATCAGCGTCCCCCTTTACATCAGGTGTCCCCATCAGCATCCCCCTTCACATCAGGTGTCCCCATCAGCATCCCCCTTCACATCAGGTGTTCCCGTCAGCGTCCCCCCTTCACACCAGGTGTCCCCATCAATGACCCCCTTCACATCAAGTGTCCCCATCAGCGTCCCCTTCACATCAGGTGTCCCCATCAGCGTCCCCCTTCACATCAGATGTCCCCCTTCACATCAGGAGTCCCCATCAGTGTCCCCCTTCACATCAGGTGTCACCCCCCCCCCCACTTGTACTCACAGCTCTCAGGGGGAGAGAGGAAGAGAAGTGTGCCGGCTGTCTATCTCCCTCTGTGGGCTTGGGGGAGGAGAAAGCCTAATCCTTCTCCACAAAGTGTCGGCAGCTGCTCCTTGTGACAAGAGTGATATCGCGATCACTCCTGTCAGTGAGAAGCTGCTCCAGGAGTGCGCCCTCCCACACCACAGCGCCAGGGGCAGGTGCCTGCTTGGCCCAAGCCCTTGTACCTGCCCTGGGAGCACCCTCTGTGTGAGAGAGGGACATCCTCTGTGTGAAACACCAGTTGGAAGAGACTGAGAAACATCTGGGAAGATGGCTGCAATGGTACTGTGACTATACCCAGTGTTCTGCACCAAAGGTTCTATTATCAGAGAGTTCTGTTATGAGGGTATAGTGTTTCACACTAAACACTTCTTTCAGGAATTCGTGGTAATGACTGTCATTTTGTGAAGAAGAACTGTCATTGTGTCAATGTCAATGTGATTAAACTGTTGCAGTAAAAATGCTTTTGGACTGGACATTCTTTATTCTGGGTAACAGGCCTCAGGCCAGGAATATGTGCAAAGGTGGGCCTCTGGCCAGGAGAGTGAATAACACAAAATTGCAGAGTTCCTCCCTAAAGACAGACATGTGACTATCCCATCTGGAGGAATAGCGGGGTGGGACCCGAACAACTTGGCGAGAACAGCCACCCAATCGGGCCCCCCTTACAAATTTTCAACCATCTTTCCTGCTTTGTTTTAATGGCAAGGTTTATTGTGGGGTTTACCTTGCAAGTGTCTGTCTTCAGATATTCCATATTCAAAAGTGCTGTTCTGATAGGATAGGTGTGTGTTTTTTTTAAACAATTAGCACTGTAACCTTGCCCATTCCAACCTTATTACCCTTTATTGGGCAAGTTCCTCTTTGAACAGTTCTAGGATGTTTTTAATGAAAAAGACACATGCTGAAGCACCAAATATGTAAGAAGAATGTAGTACTATAACAAATGGCACACAGCCATGAGATCAAAGCAGCTTTCTGTAGATGGCATGTCATTTTTCAAGAATTGAAATCTCATGAAAATAGACACAAAAGCTTGTATACAGCAGGTAAAATAAGTATTGAACACGTCACAATTTTTCTAGATAAATATATTTCTAAGGGTGCTATTGACATGAAATGTTCACCACATGTCAATAACAACCCATGCAATCCATACATACAAAGAAACCAAAACAAAGAAGTTCAGAAATGAAGTTATGTGTAATAAAATGGAATGACACAGGGAAAAAGTATTGCACACGCTAACTGAAATCAATTTAATACTTTGTACAAAATCCTTTGTTGGTAATAACAGCTGCAAGGCGCCTCCTGTATGGAGAAACTAATCGCATGCATTGCTCAGATGTGATTTTAGCCCATTCTTCCACACAATAGTCTTCAAATCTTAAAGGTTCTGTGGGCCTCTTCTATGAACTTTGATCCTTAGTTCTTTCCATAGATTTTCTATTGGTTTAAGCCAGGTGATTGACAGGTGGCTCAGTCAAGTGGCTGAGCCATTCTAGCAGCTTTATTTTCTTTCTTTGAAACCAATTAAGAGTTTCCTTAGCTTTGTGTTTGGGATCATTGTCTTGCTGAAATGTCCATCCTCGTTTCTTCTTCATCATCCCGGTAGATGGCAGCAGATTTTTATTAAGAATGTCTTGGTACATTTTTCCATTCATCCTTCCTTCAATGATATGACATTTGATGCCAGTACCATATTCTGAAAAAGAGCCCCACACCATGATGTTCCCACCTCCAAACTTCACTGTTGGTATGGTATTTTTGTGGTGATGTGCATTACCATTTGACCTCCAAACATTATGTGTATTATGGCATCCAAAGAGTTCAATTTTGGTCTCATCTGACCAGACTATTTTCTCCCAGTATTTCACAGCTTGTCCAAATGTTGTGCAGCCAGCTTTAAACAAGCTTCAACATGCTTTTTCTTCAGCAATTGAGTCTTGTGTGGTGAGCGTGCATACAGGTCATGACAGTTGAGTGCATTACTTATTGTTTTCTTTGAAACAATTGTACCTGCTAATTCCAGGTCTCTCTGAAGCTCTTCACAATGGTCCTTGGCTCTTGGACAACTCTTCTTATAATTCTTTTTGTTTCTCTGTCAGAAATCTTGCGAGGAGCAACTGGTCGTGGCCGGTTTATGGTGTAATGATGTTCTTTCCACTTCCAGATTATGGCCCTTACAGTGCTCACTGGAACATTCAGAAGTTTAGAAGTCCTTCTGTAACCAATGCTATCAGTATGTGTTGCAACAACAAGGTTGCGAAAGTCTTGAGTGAACTCTTTACTTTTATCCATCATGAGATGTTTCTTGTGTGACACCTTGGTAATGAGACACCATTTTATTGGCCATCAGCTGAGACTGAACCAGCTGATATTAGTTTGCACTGACAAGCCTTTTTGCACCTCCCATTCTTCATGTGTTCAATATATTCTTTCCCTGCATCATTCCAATTTATTACAGATAACGTTATTTCTTATATTGTTTGAGTTTCTATAGATTGCATGGGTTGTTACCGACATGTGGTTAAAATTTGATGTCAATAGCACCTTGAGAAGTATATTAACCTAGAAAAATGGTGACGTGTTCAATATTTATTTTGCCCACTGTTTACTGGGATAAATGCACAACTCCATATAAAACCTCTGTTAAAGATACAACTACAGAATTAAAACAATATCGGAAACAATGCACCAATAGTTTCTTTACCACTCCTAAGTAGTTTCATTTTACCAAAGACAGATTACACTCTGTCAAGGCTAAGGCTGCCTGCATTAAATGCCAAACAGGCACACACGCATAATCCAGTTACTGAACTATCTTTCTAACAAAAGATCAGGGCCCACCCTGTCTCTTAAAGCCATGAAAGCTAGCAGAAGTCCTGAAATGTTTATACATGCTGTTTTAGCCACAATACTGGGATCTCACAGCTGCCTTGGCATTTGGTCATGTGGTCTTTGCTGAGTTCCCACAGCAACAACTTTTACAGCAAAAGTATTTCAAGGCTGTTGTTAGCTTTTATAGATCTTAGGAGACAGTGTAGTAGGAGTGTGTTATATGACAGTTCAAGGATAGGTAGATATGAGTTGCTGGACTCCAATCTACAGTATCATCCATCAAATGAACTGTGATGGTGAAATTTAGTAAAATAACCTTGGCAGCATTACAAGGCAAAAACTGAGAAGAGAGAACAATACTTTATTGCCAATAGTAAGCTGACTCTCTTAAAAAATCCTAAACGGTAATCTAACGCAGGAGAAAAACGAGAGAGCTGTGTCAATGGACATGTAATGAATATGCTTATTTATTACATATCTGTAGCGCTACCCTGCACAGAAGCCATTGGATGTATGGGGTTCTCTTTTCTTACCTTGACCTTTACAAAGACCTTTGCATCTCTGACACCTCGGGTATGCATGTCAATAGACAAAGACTGATAACCTTTGGTTAGTACCTTGGGGTCACCCTGAAATGAGACTCTAGACCTTGGAGTGGAATGACAAAATATATTGAGAATATGAATGCTCAAAGAAAGAACAAGATATTACAAAGTGGAACACTTTTCAACATATACAGTTTTAAATATCAAACAATATAGGAGGAGTGCCTCTGATGAGTTCTGATAAGGTCAGCATAAACTGTAGCTTTCCCCACTGAAAATGAACAGCCTAAGGCGATGGTAGAATTGGTATGAAAAGAATAATGTCGCCTAGAGTCACTTATGGTGAGGAGGCTAGGCTATAATTCAATAATGGCAAAGTAATCATAAACGCTTGACTATGCAGGATAACAGGTACTCTAGCACAGTCCGTAAAGTAAGTCTCTGGCCGGCTACGTTAGAGATCTTGAAGAAGCTGGCGCACTAAAGGGAATGGTTTTTGCAACAATGAACGGGTTGTAGAACACTAATTGTCTAAGAGCACTGAGTGGAGAAGTGTCCAAAAGGGGTGCATTATCAGAGGTATAATATTAGATATACAGTATCTCACAAAAGTAAGTACACCCCTCAAATGTTTGTAAAAATTTTTGTTATACCTTTTCATGTGACAACACTGAAGAAATTACACTTTGCTACAATGTAAAATAGTGAGTGTACAGCTTGTATAACAGTGTAAATTTGCTGTCCCCTTAAAAAAGTCAACACGCAGCCATTAATGTCTAAACTGCTAGTAACAAAAGTGAGTACACCCCTAAGTGAAAATGTCCAAATTGGGCCCAATTAGCCATTTTCCCTCCCCAGTGTCATGTGACTCGTTAGTGTTACAAGGTCTCATGTGTGAATGGGCAGCAGGTGTGCTAAATTTGGTGTTATCACTCCCACTCGCTCTCATACTGGTCACTGGAAGTTCAACATGGCACCTCATGGCAAAGAACTCTGAGGATCTGAAAAAAAGAACTGTTGCTCTACATAAAGTTGGCCTAGGCTATAAGAAGATTGCCAAGACCCTGAAACTGAGCTGCAGCACGGTGGCCAAGACCATACAGCGGTTTAACAGGACAGGTTCCACTCAGAACAGGCCTCGCCATTGGTCTGCATGGCTGTCGTCCCAGAGGGAAGCCTCTTCTAAAGATGATGCACAAGAAAGCCCGCAAACAGTTTGCTGAAGACAAGCAGACTAAGGACATGGATTACTTGAACCATTTCCTGTGGTCTGATGAGACCAAGATAAACTTATTTGGTTCAGATGGTGTCAAGCGTGTGTGGCGGCAGCCAGGTGGGGAGTACAAAGACAAGTGTGTCTTGCCTACAGTCAAGCATGGTGGTGGGAGTGTCATGGTCTGGGGCTGCATGAGTGCTGGTGGCACTGGGCAGCTACAGTTCATTGAGGGAACCATGAATGCTAACATGTACTGTGACATACTGAAGCAGAGCATGATCTCCTCCCTTCAGAGACCACAGGGCAGTATTCCAACATGATAACAACCCCAAACACACCTCCAAGATGACCACTGCCTTGCTAAAGAGGCTGAGGGTAGAGGTGATGGACTGGCCAAACATGTCTTCAGACTTAAACCCTATTGAGCATCTGTGGAGGAACGCAAGGTCTCCAACATCCACCAGATCCGTGATGTCGTCATGGAGGATTGGAAGAGGACTCCAGTAGCAACCTGTGAAGCTTTGGTGAACTCCATGCCCAAGGGGGTTAAGGCAGTGCTGGAAAATAATGGTGGCCACACAAAATATTGACACTTTGGGCCCAATTTGGACATTTTCACTTAGGGGTGTACTCACTTTTTGTTGCCAGCGGTTTAGACATTAATGGCTGTGTATAGAGTTATTTTGAGGGGACAGCAAATGTACACTGTTATACAAGCTGTACACTCACTACATTTTAGCACAGTGTCATTTCTTCAGTGTTGTCACATGAAAAGATATACCGTATATACTTGAGTATAAGTCGACCCGAGTATAAGTCGAGGCCCCTAATTTACCACAAAAAACTGGGAAAAACTTATTGACCTGAGCATAAGACGAGGGTGAGAAATGCAGCAGCTACTGTAAGTGGAAAAAGAGGGTCAACAATGCCCATCTGCAGCTGCATGCGTCCCTGTGTCCTGTGCAGCCTACCTGTATCCTGTGCATGTGTCCTGTGTCCCTGTGTCCTGTTTACATGTGTATGTGTCCTGTGTCCTGTACATGTGCATGTGTCCTGTACATGTGTATGTGTCCTGTGTCCTGTACATGTGTATGTGTCCTGTGTCCCTGTGTCCTGTGTCCTGTACATGTGTATGTGTCCTGTGCATGTGTCCTGTGTCCCTGTGTCCTGTGCATTTGTTCTGTGTTCCTGTGTCCTGTGCATGTGTTCTGTGTTCCTGTGTCCTGTACATGTGTATGTGTCATGTGTGCATGTGTCCTGTGTCCTGTACATGTGTATGTGTCATGTGTGCATGTGTCCCTGTGCAGCCTACCTGTGTCCTGTGCAACATCCCTGTGGCGATCCCCATCCTCCGATCAGCGTATGAGAATACAGTTCGGCGGCCATTCCACTGTTCTAACGCCGCGCCTCCTCCTCGTCTGTGATATGCAGAACACTCAGCAGTCAGCGGTCAGACTATCACAGACATTCTCTCATTCTTATACCATGGACGAGGATGAGAGAATGTCCGTGATAGGCTGTACACTGAGTGTTCAGCCTATCACCCACGAGGAGGAGGCGTGGCTTTTGAAAGCTGGAATAGCCTCCGAACTTCATTATCACATGCTGGCCGCAGTCTGCATGCATGACACGCTGATCATGTAAACAAAAAATTGCGTTGCGCTTAGGAATAAACGTAAGTATCCGCACACCCTAGTGGTGTCACACAAATAGATATAAAGTGCAATGTGCAGATAATATGGATCTAAAATCAACTCTGCATACTTAAATGAATAAATATATCAAAAAGTGCAGCAAGGTGCCATGTACAGTAAATCCCAAAGTGTAATGTGCAAACAGTACGTATCTGAAATCATATTTGCATAAATAAATAAATAAATCAATATGGATCTGAAAACACCTTTGCATATATAAATAAATAAATAAATGAATACAGCAAAGCATTAATACTTGAATAAAAAACATGCACTATAAATGATATACTGTGTATATGTCTCACATGCAAAACTCCACTGTAATCATAAAGTGATGAGTGAAATAAATAAACTAATAAACCAAAAGTGTAATGAGTGATATTAAAGACTCGTTTTTTTATTAAGATCGTCCTTATTAGTGAAAAATCTTCCAACACAGCAATTGTGCAGTAAAAGTTCCAAAAAGAAATTTATTAATAGTATAATAGTGCTTCAGAGAAAAGTTCCAGTTGCTGAATCAAAGTGCCCAAATCATGCCGTGAAGTGCCTCGGTGACCCCCAATGTGGTTGCGCTCACCTTAGAGCGTGTGACACAGTGTTCAGCTGCGTCAATACACTACACAATAAATGTGAGTACCCCAGTGTGGGGATTGGGTGTAATTTCAATAAAGCATTTAACGGTATCACACTATATAGCCCTTCTCTTTTTTTGGTATGATGTTTGTGGAGCCATAGAGAGTCTGCTTGGAGAATCATCTGGTATCAATCATTGAGCCCAGGGGTGGCTCCACAGCGTGTACTGACGCAGCTGAACACTGTGTCACACGCTCTAAGGTGAGCGCAACCACATTGGGGGTCACCGAGGCACTTCACGGCATGATTTGGGCACTTTGATTCAGCAACTGGAACTTTTCTCTGAAGCACTATTATACTATTAATAAATTTCTTTTTGGAACTTTTACTGCACAATTGCTGTGTTGGAAGATTTTTCACTAATAAGGACGATTGGAGTCTTTAATATCACTCATTACACATTTGGTTTATTTGTTTATTTATTTCACTCATCACTTTATGATTACAGTGGAGTTTTGCATGTGAGACATATATACAGTATATCATTTATAGTGCAGGTTTTTATTCAAGTATTAATGCTTTGCTGTATTCATTTATTTATTTTTTTATATATGCAAAGGTGTTTTCAGATCCATATTGATTTATTTATTTATGCAAATATGATTTCAGATACGTACTGTTTGCACATTACACTTTGGGATTTACTGTACATGGCACCTTGCTGCACTTTTTGATATATTTATTCATTTAAGTATGCAGAGTTGATTTTAGATCCATATTATCTGCACATTGCACTTTATATCTATTTGTGTGACACCACTAGGGTGTGCGGATACTTACGTTTATTCCTTAGCGCAACGCAATTTTTTGTTTATGTTTCACCGCACGGTTATGAATACGTGTTCTGCGTTTGCATCTGGATATTTATTTTAGTTGGTTTTCCACTTAGGTATTGGATTATTGTGGCTCGCAAGATTTTTTCTCTGACGCTGATCATGTAGGCAGATGGCGGCGACTCGAGTATAAGTCGAGGGGGGCACTTTCAGCCAAAAAAAAGGGCTGAAAATCTCGACTTATACTCGAGTATATACGGTAATAAAATATTTACAAAAATGTGAGGGGTGTACTCACTTTTATGAGATACTGTATCTTAGATGTTCAAGGCTGCAGTTCTGAGCAGCAGGACTGTTGCAGTACTTCAATGGGTAATAGGTGGTGCTGCCTTTAAGAGGTATAGTGCAATATCATAGCTACTAACTGTCCCGGATTTCGAGGGACTGTCCCTGATTTGGAGCAATGTCCCTCTGTCCCTCATTCCTCCTCATTTGTCCCTCATTTTGGTCTGATCTATATAGTTGTATATAAAATGCACTTTATCTATGAAAAAGTGTTTTCCAGCGCTAAACCTTTCATCTGATTTCTAAATTGCTGCATTTTTAAATTCCAAAAGCCAATATAAAGGAATAGTAGTGGTAAAAAAAGCACTTGTGGGTTTAACCAATCTTGTTTTTTTGTACAATTCTCCTTTAAGAGGGCGTGGCAAGGGGTGTGTCTTATGCCTGCATACATTTGCTGATAGGTGTCCCTCATTCCTATCTCAAAAAGTTGGGAGGTATGCAATATGACTTTCAACAGATTTCACAACAGAGTCTGTCAATATGTCACAAAGAGTTAATATATGCCACTCACCAAATCCAAAGTATGTGTAGTGGCAGGTATGCGATGCTAAGCTCGGAAGCGTCAGAGCAGAAATCAGCAGGTCTGGATCTCTGGCGGCTCTGACACTAGGCCCTAGGATGATCCCCTGGCTCAAGCGGACAGTGCATGGACACAGATTGTGGCAGCTTTCCTAGTTCTCTGGAACTGACAGACACTGTCTCTACTGTAATGCACAGCGTTTCCCTGTATCTTCCTCCCTGTCTCTCCCTCCCAGACAGGACCTTTCCTTCTGTACACATCAGTGTCTCTTTCCCAGACTGACCTGTGTTTTTTCCAGGCTTTCTAATTCATATGACCCTCTTCTGCATTAAGGCATACTGGATTTTGTAGTTTTCTGGGTCTGATTAGTAATGGAGTTTCTTCTGGTTGGGACCATGAATCCCAAAGTGCAATGCTCTTAGCTGAAGATGAATCAAGAGTCCACAAAGCTCCATCTTAGGGCATTATTGCTTTATTAAACCTGCACATTTCAGTTACAATGAGTCCCATTACATTTCCATTGAAACAGCTACCTTGTTTTCCTCCTGCTTGAGAAAAACTTTCAGGGCTTTTTATTACAGTCCAATAGAGATTTCTGACATTTTATAAGTCGTGAGGAAGGAGATTTTTTTTTGCTCCTGAAACATGTTGTCTATCACTCGTCTTCCTGTTATCAAATTAATTATGACAATAAAATATTGTGGACTCATAACATTTGGCACCATGTTCTCAGTTTTTTCTTATGATGACAGGACCACTTTAAATTCCAGGGAAGATAGAAGTCTTACGCATATTCCCTAGCTTTTTTTGCCCTAAAATTTACTATGAACACGCTTTGCTTTTATACATACCAAGCGTTTTCTTTGTAATCTTCCACATCATCTATGGCCCCAAGGCATTAACTGCACTAGTTTTACTCTGCTCTGTACACTACTCGTGTCGTTCCACAACTGCTTCCTACATCAAACACATACCATAAGCCCTCTGCTGCTCAGCAACTATTGCGGAACTGCCTATAGTGTCACCTACTACACAATTACCAGCAAGTTCTACCACTGTGCCGAGTGACAGTGACTTTAAGAGATGGTCTCTTCTTAGAAAGAATGCCTGGAAGCAGGTGTGAGGGGAACAGCAGCTAGAATATTGCGACTCTGGCTGAGCCAGTTGAAACTTACTATACATGGGTTAAATAACTTGAAAGTACAGCACATACTTATTATACAGCAAGCATTCCTGTTTTTATCATATGTAGATTTTCACTGATTGCATGCAAACCTACAGGTGTGTCTGCTTTGGGGCGCGGTCAGGTTAGCAGTACATTGCTACATTTCTGTGTGCGGCTCTGAAAGACTAACAGGTAAATAGCCCACAATAGTACATGTAAGCGACTGACCTGGCAGATAAGGGTCTACAGGACCTGAGAGAAGAGGATTGTGAGAAGTTTACAGAACAAGTCCACCAGATACTGCAAGTCTTCTCAGGTAAAAATGTATGGATATTGGATAACGTTAAATCAAGGCTATTCATAACTGTGTTCTAAGTAGTAGCAAGATATTGTTTTAGACATCTCAGGTGACATAGGTGATAATAGGAGAATATAATAAAGTAAGCATGTGTTTCCTTTAATTTTCTTTACAACTTTACATGTTTAGGGGGAAGATTCAAAAAGACATTTGCCACATATTTGCAGTGATCTGTCGGTTGTCGAAAGCCTTGCACTAAATTTGTGAAAATTCTACAATATTTTTTTATTAGTACCGACATATGTGACAAATTGAATTTGTCATCAAGTAGTTCTTATTTGTGATAGTTTTACTGTATGTTTCTATAAGCAAAGTGGTGGTAGGGAAAGTGGTGGTAAGGAATGTGGAGGCAAGGAAAGTGGTGGTAGGGAAAGTGGTGGTAAGGAAAGTGGTGGTAGGGAAAGTGGTGGTAAGGAATGTGGAGGCAGGGAAAGTGGTGGTAAGGAATGTGGAGGCAAGGAAAGTGGTGGTAAGGAAAGTGGAGGCAAGGAAAGTGGTGGTAAGGAATGTGGAGGCAAGGAAAGTGGTGGTAAGGAATGTGGAGGCAGGAAAAGTGGTGGTAAGGAATGTGGAGTCAAGGAAAGTGGTGGTAAGGAAAGTGGAGGCAAGGAAAGTGGTGGTAAGGAATGTGGAGGCAAGGAAAGTGGTGGTAAGGAAAGTGGTGTTAGGGAAAGTGGTGGTAAGGAATGTGGAGGCAGGGAAAGTGGTGGTAAGGAATGTGGAGGCAGGGAAAGTGGTGGTAAGGAATGTGGAGGCAGGGAAAGTGGTGGTAAGGAATGTGAAGGCAAGGAAAGTGGTGGTAAGGAAAGTGGTGGTAGGGAAAGTGGTGGTAAGGAATGTGAAGGCAAGGAAAGTGGTGGTAAGGAAAGTGGTGGTAGGGAAAGTGGTGGTAAGGAATGTGGAGGCAAAGATAGTGGTGGTAAGGAATGTGGAGGCAGGGAAAGTGGTGGTAAGGAATGTGGAGGCAGGGAAAGTGGTGGTAAGGAATGTGGAGGCAGGAAAAGTGGTGGTAAGGAATGTGGAGGCAAGGAAAGTGGTGGTAGGGAAAGTGGTGGTAAGGAATGTGGAGGCAAGGAAAGTGGTGGAAAGGAATGTGGAGGCATGGAAAGAGGTGGTAAGGAATGTGGAGGCAAGGAAATTGGTGGTAAGGAAAGTGGTGGTAAGCAATGTGAAGGCAGGGAAAGTGGTGGTAAGGAATGTGGAGGCAAGGAAAGTGGTGGTAAGGAAAGCGGTGGTAGGGAATGTAGTGGAAACTAAAGTGGTGGTAAGGAAAGTGGTGGTAAAGAAAGTGGCAGTAAGGAATGTGGTGTTTATATTACTCCTCCTCTTCTGCCTGTAATGCCGCGTATATATGATCAGTTTTCTCATCGAAAAAAGATATGACTTTTCCGACGGGATTCCGCTCAAGTTTGCCTTGCATACACATGGTCACGCAAAAGTTCGCTGAAATTACGACCGTCAAGAAAGCGGACGAGAAAATGACGTTCAATGCTTCTGAGCATGCTTCGAATTGTTTCCGAGCATGCGTAGGGATTTTGCCCGTTTGAATTGCCACAGACGATCGCATTTTCGGATAGGAACTTTTCCCGACCGAAAAATTGAGAGCATGCTCTCAATCTTTTGCTGGCTGGAAATCCGCCAGCAAAAGACTGATTGAGCATACACACGGTCGCATTTTCCGGCGAAAAACTCTCATTGGTCTTTTGTGGGCCGAAATTCCGACCGTGTGTACGCGGCATTAGGCTCAATTCACACTAATGTGGTTTTTTATGCATTTTCCATTTTGCTGAAATGCAGGGAATTTTTTTTAACATGGGTTCCTATGAAACACTTTCACATCAATGCATTCTTGTACCTCTGCGCTTTTGGAAGGTGTCCGGGACTTTTTTCCGTAAAAATTGCATGTAATAGACTTCAATGGAACTGCATCCAAAATGCAAATACCGAGTTTTTACCGCGATTTGTGTTTTTTGGTATTTTTTTTACACTGTATGTAGCTGGTTGCTAAGGAGAGTGCCAGGAAGCCGGCCGCCGCATCCTTAACAACCGATGAGTCATCAGCTGTCAGCGGGCTTCTCTGCTGACAGCTGAATGTAAAAAATAAGAATCAGCGGCTAAAAAAAGTGTGAAAAAAAAACTGTGCGGGGGTCCCCCCAGGTCCATACCAGGCCCTTGTCTGAGCATGCAGCCTGGCAGGTTAGGAAAGGGAGGGGACGAGCGAGCGCCACCAACTCCTGAACCATACCAGACTGCATGCCTTCTTCAACATTAGGGGGTGGGTGCTGTGGGGCAGGGGGGCTCTTCGCCCCCTATCCCAAAGCACCTTGCCTCCATTCACCAAAAAAAGTAGTGTAATGTGACAAAAGACAATAGACAGTTTTTGACAAGTCCTTTAGTAAAAATGTCTTCTACTTCCCCGTTTCTTCCTCCTCCGGGCTTCTCATTCACTCGCTTCTTCTTCCGGGCTTCTCCTTCTCCCGCTTCTTCCTCAGGTCTTCTCTTTCTCCCGCTTCTTCTTCCGGTCTTCTTCTTTCTCCGGTCTTCTTTGTCCGGTCTTCTTAATCCGCCGCCGCTCCCGCTGACAACCCGCCGACGATGCTGAATCCTGCAAAGCTGTCTGCGCCGATGTCAAGCATTTCTTAGATAACTATGGGGCGTGGTCATTGGATGATGTCTTCCGGAGGCCTCGCCCCCTTGTGACCTCACCACCCGGGGCATGATGGGTCTGTGACATCACAAGGGGGCGGGGTCTCCGGATGACGCCATCCGATGGCCACGCCTCATAGAAATGCTTGACATCCGCATGGACAGATCAGCAGGGTGCTTTGGGGTGGGGGACACAGACCCAAAGCACCCACCCCCCCCCATGTTGAGGGCACGCAGTCTGGTATGGTTGGGGGGCACTTGCTTGTCCCCTCCCTTTCCTGACCTGCCAGGCTGCATGCTCGGATAAGGGTCTGGTATGGATTTTGGGGAGGACCCCTCCGAATCCATACTAGACTCAAGGGCCTGGTATGAACCTGGGGGGGGTACCCCACGCAGTTTTATTTTTTTTTTTGCCGGCAATTCTTTTTTTTTACATTCAGCTGTCAGCAAAATGCAAATCGCAGCAAAATCTTCTGGTTTGAGTTTTTGAGAGCAGTTTTCTGGCAGAAAAAAACGCTAAATGCTACTAAACGCTGCTTAACGCTCCTAAGCGCCTGTACAAAAAAGCTCTATATGAGCCTTTTTTTTCTGCCAAAAGAACTGGTGTTTTTTTAAGCCCTGTGTGCATGGACTCTAAAACTCCACCACTTCATAGGAAAGATGTTTGCAACAGTTCTGTCACAGAACAGATTCATATAAAATAGCGATTGATATATATCTTACATAAATATGCTGCAAATTCTACCATACGAATGCGAGACAGATTTTTGAAGCGCCTTTATGACGCTCTTTTTTTATTCCAGGGTATGTGTGTAAATATGGTTAGCAATTAAAGGGGTTGTAAACCCTCATGTTTTTTCACCTTAATGTATCCTATGCATTACAGTGAACAAAACTTCTGACACTGACCGGCCTCCCCAGCCCCCCCATTTTACTCACCTGAAACTGCTCGTTCCCTCGGCGGAGACGCCCTCTACCTCTCTGCCCGGGGTTCTTGGCTCTTGATTGGATAGAATGATAGCAGCGCAGCCATTGACTCCCGCTGCTGTCAATCAAATCCAATTACGCAATGAAGCGCTTCTCCCAGGGGGTTTACTGATGCGAGGAGGAGTCGGTAGCGCCGCCGGGGGACCCCAGAAGACGAGGTTCGGGGCCACACTGTGCAAAATGAATTGCACAGTGGAGGTAAGTATAATATGTTTGTTATTTTAAAAAAACGAAGGTTTACAATCACTTTAAGATAAACTGATATATATACAGTATCTCACAAAAGTGAGTACACCCCTCACATTTTTGCAAATATTTTATTATATCTTTTCATGTGACAACACTGAAGAAATGACACTTTGCTACAATGTAAAGTAGTGAGTGTACAGCTTGTATAACAGTGTAAATTTGCTGTCCCCTCAAAATAACTCAACACACAGCCATTTATTTCTAAACCGCTGGCAACAAAAGTAGGTACACCCCTAAGTGAAAATGTCCAAATTGGGCCCAATTAGCCATGTGTCATGTGACTCGTTAGTGTTACAAAGTCTCAGGTGTGAATGGGGAGCAGGTGTGTTAAATTTGGTGTTATCGCTCTCACTCTCATACTGGTCACTGGAAGTTCAACATGGCACCTCATGGCAAAGAACTCTCTGAGGATCTGAAAAAAAGAATTGTTGCTCTACATAAAGATGTCCTAAGTTATAGGAAGATTACCAAGACCCTGAAACTCAGCTACAGCACGGTGGTCAAGCCCATACAGCGGTTTAACAGGACAGGTTCCACTCATAACAGGCCTTGCCATGGTCGACCAAAGAAGCTGAGTGCACGTGCTCAGTGTCATATCCAGAGGTTGTCTTTGGGAAATAGACGTATGAGTACTGCCAGCAATGCTGCAGAGGTTGAAGGAGTGGGGGGTCAGCCTGTCAGTGCTCAGACCATATGCCGCACATTGCATCAAATTGGTCTGCATGGATGTCGTCCCAGAAGGAAGCGTCTTCTAAAGATGATGCACAAGAAAGCCCGCAAACAGTTTGCTGAAGACAAACAGACTAAGGATATGGATAACTGGAACCAAGTCCTGTGGTCTGATGAGACCAAGATAAACTTTTTTGGTTCAGATGGTCTCAAGCATGTGTGGCGGCAACCAGGTCAGGAGTACAAAGACAAGTGTGTCTTGCCTACAGTCAAGCATGGGGGTGAGAGTGTCATGGTCTAGGGCTGCATGGGTGTTGCCGGCACTGGGGAGCTACAGTTCATTGAGGGAACCATGAATGCCAACATCTGCTGTGACATACTGCAGCAGAGCATGATCCCCTCCCTTCAGAGACTGGGCCGCGGGGCAGTGTTCCAACATGATAACGACCCCAAACACACCTCCAAGACGACCACTGCCCTGCTAAAGAAGCTGAGGGTAAAGGTGATGGACTGGCCAAGCATGTCACCAGACCTAAGCTCTATTGAGCATCTGTGGGGCATCCTCAAACTGAAGGTGGAGGAGCACAAGGTCGCTAACATCCACCAGCTCTGTGATGTCATCATGGAGGAGTGGAAGAGGACTCCAGTGGCAACCTGTGAAGCTCTGGTGAACTCCATGCCCAAGAGGGTTAAGGCAGTGCTGGAAAATAATGGTGGCCACACAAAATATTGACACTTTGGGCCCAATTTGGACATTTTCACTTAGGGGTGTACTCACTTTTGTTGCCAGTGGTTTAGACATTAAAGGCTGACCCCCCACCCCTTCAACCTCTGCAGCATTGCTGGCAGTACTCATACGTCTATTTCCCAAAGACAACCTCTGGATATGACACTGAGCACGTGCACTCAGCTTCTTTGGTCGACCATGGCGAGGCCTGTTATGAGTGGAACCTGTCCTGTTAAACTGCTGTATGGGCTTGACCACCGTGCTGTAGCTCAGTTTCAGGGTCTTGGTAATCTTCCTATAACTTAGGCCATCTTTATGTAGAGCAACAATTCTTTTTTTCAGATCCTCAGAGAGTTCTTTGCCATGAGGTGCCATGTTGAACTTCCAGTGACCAGTATGAGAGTGAGAGCAATAACACCAAATTTAACACACCTGCTCCCCATTCACACCTGAGACCTTGTAACACTAACGAGTCACATGACACATGGCTAATTGGGCCCAATTTGGACATTTTCACTTAGGGGTGTACTCACTTTTGTTGCCAGCGGTTTAGAAATAAATGGCTGTGTGTTGAGTTATTTTGAGGGGACAGCAAATTTACACTGTTATACAAGCTAAACACTTACTACTTTATATTGTTGCAAAGTGTCATTTCTTCAGTGTTGTCACATGAAAAGATATAATAATAATAAAATATTAACAAAAATGTGAGGGGTGTACTCACTTTTGTGAGATACTGTATAGATAGATAGATAGATAGATAGATAGATAGATAGATAGATAGATAGATAGATAGATAGATAGATAGATAGATAGATAGATAGATAGATAGATAGATAAATAGATAACTTAGCTTCTCTCTGGTGCTGTCCCCCACACAAAATATGCTTCACTCCCATCCTCCACCTCCCCTACCAATTGAAATCAATGGGTCACCTGAAAAGCACTTCAGCAGCAGAGCTTTTTGGGCGAATTTAACCCTTCCTGCGGCCGCTAGTGGGGGTTAAAAGCGCCCTGCTAGCGGCCGAAAAGCACCGCTAAAAGGACAGTAAAGCGCCGCTAAAACTAGCGGCACTTTACCACTAACGCGGGGCAGTGCCAGTGTGAAAGGGGTCTTAAAACTTGACTGTTAAATTTGTTCAATAAGTGAAAAAACCCTGCCAGCACAGTGTGCTCCTAAAACTTCATATGCACTCTCTTCTGCACTGAAAACTCAGGCAGTGGATGCAGAATACCCCCTTTCCCCCTATGTTATGGAGATGAGGAGAGGGATAGGTATTCTGTAGTACTAACCTCTCCTATTTTCCTAAGGTGTCCACGCAGCTCCTCCATAGATACGAGGTGAGTGAGTGTGGTTATCCTAGACAGGAAGTATATTACTGGCATGATCACCAGGTACAAATAAAAAGAAGAGAAAACAAATGCAGGCATAATATCTAAGGACTAATAAAGTGCAGTATTACTTGTTTGTTCTTGGGTTTAGATGTTAAAGGGAGGCCTGGAGCAGGTGGAATAGAATGAAACTAGCAGAGGGCCGGCATGACAGGGAGATAAGGGTACAGCAGGGGTTAAAATAAAAGTTGTTTTAGATTTGTTAGCAGGGGATTGGGTAAAAGTTTAATGTTTTAATGGGAGGGGTTTAGGTTATTTAAGGGTCAGGAGGGGTCTCCCGGGCATCATTGCGGGGAGAATTATAGTGAGGAGGAAGTTTGTGTCCCTGAGCAATAGGGCAATGGCGGATTTGGACAGTTTATTAGCCCAGCTGCGGGCGGCGGCGACCACACACGGCCCTGGATGGCTGCACAGCCAAGTGGCTAGGCTCCTCGGACCTCAAGCTGGAGAGGAGGTGAGGGGGCAGGATCTTCCACGCGCCCGGAGGTCTCGGCCTCCGGAGCGTTTTTCACCAGAAGCCTCCCCCAGAGCTGCACGCCACGTTAGGAGCCCCCCAGAGCGGGACCCGTCGGGACCACCGGCGAAACGACACCATGTTTCGGCCGGTGTGGTTCCCGGGCAGAATCCTCGGCAGCGGCGGAGCTCAGTGGGCGGGGTGTCGGCAGGACCCAGCGTTTCCCCCCCGCCCGCTCGACGTGGGCAGCGTGAACGGACGGACGCTCCCTGTGTTGTGGACGCAGCCAGGGGGAGGTCTCAGCGCGGAAGGATGACGTCAACGGCCGCCGGGCTTTCCCCATCCCCGGCCGGCGGCTCGGAAGTCCGGAGCGTTACCCCTTCCAGGAGGAGTGGGCGGCCCAGCAGTCAGGTCTCCAGGACGCCTGTGAGGAAGATAGTGCCAGCGGTGGGAGGAGCCAGCGTTGGGAGGCGTGGTCGGCGAGGTCAGGAGGACGGCAGCATTCAGGCCCTCTTCCCCGGGGCTGGATGACTCGGAGCCCCTGCAGGAGCCCGGTGACCGGTCCGAAGGAGAACTGAGCAGGTCTGAGGAGGATGAAGAGCAGGTGCGTCCGGCGCCATCGGATTCAGGAGCAGCGGCGGCGGGGACAACCCCTGGTCAGCCCGGTAAGTCACGTTCTGTTGCTTCTTACACACTTACAAATGCCTTACAGGGGTTGTTGGGGGCGGCTGATGTGGGGGGGGACTGGTACCATATCGGGTGGGCCGCAATCTGGGGCGGTTTTGGCAGCCAGTACAATGCCAGTGGGCCCGGGACCTTCTGCTGGGGGCACGGACGGGCAGTTGCAGGCTTTATTAGGGGGTTTGCGAGATTTAGTCCAGAAGTTTGGGTCGGGTAGGGAGGGGCAGGCGCCGCAGACTGCGGTGTGGGTCCCTCCAAGTGCAGCATCGCAGGTGGTGGGGGAGGTGCCCCCTACGGATGATGCGGGCGTGACAGCCCCCTCGGGGTCGGTGCCCACGGTGGGGTCCGCGCCGGCCACGACTGTGGTGGCTGCAGGTGAGGGGGAGAAAAGGACGGACGTGGTTCGCATTGCGGATGCCACAAAATGCGAGGTTTACGTATGCTTCGAAGGGCCGCTTGGGGCACATTTGAAGTCGGAAGTGCGGGGGAAAAATTGTGAAAGGGGAGTATGTGGAAATTTTTTCCCTTCTCCCTTTGGAAAAGTTTAACCTGGACAGGGTTAAGCCGGATGACAGTAAGAAGGAGGATGAAGAAAAACGGCGGTATCGGTTGATTCCGCGCACGTTTTCTAATTGGCTGCAAGCATTCGCGATTCTGGCGAGTGTAATCGGTGAAAAGAACCCTGAACATTGTTCGGCGCTCTTTTGCTACTTGGACGCCATTGGGGAGGCATACAGAGTTTATGGGGGTACAGCGTGGCTCAGGTATGACGAGCAGTTCCGGCAACGGAGGGCGGTGCGCCCCTCCCTTCTCTGGGACCATAAGGACATTAGCCTCTGGATGAAGCTTATGTCCTCAGCTCGGGCCCCGAATCAGTTTTTTCCAGGGGGGGCCGGCGGTTCTTCTTCACCCGGACAGCCGGCCGCAAAAAAGTGGGGCGTCTGTTGGCAATTCAATGACGGGACGTGTAAATTTGGGGGTGCCTGTCGTTTTAAGCACGAATGCTCCAGCTGCGGAGGATCTCACCCAGGATCCCGCTGCTTTAAAAAAGGGAAAAGTCGCCCAGGAGAAGTGGGTAACAAAAGGGAAGACACCAGTGAGGGTGGAAAGGATGCAGCCTTTCCGAAGTAGGTACCCGGACCAGGCGGCCGCTCGGCTTTTAAGGAAAGGGTTCCTGGAGGGTTTTAGAATCCCTAGTTCATTGACGGTTATCCCGCCGGTGGCGAAGAATTTACGCTCAGCACTGATTCACCCTAGTGTGGTTGAAGAAAAATTGGGGAAAGAAGTGGCATTGGGCCGCATGGCCGGGCCATTTCAGGAGCGGCCGATGCCGAATTTGGTGGTATCTCCGCTCGGGGTGGTCCCCAAGAAGGAACCGAATAAGTTTAGACTTATACATCATCTATCATTCCCCAAGGGCGGATCGGTCAATGATGCGATCGACCCTGATGCATGCACGGTTTCTTACACATCCTTCGATGCAGCGGTGGGTTGGGTGCGCCGTTGTGGGAAGGGAGCGCTTATGGCAAAAGCGGATATCGAATCGGCCTTTCGCCTCCTCCCGGTACATCCAGACAGCTGTTGGTTGTTGGGGTGTTGCTGGCAGGGTAGGTTTTATGTCGATCGCTGCTTGCCTATGGGTTGTTCGATTTCGTGCGCATTGTTTGAAACTTTTAGCTCATTTGTTGAGTGGGCGGTTCGGGATGTTTCAGGTTTGAATTCGGTAATTCATTACCTGGATGATTTCCTATGCGTTGGCCCCCCAGCATCCAAGACGTGTGCTGTGCTGTTAGCCACATTGCAACACATGGCTGGTATTTTTGGTATCCCGTTGGCACAGGATAAAACAGAGGGCCCGACCACAGTGCTTAGCTTCTTGGGTATAGTCATTGACTCCGAGGCAATGGAATGTCGATTGCCGGAGGACAAATTGGTGGCTTTGAGAAGGGAGATTCGGGCGACTGTGGCGTTGCGTAAGATTCAGCTTAGAGGCCTGCAGTCATTGCTGGGCAAGCTTAATTTTGCATGTCGCATAATTCCTATGGGCAGGGTGTTCTGCCGACGGCTGAGGGTGTGGGACACCTTTTTGTCCACGTACAATGGTAAATCGCTGTGGTTGGCGGGGCCGCTGAGCAATTGCGATTGCAACTGTTCACGGACGCAGCCGGGTCTTCGGGTTACGGGGCGTTTTACCAGGGGCATTGGAGTGCTGAACCCTGGCCGAAGGAATGGCAGGAAGTGGGATTCTGCAAAAACCTGGTGCTGCTGGAGCTGTTTCCGGTGGTGCTGGCAGTCGAAATTTGGGGTGAGTCGTTCAGGGATTTGAAGATCCGCTTGAACTGCGACAATTTGGGGGTGGTGCAGGTGATTAACCGCATTTCGGCTTCATCGCCACCGGTAGTTCGGCTGTTGAGGCACTTGGTGCTGCGCTGCTTACAGATGAATATCTTTTTGTATGCGGTACATCTTCCGGGGGTGGATAACACGTTGGCTGACGCCTTGTCTCGTTTCCAGTGGGACAAATTCCGGGACTTGGCTCCGTCGGCAGACCAACAAGGGGTTCGGTGTCCCCGAGGGCTGTGGTCGATCGTTTTGGAACCCTCACTTGATGGATAAAGGGCTCGGTGAGTGTATCCACCTGGGGGGCTTATGAAAAAGTGTGGGCCGAATGGTTTGAGCTTGTCAAACAAGTGGGAGTGGACCCTGGATGTGAAGACGTGAGGTTGCTAGTGGTCTACTTTGTCTCCAGGAATCTGGAGCAAGGGGTGTCGGTTTCGATGATGGACCGCAAGCTCGCCGGTTTGGCATTCTTGTTCAAGTTGCAAGGGGGGACAGATTTCACAAAAGAATTTTGGGTGAGACAAGTGATGAAGGGCTATCGGCGGTCGCAGAAACGCAAGGATACTAGGAGGCCATTGACTTTTAGCAACCTGCGAGTTCTATCTGATCATTTGGGAAAAGTATGCGCGTCGGCTTACGAGGCATTGCTATTCCGGACAGCTTTTTCGCTGGCCTTTTTTGGTGCCTTTCGGATAAGTGAACTGGTTAGCCCTTCTAGGAAGGTTTCGGGGGGCTTGGGGGTACAGGATGTGAAGGTCACGGGAGTTAGCTTGGAGGTTTGGTTGAGACGGTCAAAAACGGATCAGATTGGAAAAGGGGTTAAAGTGCAACTATATCGTATGCAGGATCCTTTGGTATGCCCGGTGTGCGTTATGAGGGAATTTTTGGGATGCCGCCCGGTGAGGGAAGGGACTTTGTTGATCCACAATGACGGGTCTCCTTTAACAAAATTTCAGTTTGTGGCAGTTTTCAGGAAATGCTTGTAAGCGGGGGGTTTGGATTCTACGCAGTATGCTTCGCACTCCTTCCGCATTGGAGCGGCCACAGAGGCGGCTCGATGTGGGTTGGACGAAGCGGCTGTTAAGCGCATTGGCCGTTGGGAGTCTAGGAGATTCAGTACATATGTGCGGCCACACTTGGTGGTGGAGTAGAAGGGCGGATCACCGATGTTTTTTGGGGAGGTCGAGAATTTGTTTTGTGGCAGGGGATTGATTATGGTGTGTGTTATTTGATTTTGGTTATCTGTGGTTTTTTCTCCTTTCTTTTAGGTGGAATCAAGAGGGGTCTCGTATGGATATTGGGCCACTCCTATGTGTTTTGGGGGGCAAAACGGGCAGATATGAGACCTAAGGGGAGACAGTTGGGGATTCCCAGGGAGGATGCTTGTGTACGTTGGTTAGGCAGGCCAGGGATGCAATGGGCTAGGGTTTTGCCTGAAATACAGCATTTTGCACGCCTAGACAGACCACCCGACGTGTTGGTGCTTCATGTTGGAGGCAACGACCTGGGTGGGCGTCCCAGCCGGGAGCTCATAAAGGACGTTAAGATCGATTTCTTACGTCTGAGAACTTCCTTCCCTGAAATGGTGATTGTTTGGTCCGATATTGTGGCCAGGACAAATTGGAGATTGGCCAGGTCCGTGGACCGGCTAAACAAAACCAGGATTAAAGTGAACAAAAGGGTGGGCCAGTTTGTCATACGAAATGGAGGTTTGGTAGTTCGCCACAGGGAGTTGGAGAAGGATGTGGGGCTATATTTGAGAAGGGACGGAGTGCACCTGTCGGAAGTGGGTATTGACCTTTGGTCCATGGGTTTGGAGGAAGGGATTCGGAGGGCACTGCGTGTGTGGAGGAGCTCCCAAGGGTAAGGGGGGTCACCCTTGTTAGCGTTGGCGGTGGTGGTGGTCTTTGATGGTGGTAACTAACCCAGGAGATGGAAGTGTGGGGGGACTCAACGGTTATGGGCCCCTATTGGTGTGTACAGTTAACACTGATTAGCTGAAGATGGTAATGGTGACACTGCGGGTAACGAGTTGTCTTTGGGCTGATGTTATCACGGCCATAGGCCTTTTATGATAGAAGGCCCGCAGTGTAGATGTGGAACAGAGTTTACGTTGGGAAGTGCCGTCATTGACCACCAGGAGGAGAAACTGACAGTTGATATTGTTACGTTTTAAAAGGTTACAGATTTATATATATATTTATATATATTTTATATAGTTTTATATTGGTTAATAAAAGGCTGCTATGGCCAGTTTTACTCCAACAAGGTGTTGTGTCGTCAATGTAGTTAAGGATAACGGGGACTTAAAGTTGGGGTATGATAGATGGCGGCAGCCATATAAGAGAAAAGGTGTGCATCTTATTTGCACTGGTCAAGGGAGGCCTGGAGCAGGTGGAATAGAATGAAACTAGCAGAGGGCCGGCATGACAGGGAGATAAGGGTACAGCAGGGGTTAAAATAAAAGTTGTTTTAGATTTGTTAGCAGGGGATTGGGTAAAAGTTTAATGTTTTAATGGGAGGGGTTTAGGTTATTTAAGGGTCAGGAGGGGTCTCCCGGGCATCATTGCGGGGAGAATTATAGTGAGGAGGAAGTTTCCCACCCACCCTCCCTGAATATGTGTTTTGTGTATATTGGTTAATGTTTATTTACAGGTGGTATGAAGGATTACGTCGTGGCAGCAGATGGATGGCGGTGGTGGTGGTCTTTGATGGTGGTAACTAACCCAGGAGATGGAAGTGTGGGGGGACTCAACGGTTATGGGCCCCTATTGGTGTGTACAGTTAACACTGATTAGCTGAAGATGGTAATGGTGACACTGCGGGTAACGAGTTGTCTTTGGGCTGATGTTATCACGGCCATAGGCCTTTTATGATAGAAGGCCCGCAGTGTAGATGTGGAACAGAGTTTACGTTGGGAAGTGCCGTCATTGACCACCAGGAGGAGAAACTGACAGTTGATATTGTTACGTTTTAAAAGGTTACAGATTTATATATATATTTATATATATTTTATATAGTTTTATATTGGTTAATAAAAGGCTGCTATGGCCAGTTTTACTCCAACAAGGTGTTGTGTCGTCAATGTAGTTAAGGATAACGGGGACTTAAAGTTGGGGTATGATAGATGGCGGCAGCCATATAAGAGAAAAGGTGTGCATCTTATTTGCACTGGTCAAGTAAACCTTTCCTGCAAAAAATATGGAAAATGCTGTTGCTGACTTGCTAGCTGTCTAGCTCACCCAACGACTTCAATACTTTCTCACTGACCTGCACTTTCCATTATTCTGTACCTGCATACTTGATCTGGGTTAGGGGTTTACGGGCTTGACGGTGTCAGCCTAACAATCAAGCCAATAGCATTTGCTGTATGAGAAATCAGCAAGTGCAGCTGCCTTTTCCAAGACAGTATTCTTTTATTTTTTTCCTAGGCTGAATCATACAGTGTTTATTTCTGATAAACCCCCTTATGGCATTGTAAATTCATATGACAAGGCTTGCACTTTAGATGTAGATGTCTGGGATGTATAATGTCATAAAACTTAAAAGAAGAATAACCTTTATATAAAAGAGCTGTTAGCTACATTCACAAATGCCAATGTATATAACCTATATAATTGTCATTTTATTTGTATAGCAATGACCCCGCGGGGTTGCTACATGTTACAGCAGCCACACATTCTCACTTCTCAGAAGAACAAGATGGCTGACCCTAAACTTGACAGGCTTTTACCTCAGAACACTTCTTCCAGCTCACTTCCTCCAGCACACTTCTTCACTGTTCATTTTTAGTAATCCTGTCACACCATCAGAACATGACTAGGCCTCACTCTGAATAAGTCCCAGTGTCTTTAATTGATAGCCCTTTGTAGGCCGGGTCCTGAAGTACCCCTTTGTGGTAGCAACCAATTTACTAGAGATGAATAAATGTACTTGATGGACTACTGATCCCAGCAAATCCGACTTGTAAATCCTGCCCGCCCTCCTGGCTGCATCGATTTGACACAACTCCCACAGTCTCTCCCTCTGGCTCTACATCCAGCTCTCCTGGCATGCCTCTTCCAGAGCTTTCCACTGTGCTTTCCACTCACCGATGCCTGCCCTGGATCCTTCCTGAATGACTTTACACCGGACGTGCGGACCAACTGTCTCCTCCAGCTCCTGTTCCAGGACACCTCTCCATGATCATGTAAGGAGAGGCTCCCTCCCAGCTCCCGAGCTCCCCGCCTGAGATACACCCCCCCCCCCAGAAAGGGGGTTCCCTCAGACATGACAGTCTAACACTCCATCATCCAGTTCACCCAGCCGACAACTCCTCCCCCAGCAGGCTGATCATGGGTATATGTAGGAGGCCTGCCCCCTGCCAATCCTAGTTGGGGATTGGTCAGAGTTCCTCACATGTACCCCATGTCACTCCAGCTCTCTGCCCTGCCCCTTTTCCAGAACATTCTCCCTGGAAACAGAGGAGGCGCCCAAGAGCCGAAGTACATGTCAGTCACCTACTGCTATACTAAACCACTCCCCCCACCCCCAGATCAAAAACTAACAGGCCTAGCTCACAGGTCACAGCATAGACCTGCTTAAATTTACCTGCGCTGGCAGCTTACAAAAAACCTACACTAGTACCTACCTACCTTAGGTAGAGGGTGCTGCATTTACATTTGCCATGAAGCCAAAGATACTCGAGAACATCACATGACAGCTGCATGTTCTGAAGGCCAAAAGTCTTATTGAATTAGCCATATTTCCTCTAGCATACATATTCCAATGGGGCAATGATCATTTGTTCTCTGTAGATACCATGATATAACAATGTCTTCAGTCTATCCTATCTACACTGGAAAAATAACTTAAAGTCAGGCAACCAGTGATATGTTCTTATGCTTGTAGATTTCTTCTTGACCACCCTGGGAGGGTGGGAGGTGCTTGTTTAAGGAAATTTTGATGTGAGCTGTAAAAGCCCTCTAGACCAATAGGGGGAGACAGAGTTCGACTAGCTCAAGTCAAGATTTTCAAAAAATAGCTCTCTAGTTTTCCAGGCTTCAACATGCCTATATTTTATTCATGCTATCACTTTGAACATTATTGATTAATGACATGTTTACTGTATGTACATGAAGCGGTACCCCCGTGAGGGCTGCTAATAGACTCTGTACCCCACTGATTACCTCGACTCTGCAAATCCTCCATTACCTCTGACACATGGGTTCAGTCATCTTACCAACTGTAGCAGTAAATAAAAACTCGCACAGTATTAACCGGTTCCCGACCAGCCGCCGCAGTTTTACTGTGGCAGAATGACACGGGTGGGCGAAACGACGTTACCTTACGTCGGGCATGCACACTCGCCCCCTAGGCGGCCGCGATGATCAGATTAGTTTCAGAACCGATCAGTCTCCAGGCCCAGGCCAATGATTTCTGGCCTAGACCTGCTGATCAGTTCTGACGAATGAAATGCTTCCCCTGCCTGTAGGTGTAAACACAGGCAGGGGAAGTGATGTCATCTCCCTCTCTGGAATTCTTTTCTGTTCCAGAGAGAGGAGAGAGGACATCCAAATGTGAGTTGCACCAACACTACACTGACAATACACATAGGCACACATTTAACCCCCGATCGACCCCCAGTTAACCCCTTCACTCCCTGTCACTGTGTCACCCAGTGCAGTGTTCATACTTTTCTTTGATCACTGTACTGGCATCATTTGTGACACTAATCAGTGTTAGAGTACTTGAAAGTAGGCCCAGATAGGTCTAGGGTCCCCCCTAAACCCTCCTAATAAAGGTTTAACCCCTTGATCACCCCCTTTCACCAGTGATCACCGTATTAGTGTCACGGGTGACACTGGTTAGTTAGTTATTTTTTTTAAAGCATCAGGGCACCCGCTGTATATTATCTAATAAAAGGTTTAACTCCCTGATCACCCGCCAGGTGATATCAGTTTTAGCATCAGTTAGGGTCTGCGTCGCCCCAGGCAGCGTCAGATTAGTGCCAGTAGCGCTAACACCCACGCACGCAACATACACCTCCCTTAGTAGTATAGTGTCTGAACAGATCAATATTTATGATCTGATCAGAACCAAATTAGCAATAGTTTAGGGATCCCAAAAATTCAGCTTTAGCGGGATCAGCCCAGATACCTGCTAGCACCTGCGTTTAGCCCCTCCGCCCAGCCCAGCCCACCCAAGTGCAGTATCAATCGATCACTGTCACTTACAAAACACTAAACACATAACTGCAGCATTCGCAGAGTCAGGCCTGATTCCTGCGAACGCTAACAGTTTTTTTGGTAGCGTTTGAAGCAATCGCTGACAGTCAGGTGCTCTTTTTCCTGTGAGTCTCACTAGTTGTACCAGTAAATTTAGAGGCCAAAATGTCCAATCAAAGGTACACTAGTGAAGAGGCCTACACATTTCTGAGCATGACCAATGAGAGTGAAGAGGAACTCACCCATCTATCAGATTCAGGCTCAGAATACGAACCTAGACAGCAGCAGCACCCTGACAGATAGCTCTGACGACGGAGTAGTGGTCCCTGCCAAGGGCAGGCGTACCCGACCCCGTTCTTCTGCTGTTGTTGAGGTGCAAGAACCGCAGAGCTCTTGTATGGAGCAGAGAGCTAGTACTAGTGCCGCTCATCCTTCTGGTGAACTGGCAAGCACCAGCGGCCTAGTACATCCTGGTCGTACATCCAGCACTGCAGTAACACTTGGTGACGTGGCGAGTCCCATAAGTGCAGTTCGAGTTGCGGTCATATTGGGCCACTGACCCAATTCATCATTCATGCCTGTGTTCTCTGCCTCATGACCAGGACACGATATGAGCAGATCTTGCGGTTCATGCATTTCATTGACAATGAACTCTGTAGTCCTCAGGATGACCCTGAATACGATCGGCTCTACAAAATTTGGCCCCTCGTAAACCACTTCAACCAGCAGTTTGCAGCCTTGTTTACTCTCGATCAAGTTGTCTGCGTTGATAAGTCCCTGATTACGTTTTCTGGGCGCTTGTCATTCAAACAGTATCTTCCCAGCAAGCGTGCCAGATATGGGGTCAATATGTATATGCTCTGTGACAGGGCAACAGGCTATACATATAGTTTTATGGTTTACGAGGGAAGAGATAGTTATTTAGAGCTGGAGAACTGCCCAGACTACATAGGGAGCGCTGGTAAGATCGTGTGGGACTTGGTGTCAACCTTATTCGGAAAGGGGTACCACTTGTATGTGGACAATTATTACACAAGCGTGCCACTTTTTAGTCACTTGTTTGATCGTGGAATTGGTGGCTTACCCCAGCGGCTTGTAGATTCCTGTCTTAGACTGGGGGAGAGAGCCTGCTTGAGATGTATTAATTTGCTCGCCGTGAAGTGGAGGGATAATAAGAATGTTTTCGTTATGTCCTCTCTTCACGGAGACACGACGGTCCAAATTCAAACGGCAACTGGTGTTCTGGAGAAACCCCTCTGTGTCCACGAATACAACCTTAACATGGGAGGGGTGGACCTCAATGACCAGTTGTTGGCGCTGTACCTAATTGCCGCAAGGCCAGATGCTGGTATAAAAAAAGTGTCTGTATATTTATTCCAATTGGCTCTGCTGAATACTTATGTTCTATACAAAGCTTCAGGACAAACTGGATCCTTCCTTAAATTCCAGGAATAGATCATCACAGCCCTTCTGTTTCCAAATGCAGTGAGTCGGCTGCATGAGAGGCATTTTCCATATGTCCTCCCTAGTATCCCTTCCCAAAGAAATCCCCAAAGAAGATTTTGTGTCTGCAGAAAACGCGTATATAGTTGTGACATCCGCTTTTATTGTCCCTCCTGTCCTGACCAATTTGGTCTTTACAATAGTGAATGTTTCAAACGCTAGTGGAGTATTAGCATAGGATACAGCATTGCACAGTCCTAGGGCACACTTACACAGGGTCTCGAAAGATGAGATGGCCTTCACATCTTGAGAGACCCTAATCTGGAACGTTTACAGTTTATATAAAAGTGAAAAAAAAACCCACACAAAAAGAATAAAAAAGCCCAAAATAGTTGTGGTTTTATTTTTCTTCTCTCTCTATTGTACTCTCTCTATTGTACTCTCTCTATTGTTCGCTCTCTATTGTTCTATATCTATTGTTCTATTTTATTGTATTTGCTTTGCAGGTATGGTATGTCTTATGCCCCGTACACACGGTCGGACATTGATCGGACATTCCGACAACAAAATCCTAGGATTTTTTCCAACGGATGTTGGCTCAAACTTGTCTTGCATACACACGGTCACACAAAGTTGTCGGAAAATCCTATCATTCAGAACGCGGTGACGTAAAACACGTACGCCGGGACTATAAACGGGGCAGTTGCCAATAGCTTTCATCTCTTTATTTATTCTGAGCATGCGTGGCACTTTGTGCGTCGGATTTGTGTACACACGATTGGAAATTCCGACAACGGATTTTGTTGTCGGAAAATTTTATAGCAAGCTCTCAAACTTTGTGTGACAGAAAATCCGATGGAAAATGTGTGATGCTACACACGGTCAGAATTTCCGACAACAAAGTCCTATCACACATTTTCCGTCGGAAAATCCGACCGTGTGTACGGGGCATTACTGTTATACTGTAATGTTACTTTGTTTTATTGTTAACCATCATTTGCTTAGCAGGTAGGCCATTCAGCTGCAGCACAGGTTTATTTATTCTGACATCAACAGCATTTGCTCCCACGATACGTAAAGTCATGACTCCAGCGATGTAGGAGGTGATTTCACCACCACAGTTAAAAAAAGAGTATATATGCCGAAGCATGGGGGCAGGGGTGGAGGAGCAATTTGCTCCTAACATTAGGAGCGGATTGCCCCCATGCTTTGGCATATATTTTTTAGGCACAGATTGCGTTAAAAAATCAAGTTATTTTATTGAGTTAATGTTTTATCGTTACCATTGTTTGCTTTTCAGGTACCCATTCAGCTGCAGGACTGATTTATTTATCTTGACAGCAACAGCGTTTGCTCTCACGATACGAAAATCAGCGACTCCAGTGCTGTAGGAGGTGATTTCACCACCACAGTTTAAAAAAAATGGTGCGTGTATGCCCATCATTAGAAGTGGATGGATGAAGGGCGGTATTCTAATGGTGGGCATACCCACGATCAATCTCTTTTTTTCGTTTAGCCCACAGGCTGCATGAAAAAAAGAACAATACAATATATGCCCAACAAGGACCAGCAACATACTGGTATGTTGCTGGAGTTTGAGTGATGCCTGTAGGTTTAGGTATCATCTTGGTATCATTCTTTTCAGCCAGCGGTCGGCTTTCATGTAAAAGCAATCCTAGCGGGTAATTACCCTTTAGACTGCTTTTACAAGCAGTGGGAGGGAACGTCCCACCCTGTCTTCCATGGTTTTCTCGGGCTCTCCTGTCCCAACAGGGAACCCGAGAATGCAGCCGGTGGTTCCGTCAGCTGACCATAGAGCTGATCGGAAACCAAAATGGCTCCAATCATCTCTACGCCATGACTTAGGTTTCACCGGATATAAACAGCGCCATTGGGAAATTGGGAAAGCATTTTATCACAACGATCTTAGTGTGGTCAGATGCTTTGAGGGCAGAGGAGAGATCTAGGGTCTAATAGACCCCAATTTTTTCAAAAAAAAAATTCCTGTCACTACCTATTGCTATCATAGGGGATATTTAAATTCCCTGAGATAACAATAAAAATGATTTAAAAAAAAATGAAAGGAACAGTTTAAAAATAAAATAAAAAAGCAAAATAAATAATAATAATAAAAAAAGCACTCCTCACGCACAAAGGCGAGCGCAAGCATCGGTCTGGTGTCATATGTAAACAGCAATTGCACCATGCATGTGAGGTATCACTACGAAGGTCAGATCGAGGGCCCTAATTTTAGCAGTAGACCTCCTCTGTAAATCTAAAGTGGTAACCTGTAAAGGATTTTAAAAATGTATGATCAACGGTTTTTGCTATTGACATCGTGATCAGCCATGATTGGACACGGCTGATCACGCTGAGGCTCTTTACCAAGATCGAAGACTCTAACAGGAACTCTCTCTCTCTGTATCGGCGAGTACTAAAGAAAAAGTATCAGTACTCATACTTAAAAAAGTTGTACTTAAAAAACTGGTATTGGTGCATCCCTATTATATAGTGCCATCAATTTACGCAGCACTTCACATATATTTTGTACATTCACATCAGTCCCTGCCCTCAAGAAGCTTACAATCTAAGGTTCCTAACTCACATAACAGGGCCTATTTAGACAATAATCAATCAACCTACCAGCATGTTTTTGGAGTGTGGGAGGAAATCTATGCTGGCACAGGGAGAACATACAAACTCCTGGTTGGGATTTGAACCAATAACCCTAGTGCTGCCAGGTTGAAGTGCTAACCACTTAGCAACTATGCTGCCCACACACACATTTATAATATCATAGATATCTGTATCTATGAACCAATTTGTCCTTAAAGTGATTCTAAAGGAAGGAATGAAAGAAAGAGAAGAAAAATTAACAAATATGTTATACTTACCTGCTCTGCGTAGTGGTTTTGTACAGAGAAGCCCCGATCCTCTTATTTTTGGGTCCCCCGCTGGCGGTCCTGGCCCCTCCCCTCTGCGGAGTGTCCCCAATAGCAAGCCTCTTGCTATGGGGCACTCAAGTAGGCTCCCTATTGAGCTGTGCTCTGTGTGTCCATTCATACACAGAGTGTGGCTCAGCCCCGCCCCCGCTCTCTCCTCATTGGCTCACTGGCATTGATTGACAATAGCAGTAGCCAATGGCTCCCACTGCTGTGTGAACCAATGAGGAGAGAGAGGCCTGGGAAAGTGGCTGCTCTCATGCACATTGCTTGATTAAGATGGGGCTCTAGTACGTATAAGGGGGGGGGCTGGGGGGAGCATAGAATGCATGAAGATTAAAAAAACTAGCCTTTAGAACCAATGTAAGCCTCTATTCACACTTGATTGTTTTTCTGCTTGTTTCCCTACACCCGACTATGCTAAACATGCAGAATTACATTCTTTCTAATTGTTCCTGTTAACACTTGTATGCTCAGTCATTCTGTGCTCTATGCCCTATGCTGAAAAAAATACTAGAGCTTTTTTGAGCATATTCAGGTGTTTTTGGTTCCATAGACTTCAATGGAAGCACCTGTATACTAGCGTTTTTGCACACGTTTTTATGTCTAAAGCCCCTCCTCTTATAGAACTCTCCTCCCTTTGCCCAGCCCAGGAAACGAAATACACATTCAAAAACTCTTGTAATACACCTATAAAATGACTAAAAATGCTTAAAAACGACTTCAAGATCACCAGGAATACATTCTGATCAGGTTTTAAAGCAGGATTAAGGTTACTGTCCCTTTAAGTAGACAGTGTGATGCACAGAAGTATATCTTTGCCTGTAATAAAGGATTGTTTTACGTGTATCAGAAGAGAGAATATGCTGCCCTAAGCTAATGTGAAACCTAAGCGACCCAAAGCATGTCAGTCCTTGTAGATGTACTGCATGGAACCAGCTGTGTATGAAATTCTAATGTAGCAGTATCATTATTTTAATTAACTTCCAACTTTTTCATCACCTGGGTTATTGTGGGAATATACTTAGCAGTGGTGAGTACACTAATATGTTCACTGTTCACTGTTAATGACATTTTCTGTAAAGAAGCTTATTTAAAGTGAACATAAACCCGATTTTTTTTTTATCATACTGTAGAGTATAAGATTTCCTATCATTTGAGCCCAGTCTTGCCACACAGAGTTAATCCATCTCTGAGCAATCCTCTATTGTTCAGTGAGAAAATTCTTGACAAACTGAGAAAAACTTTGTCAAATACTCCCCCTTGCTGTGAGTGACAGCATAAGACACAGGCATTATTTTTTAATTCCCTCCCCCACTCCTTTCTTCAGCAGCTCTGCAAGGATTAGCTGTTCTACTGATTTGGCATGCTGAAGTCATGTGGTTACTTTCCTGTCTTTTCACTGGATGTTAGAGATCATAGCAGAAGTTCAGCAGAAGTTCACTGTTAGAAATAAACAGGAGAACATGCATATTGACAAGGGGAGTGTAGAGGTAGGTAGGGAGTCTACTGACATCACAACTCCACCCACCGAGCTCCAGATAACAGACCCCGCCCACAGAATATGCAGTTTTTCGGCTCTCATAACAGACAGAGGGGAGACATTTGACAGGTAAAGATACATGCAGGAGGCATGTATATCCTTATAGATGACCCCTATGGCAGTAGTTTAGAAAGGATGACATTGGGTTTACATCCACTTTAAAGGAAAGTTACTTTTGACTCTGTTTTACACGACCCCGCTAGTATATTTCTAAAATCCAACAGTATTGTCCTTTGTAAAGTATGTTGTCTTTTATCTCACATGATATGTGACTATCTTTTTCAGTGGTGGCTGGTGCTCAATATTCTCAGGGGGCGGCAAACAAACCTGCCCCCCTCACTCGCACATAAGCCACCCGCGGGAGATGGACGGGAAGGCGGCGATCAGTCCGGCCTTACCTTAGGAGGCTGCTCCTCACTCCAGGCTCCCAACCGAACAGGCGTTGCTTCTCCTCCCAGCCGAACAGGAAGTGGGTCCTGAGACCTCCTGATTGGCCAGGAGGAGAGCCAGGAAGACATTAGCGAATATTAATTTAATAATGTCACACAAGTGGGTGTGCGCAGAGCACTGCGCGCCGAGCCCACCCTTTTTTAAAGCCAATTAGAGCCTCGGGCTCTAATCATGTGCTTACAAAAAAAAAAAAAAAAGAGAAGCGTCCGACGCCCTCCATGTAGATTAGGGGCCAGGTGCATGGATTAGGGGGCCAGTGCCCCTGCACCCCTGATGGAGCGGCCACCACTGATCTTGTTATAGATGAACCCCAGCCTTACTTTCAGTGTTGCACAGTTGAAGAGGTAAGTTTGCTTATTCTGATTTCACTGCAAACTGTGAGATTCCCGCTGTGGGCATTAGAAGCTGCAGCAAGTTACAGTCTAATTTACAGCATCATCTAGCCCTCGCTGTCCCCAACATGCTGCTTTCACTTATTGTATTTCAGTTTTTTCTAACATGAAGGCTCAGCATCATATGCAGACTTTACCTATGGCAGTGTGCATGCAAATGTAGTCTGCCTAGGATAACCCACTTCTCCTGAATGACATCCATCCACCCTTCCATCCATCCATACACTATATAGATAAGCACATAGACCAAATTACTGTGTCTAAAATAAGGTATATAATGAAAACAATAAGGTTGTGTTTTTTTAATGTAACTAGCATGTTCAAATAAAGCTAAATATAGATAGATATAGATTAATATTCCTTTTTAAAATGCTCAAATCTGGCATTATAGAGCGCCTATTGACTATTTTAATTGTTTGGAAGTAATGGCCTGTATTGGTGGGCTTTTGTTCACAATCAGCAAAATACAAGTCAGAAGGAGGTCAGTTGCATCTGTCAATTAATTCTGAATGATGTCAGAAGTGTCTGAAACTAATGTCAAGCTAATTCCAACGACACAAGTCCAAAGCCTGTCGACAAAGGCCCTAAAAGTCCTGGTATGCGCAGGCTCCACAAGATATTTACTATTACTCTTATTAGACAGAACCCCTCCTTTGTGCACCTTTTTATTTGTTTTTATTTTTTTAATGGGTTAAGTCCTGCCCATCTGCATGTGCCTTGGCCAAAAAGACTGCCCCCAACAGCCAGTGAAGTGTCCTTATTGCATCGAGGGATGGCAATCAAATAGGGCTCAGACCACAGGTCATGTAACTCAGGGTTCTATAAACCAAATGAAACAAAATCAGAAATGCGCAAAGAAGATGTGTATTTGGATAATGAAGAGGCAGAACATTTGCTTTGATTGTTCAAAATAGCTAATGGGTATTAACTCCATAGTGCGTTGCTTCAGTAACTGTCAAGTGCAAAGAAGATGTGTGTTTGGATAATGAAGAGGCAGAACATTTGCTTTGATTGTTCAAAATAGCTGATGGGTATTAACTCCATAGTGCGTTGCTTCAGTAACTGTCAAGTGCAAAGAAGATGTGTGTTTGGATAATGAAGAGGCAGAACATTTGCTTTGATTGTTCAAAATAGCTGATGGGTATTAACTCCACAATGCGTTGCTTCAGTAACTTTCAAGTGCACATGCTTAATTGCAGTAACAGCATCATCCTTTTAGAATACCCAAGCACTCTATGCCAGACATTGCTCTGTAATTATACATTTCCAAATGCCAACTGTAAAACAAGATGATTGATTAACCCAAGTAGAATGTAAACTAAACTTACTATTCTAGAGAAGGCAAAGCGGTATCAGAAGACTGGGTTTAGGGTCCAGTCACACCAGTGCACTGGACAATCAAAGGTTATATCCAACCTAGAGCCAGATAACTAGCATTTTTACAAGGAAAGGCCATCAATACCTTCCGTGTTTTATATTTTAAATTTCCTTTAACAGTTATGCAGAAAGCAAATACATTCTTACAGCAGTGAAAAGGATCTGGTAAGGAGTATAAAGCCTGAACCCCAGGCACTGTAACAATAATAGGACTATGAATTCTTGAACTTACCAGATGGTGTATATCTCAAGTTATGCTGAGTGTCCCAAAATAGTCAACACAGAAATAGCCAGCAGCAAGGTAAAAAACGTCTTCCTTATTGAATTCAATGGTTAAAAGTATATTACAATACAGGAGCTCAAATTATCCCAACTGGTTTTGTGTTTTATACAAACCCTTCCTGAGATAATACTCTGCTTGGTTTTAGCTCACCCGGAAGGCCAAGAATTCTGGCATACTATAAGCTATGCAGAGGGGGTCCTAAACAGAATGTGTGCTTGACCTGTGCTGAGCGGGTTAATCCTAAAGCCAGCCCATACAGCACCTTCAATTTTTATAACCTTTTGCTCCCCTGGCACTTTTTTCCCTTCCCAAAACTAGAAGAAGCCATATGTGAGCTCCGTTAGAGGTGGCATCCTACACTTACATATAGCGGTGTGGAAAGTAGTACTGATGTCATCATGTCAGCGCTGTTCTCTGCCTGTCCACCACCAGAGAAGATAGGAAGAAGAAGAGGACTTTGTTCATCATGCAATTAGCCTGTGGTTAGGAGGAAGAACCTGCAGTTGGTTTTTAACTTTTTGTTCCTTCAAACAAAAACTATATACAACAGTCAATGACATGACGACTCATACCCTGGCTCATATTGTCTTCATTTAATCCTGGGCTTTAGGAGAGAAGGGAAGGGATTTGAGGGATATTGAAGGATCCTTATTGTGCCTCACTTCCTGTTTTTCCTGATGAAGACAATGTTTCACCAAGACATTGGCTTCATCAGGGTAAAAGTAAAAAAGCAGTCAAACAAAAAATGAAGAGAACAGCAGTGATAAATGAATATGTGCTCTAATACTACTCCCTGAATGAAAAGAGAATTAGAACCCTGAAATATTTACCTGCCAGTTAGAGTGGCTCCCCACCAGGTCAGATTTGTCAGAGCCACAATTGTGCCATTATGTGTTTCTGACCATACAGAATCTGCTCCTTTATATGGTTACTTCCAGGGATCTGGTTAGCTTTTGGGGTGAAAAATAAAATCAGAGACATACAGAGAAAGTGAGGGAGAGAAGACAGAGGAGACCTTCTGCTGTAGTACTGTTACCCAAAGTGGCTGGTAAATCAATAAAAATTATTAAAATGGCTGTGCAATCACTCACATCTGATGAGGTTGTGGGTAAACACAAAGGTGGTGTGTTCTCACCCATGCGATTCTTGCAATCACACTGCGTTTTGTGATCTGTTTTGGGGTGTCATTACTTTACCATTGACACCGGTGGCAAATCGCATGAATGGAGTGCGATTTCAGTGAGGTGCGGGAAACGCTCAGGATTCGCTGCATTTCCTGCACCGCATATATGTGAACTGAACCTTAGTGAACACCAAATCTGGTATTTAATAAATCCAGTTCTTCTCTTTGAACTTTGGAATAGTCAAGTAGTAGGGATAGGAGTACCAAACATTACCATAAAGTGGAAGAGGCGCCCAAATAACAGATAGGGATAAATCAAATTAGGAATTCAATAAATCAAATTCCTCTTATGGAACTTTCAAATGTTCAAACAGTGGGAATAGGAGTACCTAAAATTCCCATCGCTTTTCAGATACTTTTATGTACAGATAAAAGAACAAGTCAAAGAGGATGTCTACTTCTTAAAAGGTTAATTTATTGAACAACAACCTTTTAAGAAGTTGATCATTATCTTTTATCTGGGTGCCTCTGCCACCTGATGGGATTTTTTGGTACTCCTATGCCCAGACCAAAAGGTCTGCATCCTGTCAAGCAGGTATTTCAGGATTCATTTGACTTTTCCAGTTATGGGTCAGCATGAAGGAAGTAGCAGATTTTAAAGCGGTAGTAAACAACACTTTTTATCTAGTACCTACAGGTAAGTCTATAATAAGGCTTACCTGTAGGTACATTGAATATCTCCTAAACCTACACCATTTAGGAGATATTTACAGTACATGTGCATCAGCCGGTGACGTCACGCCAAACAGCAATTCACTCCTCACATCACATACACTATACCTGGTGTCAAATTCAATATCCCTTACAGCTTCCAGGAGTCATCTCCGATTATTCAGTAAAGTCATGATTCATACACCGGTCTTCCAGGTAAAATAGCTTATTATCTGATATAAAGCTAAAAGCCTAAATTGCAAAAGAAAAAGCTCCTCCACATAGAACTATCATCTTGCCCATCCATCTTCACCTGCCTCTGCTTCTGTGATAGTTGCTGTAAAATACCCAGTACCTTTAGGTATGGGGTAGCATGTGAAGAAGCGGTGAGGAAGCAATTGAGAAGCGAGTATGACAAAGGATAGGGGTATGAAAGTAAAACCCTTTTTTAATGTTCCCCTAGACAAAAACAAGCATTTAACCCTAGCAGCGTGAGGGAAGACCCACTGCAAGGGTAGTTTTTGAATTTCTCCAAAGATCAGCCCCAAAGTTGATCCCAGCTTAAACTTAAAGCGGAACTATGCTCACTTTGAATCTAGTGATGCGCCGTCCCCGGGAACTCACCGCTGGCCACTGACTTGTTTGAGTGGCCAGCTTCCAGGTCTCGTTTGCCAGCCAATGTCATTGATCAAGCTGAGACTATGTCAGTATGTCACTCCTGCACATGCATGGGAGTTCCATCAGATTCAGCAATGCCAAGTGTGTGCAGTGAGCTGCACTTGCACGGCTTACTGTACAAGGGCTGACAGACAGGTATGTAGCTTTAATGCAGAAAAGACAAAGCATGTCTCTTTTGCATTAAAAGCCCTGCATTGCCTCCCATTTTCATTGTGGAGCCTAAAGTTCCACTTTAGTTTCTTTCTCCAAGAATGAGGAGAAATGCCCTGTGCAAGCTCTGAGTCAGATTTCAGTTGGTGCTGACACAGGGCTGAGGACTTTCTTCTAGCCCCAATGTTATAGCACTGGCGCATTAGCAGTCAGTTGCCAAACATCAACACATTTGCTTGGAATGAAGGGGAATGAGCAACATTAACAACATTTACGTTAACCTTTGCTTTGCCGCTCATGGGCAAAGCACAGGTTTCTTGTTTTTATAGTGTACAAGCAGTATCCATGGGCTCTCCACACAGAAATGAACTGGAGGATTTCTTGGCATTATTGTTAGTTAAAACATTATAGATGGAACATGGTCATATTCCCTAACCCACCACCCCACAGCTACGTCATCCATTCGCAAAGATCTGAGAATTGAAATACTACAAATTCCATCTATCACCACATCAGAGGGACCTACAGATCTCAAAGGGCCATAAGTGTGGTTAGGTCACCGCACTTGTAGTCCAATGGACACCCATGTTGCACTAATTGTGATTGCAAATGCTCTGCAGGCTTCAATGCAAATATGTAGTAAATGCATATTTGTTTTTTTAATGTCTGTCTGTGCATTTGTTAAATCCTTACAAAAGTCGAACTGTGTCTTTTAATATAACTAACAGACTTGCATTAATCCATTAAGATCTAGAATCAGAATAACACAATCCCAGAGAGATATCAAGTGAGGGATTCAACCCACCAGCATCTACCCAAAAATATCCAGGTCTACCTAATATCCAATTGGAGAAGACTGATGCTTTCATTCATTTTTATTACAGACAAATATAAATATAACATTATAAGCGCACCCTTAATGATCCACTTTTGCAAGTTTCAACCGGGCCAGTGAGGGTGTAATGGCTCAGGGGTGGGGCTGGGAATTGGCAGGTCGTCCCCTGTCACACCTGAGCTTCAAAGCAGGTTTCAAAAAGGCACATTAACAACCAAAAGGCTGAAAAGCACAACGCACACTTAGCAAGAGAATGTTCTTCAACGTTCTTATCAGGAGGCTTGTGTCACACCACTGACTGATGGCACGGGCCTTCGATTGTCAGTGGGTTGCTATGGCAACTGTAACTATAGCAGCACAATAGAAAGTCGCATTGAAATGAAAATAATGCTATTGTGACAAAACCGAGCAAGAACATTTATCATAGTATCTGCAATATGTTTGCAGGCCATTTCTACTGATTTATTATATCAGAATGTTGGGACATAGATATACCAAAACATATGTACACAAACACACACACTGTGCACGCACGTGCATATCTACAGCTATAGAAAAATGGGACCAGTACTGAATTTGTTAGTAGTATCTGTCAAGATCTGCTTTGCATTGCATATAGGATGACAGGGGTGCTAATTTTAATGTATGCTATAATAATGCAAATATATACTATTCTATAATAATTCTAACATATATATGTAAATTACATGACACAAAATTGGCACATTATATAATAAGGTAAATGGCTTGCTCAAACATTGCAAACTACAACGATCCACCATGACTGCTGATATGCTGGTTTCACTGGTTTTCCTTTGAATCCCTTACTTCTTACTGGTTTGCCTTTGAACTCCTAAGCTCATTTTGGTTTTCCTTTGAATCCCTTACTGCTTACTGGTTTGCCTTTGAACTCCTAAGCTCATTTTGGTTTTCCTTTGAAACCCTCACCACTTACTGGTTTGCCTTTGAACCACTACTTACTGATTTGCCTTTGAACCACTAGTTACTGGTTTGCCTTTGAACCCCTTACCACTTACTGATTTGCCTTTGAACCACTACTTACTGATTTGCCTTTGAACCACTAGTTGCTGGTTTGCCTTTGAACCCCTTACCACTTACTGGTTTGCCTTTGAACCCCTTACCACTTACTGGTTTGCCTTTGAACCCCTTACCACTTACTGGTTTGCCTTTGAACTCCTTACCACTTGTTGGTTTTCCTTTGAACCCCTTACCACTTACTGCATCCACTTAACACTTACTGGTTTGCCTTGCATCCTTTACTGGTTTGCCTTCGAACCCCTTGCTACTTACTGGTTTTCCTTTGAACCCCTTACCACTTACTGCTTTGATTCTCCATGGAGCCTTTACATGCACAGAGTACATTTGCACAGAGGTACTCTGCATGCTCTTCTTGCAGGACCCCCACATGGACCTGGCTCATAGGACCGCCACATAATCATGATGTGGTACCCATGATGTGGTATCATGATGATACCCTTATTGGTTTTTACTAATTTCAGTGACTGAGGATAGACATATGGGTGGGATGGGACCCAGTGATGTTCAAGTAAAAGCAGTAGTAAACTGCAGTATTAAAAAAAATCCTCTGCAAGGCAATGGCATATTGTGCTAATATGCATTGCATACTAGCACATTATGAAATACTTACCTTAGAATGAAACACTCCAGTCATGCGTTGTCACTGTCGACAGGGCTTCCATCTTCACCTGGTCTTCCTTCTGGGTTTGTGGGTTCCGGCAGCTTAAATGGCTGAGCCGCTATGATGTCCTTCCCATGCATGCATGCGGGAGTCATGGCCACGGCACAATGCTCTGAAGGAATGACATAGGTATGCCGTTCCTTCAGAGCACATCACCGGCTGCCAAAAGAGAAAATATCGCCTAAACAGTGCACATTTAGGAGATATTCATTTTACCTTCAGTTAAGCTTTATTATAAGCTTACCTGTAGGTAAAAATCACAAACCTGACTTTTGTACTGCTTGAACTGATAAAGGGTGTAAAGGATCTTTTAAACATGAGCTGTACTGTGTAAGCTCTGCCAAAAAAGGCAAGCAAATGGCAAAGAACTAGTCACCAGTATTGCCTGTGGTCTCCCTACAGCTGATCTTTTCTCCATCACTGATGTATAATGTGTTGTTCCACAATATGTCTGTGTAGAGAAGGCCATCTTGTTAGAGGATATCATAAATGTCCCTGTATTTGTTGTTCCAATGAATAGAGGGCAAATAATAAAGCAGCAGCAGGAGAGGTTCAGAAAGCACAGATCCACAGGTTTAATGAAACAGAAGCAGAGAGGTCTTTGTACTTCTGGATCTTCCTCTGCAGGTAGGAGAACCCTTTGCAGCACAGTAGTGACATCACTAAACTTCACTCCAAATCTTGTGAGACTAGCAGTGTGCACAGTGCATTAGATCTTACACTTCAGATTTAGCTATGACACCCAAGGTACAGGGTCGTCAGAAAGAATTCAAAACTGTGGTACTGCTTAGGCAGAATTCCAAATGTTCCTATAGCAAATATTCATTAAAGAGAAAGTAAACCCTGATGGGTTTTACTTCCTCTTTGTTTCCCTGCAAAGGTAAAGCATAATGGGCTACTATGCATTGCATAATAGCCCATTATGTGTCACTTACCTGAAACCGAAGCCTGCGATGTCACCGCTGTCCCCTCTTCCACGAAGAGTCCATCTTCCTTCCGGGTATCGCGGCTCCGGCGCTGTGATTGGCCGAAGCCACGATGACGCCACTCATGCTCGCGGGAGCCGCCAGTTACGGCACGATCTCCTCTCGCTGTTTCTAAAGGAGTCTAAATTGCACCTGCGCCGTTGTCTACGGCGCATGCATCCTAGACATCGGCAATCGCCTTTTTTGTAAATATCTCCTAAACCGTGGAGGTTTGGGAGATATTTCGAGCACCTACAGGTAAGCCTTAATCTAGGCTTACCTGTAGGTAAAAGTTGTTGTAATGGGTTTACAACCACTTTAACTGTATTTACACTTAAATTCCCATTTAGTATAAGGCACTAACTTCAGTAGAACAGGGTAAAAATGTATTTTTGTACAAATATAATATGGGAATACCTGAGCTGATTTTTAATAATATCTACAGTATGTGATTGCTTGGTCTTTTTATTCATGAGTTTTAAGGTAATTTAAAGTTGATTCAATTATTACATTTTTATTTATCACTTCCTGTTTAACTGCTTCAGCCCCGGAAGGATTTACCCCCTTAATGACCAGGCCATTTTTTGCGATACGGCACTGCGTCGCTTTAACTGACAATTGCGCAGTCGTGCGACGTTGTACCCAAACAAAATTGATGTCCTTTTTTTCCCCACAAATATAGCTATCTTTTGGTGGTATTTGATCACCTCTGCGGTTTTTATTTTTTGCCCTATAAAGAACAAAACACTGACAATTTTGGAAAAAAAAAAACAATATTTTTTACTTTCTTCTATAATACATATCCAAAAAAAATAAAAAATAAAAAACTAATATATTCACCAGTTTAGGCCAATATGTATTCTTCTACATATTTTTGGTAAAAAAAAAAAATAAAATTGCAATAAGTGTATATTGATTGGTTTGCGCAAAAGTTACAGCGTCTACAAACTATGGGATAGATTTAAGACTTTTATTTATTTTTTTATTGTTTTTTCTGATGTGACACTTTTTGGGGACCAGTGTGAAAAAAATGCACTGATCAATGTATAAAAGGCTTGGAAGGGGTTAAGACTAGGGGGCAATCAAGGGGTTAACCTGGGTTCTAACTGTGGGGGATGGGCTTACTGGGACAATACAGAGATTGCTGTTCCTGATCACTAGGAACAGCAGATCTCTATATTGTCGCGTCAGAACGGGGATCCACCTTGTATCTCATGCACGGACCCACGTACAGATACATCGGTTCGCGGAGCCAGGTATATGTGCAGTGGGTGGTCCAGAAGTCGTTAAGCAACCAAAAAGTTTCCTCTTGCATTCTGCTTGTCCCTTGCATCATCCTTAAAGCGGTTGTATACCCGCAAAATTTTTTTATTTTTTTTTAACCCTGTAAAGCAAAAGGCATAATGAGCTAGTATGCACCGCATACTAGCTCATTATGAAATACTTACCTTAGAACGAGGCGTCAGTATCTTACCTGGTCCACGCCGAGGGAGCTGTCATGTTGCCTCGGCGTGTCTTCCGGGTATCGCGGTTCCAGCGCTGTGAGTGGCTGGAGCCGCGATGTCATCACTCCCGCGCATGCGCGCGGGAGATTTCTTACTCGGCAAGGTCCGGCAGCTGCCGGGCTTCAGCCGAGAATCCCCTGTGCGCATGCGCCGCTGCAGTCAGCGGCGCATAGCAAGGGGAATATCTCCTAAACCATAAAGGTTTAGGAGATATTTTTTTTACCTACAGGTAAGCCTTATTATAGGCTTACCTGTAGGTAAAAGTAAAAAAAAAGACTATACAACCGCTTTAATGATCTTTATATTGTAGATTCAGAGAATGTAGTAAAGTGGTTATGAGCTGGACAATAAAGCTAATAGTATTATTAACACTTTGTAAACTGTTTTTTTAATAGATCAAACATCAGTCCTAAGGCCTGGTTCACACCTATGCAGATTGCAGTTGTTGCATATTCCAGGTGCATTTTGCATTTTTCAATACACGTTTTTGATCAATTGAAGTCTATGGAACCAAAAACACAACCTGCTGGTCCCTGGCCCTTTCCATAAAATGCACAGATGTGAACTACATTCATAGGAAACCATGTTAAATGGACTGTAGTGTGTTGCTGCAAAACTGAAAACGCACTAAAAATGCATAGGTGTGAACCAGGCCTTAAAGAGGGACTACAGTGGAGGAAAGAGGAACAGAGATTATTGTCCTGAAGAAGGACTGCTGAAGGACAGAAGTGGAACAGTTGGGAGCTTTGCAGGGAGGGAGAATGAAATGGCGACTTTGATAAGGTCAAGCTCTTGCCCGGTCTCCAGTGCTCTACTATTGGTTCAGCCTGGTCAAATACAAGAGAGGGGATGTTCAGAGCTCAACCTCAGGAAATAAACTTGATATTTGCATAACAGAGTGCAATGTTTTGAGACTCCCAGGTAATGAAGATATGTCAATATGCATAGTTTACAATCCTAGCAGCAAATTACTATGTTTATGCTGGTGACAGTTGATGGGAAAGTAAAATGTGTGATTCAAAAAGTTCCCCCACACACATACCAGCTAGTCAGGACAGAAAAAAAGTCTTAACTACAGCATTTTTTCATACATCTGCAAATACACTATATTGCCAAAAGTATTGGGACGCCTGCCTTTACACATACATGAACTTTAAAGTGATTGTAAAGGTAATTTAAAAAAAAAAAAACAAACATATCATACTTACCTCCACTGTGCAGCTCGTTTTGCACAGAGTGGCCCCGATCCTGCTCTTCTGGGGTCCCCCGGTGGCTCTCGTGGCTCCTCCCCGCATCAGATAACCCCCTCGGAGAAGCGCTTCCCCAAAGGGGGTTACCTTGCGGGCGTCCATAGAGGCCGAATGCAAGACTCGGCCCCGCCCCCCAGTGCCCGCGTCATTGGATTTGCTTGACAACAGCGGGAGCCAATGGTTGTGCTGCTATTAATCTATCCAAGCAAGACCTGAGAACCCCGGGAAGTGAGACTGCGCGTCCCCGCCAGGTCACGTTCGAGGGTCCAGGTAAGTAAAACGGGGGGGGCGGTCACTGACGTATTTTTTTACCTTAATGCATAGGATGCATTAAGGTGAAAAAAACACGAGGGTTTACAACCCCTTTAATGGCATCCCAGTCTTAGTCCGTAGGGTTCAATATTGAGTTGCCCACCCTTTGCAGCTATAACAGCTTCAACTCTTCTGGGAAGGCTGTCCACAAGGTTTAGGAGTGTGTTTATTGGAATGTTTGACCATTTTTCCAGAAGCACATTTGTGAGGTCAGGCACTGATGTTGGATGAGAAGGCCTGGCTCGCAGTCTCCACTCTAATTCATCCCACAGGTGTTCTATCAGGTTGAGGTCAAGACTCTGTGCAGGCCAGTCAAGTTCCTCCACCCCAAACTTACTCAACCTAGTCATACATCACAGTCATGCATCACACTACAATATTTACAAAAAGTCTTTCTTCCTGCACTTAGCATCTGCAAATTCTTTAACTTACGCTGGCCATAGATGGGTAGGCAGGGACTGGCCAAGATTCGATTCATCTATAGGCAGGTCATGGGTTCTAACCAGCCTGTCAGATTGAGTAAGACATGACCTGAGCTTGGCATAGGCTGCAACCTGGACAACTTCCTTAACCACTTAACCAGCCCCAGAAGGTTTTACCCCCTTCCTGACCAGAGCACTTTTTACAATTTGGCACCACGTCAATTTAACTGGTAATTGCGTGGTCATACAACACTGTACCCAAACGAAATTTGCGTCCTTTTTTAACCTACAAATAGAGCTTTCTTTTGGTGCTATTTGATCACCTCTGCGGTTTTTATTTTTTGGGCTATACACAAAAAAGAGCAACAATTTTGAAAAAAGAAACATATTTTTTACTTTTTGCTATGATAAATATCCCCAAAAATTTTTTTAAAAAGCTAATTTCTTCATCAGTTTAGGCCAATATATATTCTTCTACATATGTTTGATAAAAAAAAATCGCAATAAGTGTATATTGATTGGTTTGCTCAAAAGTTATAGCATCTACAAACTATGGAAAAGATTTATGGCATTTTTATGGCATTTTTATTATTATTATTTTTTTTTTACTAGTAATGGTGGTGATCTGCGATTTTTAGCGTTATTGCAACATTGCGGCAGACAGATCACACACTTTTGACACATTTTTGGGACCACGGACATTTATACAGCGATCAGTGCTATAAAAATGCACTGATTACTGTGTAAATGACACTGGTAGGGAAGGGGTTAACACTAGGGGGCGATCAAGGGGGTAAATGTGCGTTTCCTCAGTGTGTTCTAACTGTAAGGGGATAGGACTCAGTAGGAGAGGAGACATTTCACTGTTCCTACATACTAGGAACAAACGACATGTCTCTCCTCTGACAGCACAGGAATTTGTGTGCACGTGATCGCACCTGGCGGCTCCCCCGCCATGCAGCGCGTGTGCAAACGCACCCCTCTAATGGCGTGCCCTCTGGCAGCTCTTAAAGGAATCCTGTATATATATGGGGTTTCGCCGAGTGGTGCCATTGTGCCGCAGTATATATACGCGAGCCGGTCGGGAACCGGTTAATGAACACACTACTGAAGTCTTGAAGGAAAATAAGTTTACATTTTTTATAAAGAAAATCTGGGGCCCCAGGGCAATTGTCCCTTTTGCCCCCTTATAAATCCGGCACTGCCATAGACAGATCAAGGTTCAACTGGGTCAGCAGGAACCAACTGAATTTTCATCCATCTTTGGGCAGGCTAGTTGTACTGAAGTCTGTCCATCGTTCAACTTCAGTACAATCAGCCCGTCATTTTTCTTTTCGCTCGAACACTGCCAGGGGCTATAGCTGCCAGCAGCGATCATTGTATTCAGGCGATGGGAAAGCCTCCGCATGCCCCCCACCAGCAGAACACAATAATGATGTGGCAGGGATTTCCCCATCATCACTGAATGTGTGCAATTTTCTTTCCCTCAACCCCTGGTCTATGGCCTGCTGTAGACTAGCAAATCTATATGGACTTGACAAACAAATAAAAGCTGAACTTCAGCTAACACTTTTTAAGGCTATGTTCACCCTAGAATGTGGTGATACATCGCATACCATGTTATAAATGTACCATGCATGCACTACATTTGATGCAATGCAATACGATCTGAGCCCATTCAAAATGCCACTCAGATCAATTTACACCAAATACTGTATGTAAGGTGCACTTGGGCAGGGAAGTGGACTGTACACTGCAATACAAAAAGTTCCCCAGCAAAAATGCTTTTTTTCCTTGCATGTGATTGGGTATTCTTTGCAAAGTGAAGCTTCATCTCATTTAGGCTGGGTTCACATTGGTGCGATGTCAGACATCGCATGTGATTCGCACCCCGCTGCAGTGCAAATCACATGTGATGTCTGTTTGTCTGATTGTATGGCTGAATTCGCATTGCATTTGGACCAAATTCGGGCAGGACCCTTTTTATGGTCCGCACCAGAATCGGATCGCATTGGGTGTTCACACCCATGCGATCAGATTCCTGTCCAAATTGACAGTTCGCACTGCGATATGCGAACCGACCTAGGGGGTGTCATTAAGTTTCTATTGACACTCCCAGTGGTTCACATAGGGCAGTGCGAACTGCCTGCGAGTCAGGTGCGATGTGGGAACCCGCAGTGGATTTGCAGGGTTTTCCGCATCGCACCAATGTGAACCGAGCTTTACTAAGCTGTGGAACAACTGCGCTTGCAAAGTGCATAGTCTTTTTGCCTTTAGCAAATCAACCCCTTTGTGCCCCATAAATAGTTTACTAGTCTTTCCCATCCAGTAGTGGCTGCTGACTGTGGTTACATGTAGACACAAGGTTTGGATACAATTTTACATGCTATTGAAACAAAACAACTGCTGTGCTGAAGTATGTAGCCAAACGTTTATCTAGTTTTGAATGCCGTAGAAAAAGGGTTAGACCCCCTCCACATCATCTTTTTTTCTGTCTGTGACTCCACCTCTTTAAAATGTTTCTAAAAGCAGATTTTTTTCCCTCCTTAATGCATATACATTAAGGTAAAAAATCTGGGTGCAGCTCCCCCCAACCCTCCTTATACTTACCTGAGCCCAATCTCCATCCAGTGATGTGCATGAGAGCAGCGGCTCTCCTGGTTCTCTCTCTCCTCATTACTACCTTCAAGGGTGCAGCGCTCTCCTTCAATACGTTAAGTGCATAGATTAATTCATTTATATTATATTTATATTAATTCATATATAACGTATTAATTAATTTATGCACTTAAGGCATTGAGCCCTGGTTCACATTGATGCTACTTTGAAATCACGCTACTTTACTTGAAGTAGCGCGATTTCAAAGTAACAAGGTCAGCGCGATTTCAGCTGCTACTTGATAGACATCTGTGTGGTTTCATGCACAAATGTCTATTGAAGTCGCACCTGAAATCGGCAAAAGTAGTGCAGGAACTACTTTTGCAAATCGGTGCCGCACCGCAAAATCGGTGTTGCACCGATTGGAATCGTGCTATTGCCTCCAATAGACTGCGACTTGTCATGTGATTTGATTTCTCAAATCACATGACAAATCGCTCCAATGTGTACCTAGGCTGCACCCTTGAATGTAGTATATATTATTTCCATTGGCACAGGTGGTTGGATGCAGACTGGTGTTTAGCTGCCTACTAAACAGGCATACCCTGCTTTAACTACACTCGCGAATACGAACATACCCACGGGTGTATTTAAAGTGTCTCTCAAGCTAAAGCTGCAGCTGAGTAATCTGTGCACGGAT